>NW_022145598.1:9236820-9591820 GCF_000002235.5 Strongylocentrotus purpuratus
GTAAAAACACAAATAGACAGACAGTGCCAGAAAGGGAGAGAGAGAGAGAGAGAGAGAGAGGGGGGGGGGGGGGGGGGGGGAGAAAGAAAGATAGAGAAATGCAGACAGACATAGAGGAAGAAATGTAAAAACACAAATAGACACAGTGCCAGAAAGGGAGAGAGAGAGAAAGCAAGAGAAACAGAGAAAGAGATAGATATATAAACTATCAATCCAATCACCTCTAGAGATACAATACAACATAGAAGTAAACAAATACTGATAGTTCTATAGCTACATACATGTATAATGTTTATTGCATATATAATTTCAGGGGGAACATTTAGTACAATATATATTTGGCCTCTCATAAAAAATAGATGAACATCGACCTAATCCAGTATACATTCTGCAAATATTCTTCACATTCTGGCAATTTTCAACATACATGTATCTTGCATTAGTTAATGGCAGAAACTTCTTTTCTGTGGAAATCTACAAAACAAAACAAAATCTTAATACGCAATACTCAGTTTGGAAATTCCTTTAAAATAAGTACAAGTGCCATTTACTGTCCCATCATGTTTAAGTTAAATGCAATTTAGTATGTAACCGTCAGCTACCTGAAATTTGTATCATGTTTTTCATTCTTTGTAATGGGTTTGTCAACTTGTCAAGTTACATAAACTTTTACTGATCACACCCTATTTCATTTCCAACAATGTGTATTTAAATGTTATTACTTTGTTTCACATATTTAAGTTGATTTTTATATGTACATTATAAATGTTTATTACCTGTTTTTGTGCTTACTGATTTTGAAATAAAATCAATCAAGCAATCAATCAATTATATCACTTAATTATTTACAATACTGTGATTTATAAATCATCTGTTCCTGAGGATGTAAGCGGCTGCATAATGGCACACTGGCTAAAACATGGTTGGTGAAGAACTTGCTATGCTTTCTAATTTCATATTCATTTGAAATATTAGAAAACTAATCTTGTTTACACACGATTTGATACAATTTTGATAGTCACTTTCTATTTCTACACATACATTACATACTCTCTTGTACATTTTACCATAGACTTACTTAAAAAATATGTTATGTTCCACATAGAATCCTATACATTCTATGATTACACTGAACAAACTGAAATTTTACCTTGTGGCTTTCCTAACTAAATATTGGTACTCACAAAGAAAACATCTCTCATTCAATGTTTAGGGTGAGCCTGCATCAGTCTAGACTATTTCATCAATGTTTATGGAAAATACATTGAATATGGATTGCACAAGTACAGCGAAGCATCAAACCTCATCTGAGAAATTTGCTTAGATTTTCATAACAAACAATACATACTTCAATCGTAAATTAGTCTACATGGAAGGCAGTTCATACGTCGTTGATCATGATCATATCGAGGGTTCAGTGACACAAATTACGTAACTCCATATTTTGGCAAAATGAGTATTTGATATCAAAATGTTCAGAAAAATGTGGCCTTTCCAGGAAACACAAAGACTTAACTCCACGCAACACCCCATTGAAGTCAGTGGCTAGTGAAACATAGACTTAACTCCATAAGGCCCAAGTGACACATGAACCCCTTTTTCTTAAAATGGCCAAAATGAAGTTACGTCTTTGTGTCACTGACCCCTCGATATACTGTAAAGAAAGACATTAACGGCTACAATTGCTCATCCGAATATCTTGTTTGTTGAAAACCAAAATGGCATGAACTCTCTGTAAAAATAATGAGTTCCATCCTTCTGGCTCTCAACAATTCTTGGTGGGTAGACCTGAACCTCCTCAACTTGTTCTTCAACAGTTTCAAGTTGTTATTGTTACACATTTTACAAAATTTTACATACATATGAAATAAAAAATTATGAAATACAAGTAGTCTCAATGATTCTAAATTCATATAATAGATTATTAAGAATATGAGGAACCTATTAAAAAGCAGTGCTTGTATATCATAGGTTCCTGGAAAAATAAGTATTATAGAAGAAAACACCGTAGCAGTAGAGTCTTCAACAGATGAAAGGGAGTCCGGTCTCAAAGCTTTATCCTAGCTGTGAAGCTGTTCTACCTGAGACTGTGTGTATCCAAGAAGATTGGTGAGAATGTCTGCTGTATGCTGTCCGAGCAAGGGAGACAAACCATTCTTATCAATTCTTCTTGGGTAGACCTGTACCTCACCTCTGTCTTCAACAGATGTAAAAGGGAGTCCAGTCTCATGGGAGAGCTATAGCTTTATCCCTGTGAAGCTCTTCCACCTGAGATTTTGTGTATCCAAGAAGATTGGTGAGAATGTCTGCTGTATGCTGTCCAAGCAAGGGAGAGGGAAAATTTTCTTTGGTTGATATGGTGCTGTACTGGACGGCATGGCCTGGAGAAAAAACAATGGCAGAAGTATAAGCTTAAAGGTAATACAAAGTTTTGGGAAATTTCGAAAATTGGGTGGACAGTGATTCTTTACAATTTTGATATATTTGGATGCCCCTGTGGATGTATTAAGGGCACTAAAAAATGTAGCCCCTAAAACACTTCTGCTTTTGAGAAAAATTTACTATAAAGATTTACCGGTGCTCCCGGTAAATTTGGATAAATTTCAAATAGCGCCTACGGCCGTGCAATGGTAGCTGCGACCATGAAAATCACAGAATATGTAGTTGTGATATATAATTTCCAAAGGGGAATAGCAAATCGGTCGATTTTAATCAAGAAACCTTGTTTTATAGCTTAATTAATATCTTGACCTTGAGAGGGAGCTATACAACATAAAGAGTTTATTATTGACAATTTCATAACTTTAGACTCGATTTCAACCGCGACAACGATCACTGAATATTGTAGGAGCACATATGCTTCCAATATGTTCATTTGAACCAAACTTATGACCCCATACCAAAACTTTGTATTACCTTTAAAGAAATCGTTTAACAATGTTAAATCTAGCTGGGATGCATGGCCCTACGTATTATCAGTGTCTGTGATATGGTGTAATATTGAAGCCCTAAAGAAATCGCGCTTCAAAATGATCATGAAGTGCCTCAAGAAAGTACAAATCTTTGAGTGACCGTCTGACCGTGATCCAAATTAATCGAAATCCTCCAATCAATCGTAAGTTCGCATTCTCCCATGTACATAGTTGCGATTGATATCAACTCTTTGTAAGACGGGGCCCTATACTACACAATGGAACCCCAAATCTACAGAGCAAGATATATGTAGAAATTGAAGTAATTTTTGTTGATTGTCTCCTTAAATGACCAAACTCGCAAGGCAGGCATCATTATTGAGCTTCTTACCTGGTACCCTCATCGTTCCCGCTGTCGGATGATCAATCTCCTGAACCAGATCATTATGCTTGACCTGGGGGTCATCAAACACCTGACCCATCGTGTTGATTGGTCCGTAGGGGAAGCCACACCCCTCCAGCACTTCCATCCAATCGCTGGTCTTCTTCTCAGATAACCTGTGGATGATGGAAAGAATTTTATATACATGTACATTGTACATACACATATGCTGCTATACTTCCAAATTTTCATGAAAACTATGGAAAACATAGGCATCGTACATGTATTAGCAAGGTCTCTACAATGTATATCATATTACACTCAAAGGTAATAAATATTAAAGCATTCAAAAAAAAAAAAATCAATATGGGGTAGGTTTTCCTAATTACCTTTTCGACAAGACAGGTAGAAGCACATCTCTATTTAGAACCCTTTGTGCGTTGGTCTTGTACTGAGGGTCTTCAGCTAGCTCCGAGAGACATATCCTCTTGAAAAGAAAAATTACAAAAATAAACAAAGAAGAATGATTCATGTGTTCATTGAAATGTATCCAAATTGTGAATTGTACATAATAAGTTTTGGGTAGTTAATATGAATATATGTACAGTGTACAAGAAGATTCAAGTAACGGTACACTTTAAAAAAAAAATTAAACAAAAAACAAACAAATATTGGTACATGTATGATGTCTGTAACAACGGGATATGACTATCTTTTGGCATAGACATGCACATCATACATAATCTATTATCTTTGTGTAAAGGGCTGGATGCGTCATGCATAAATCAGACTCTTACAGGAATGAGTCTGTTCAAACAGAAAATTGATAAATCCAATGATTCACAACAAATGAGGGGGGGGGGGGGGGGCTCAGCCCTTTAGAGTTAAGGTTAGATAAAAAATGGTAAGATTTCAATACATGTGTAGGAGCATTCAGGTCTAAAATGGCGAGACTTACCTTACATAAGGTCTGAAATGCTCTGTCATTACCAGCGCCTATGATCAGATACCCATCAGCAGTCTTGAATGCCTGTAAGAAAAAAAATAACCAACTGTACCAAAACAATTTTAACCCGTTCACAACAGGAATGTTAAAATCACATGCCTGTATTAAACAAAACATGGTAAAAACTTTTCATAGCGGTAACTCTATATCAGCATTTCTAACCAGGGTGCCGCAAGAGCAATTAATGAACAACTATTTTGTCATCCATTATGAAATAAATACCAATTTTGTAAACAATATTTGGAGCCCCTATGTATTTTCGCGAAGAAAATCAACATAACTTGCGCCATTGTTGACCTTTTTGGTGGATTTGAACGGACGAGTTATACAGTAAAACCTGCTGTAGCAACCACCTGTATAGAAGACCACCTGTCTATGAAGACCACATTTTCAATTTCCCTTGAATAGTTTTTCTTCTCATTGAAACATGCCCTAAAAAGACCTTTACATAAACACTACCTGCCTATATAATAAAGGCAACTTTTCTTGCCTCCCTTGAGTGGTCTTTATATACAGGTTTCACTGTAGAAAAATGTAATACCTGATATGGTACTATGCTTTCATGTTGGGTGCCTCTCCTCTTAGCCTCCCTGCCATCCATTAGGTAATTTGTAGCGAGATGGGTCAATAATGAAACCTATCAACGACATAAAAAACAATTATATATCAATATGAGAAAGACGAATCCACTTTTTATTTGTACGTTACATTGTTGAAAGATAATGCATGAGCAAGATAGACAGAGGTCGGAGATAGAGGAGAAGGGGGAATACATGCAGCAAGAAAGTGGGGACAAGAAAGAGAAAGAGAGAGAGAGAGAAAGAGAGAGAAGATTGAGAGGAGAGAAATTATTAGTCTCAAGTAAGAGAGAGAGAGAGAAAGAGAGAGAAAATCAAGACAGACAGAAGGAGAGTGATAGAGAGAGGGCGAGAGAAAAAGGAGAGAGGGAGAGAGAAAGGGAGAGTGTGGGAAATAGAAAAAAAGAAGAGAGAGAGAGAGAGAGAGAGAGAAGAGAAAAGACGGAGAGGGGTAGGGAAAGAAAGAAAGTGAAAAAGAAGGAGAGAGATCCACACAAAGGGAAAGAAAACAGGGAATGAGTACATTATATGCACATGTCTTACAAAATGGAGGGTAGTATAGTAGTAGCTGTCTGTCGCGAAGCGACAATGACCGCCTTCATTTTCACTTTACAGCTGTTTATACTGTTGCGCATAATGAAGGCTGCTTGCAAAGGTGGATAAGTACCGGTAGCTCTTGCAAGTTACTAACGGCACTCTCTCGGGGAACTGGTGGCAGTTTCACACCGGCGAGGACAAGCCAGGACAGGTGTGAACCACTAGATCCTGCGGTGACTGGTCGAATGATGTTGGGAGGGTACAGACTGCATAAGATCATTGCATATTGCAATCTCTAGTGGATTTCTCTACATTCCCATACCTGTGTTGATAAGAGATTGGTATCAATTCTCTGGCCTTCTCCTGTCTGCATTCTGTGTAATAGAGCTGCTAGAATGGCACCTTTGGCATAGAGACCGGTGGACAGATCTGTCATCGCCACACCTACTTTGCATGGATCCCCTTCCTATATATACAGAAGTATAAAATAAAGTGTTAGTTTAACTTCATAGAAAAAGCAAGAAATTTCATAATCAAAGTGTTTCTCATGAGTAATTATAGAGCCCATTTGCGAATTTGATAAGTCCTACAAAATGTTTTGTCAGATTTCTTTGATATTAAGCATTAAATAGTGATACTTACAAATATAAGATGGTTTATATTTTTCATCCTTAAATAGGATATTCACTAATAATAGGAGAAAAATAATTTATGTTTTAGCCATGGATCTAAATGAGAAAGTGCCCCTATTGTTTGTGAAACCCATCAACAGCTGTGAGCATAAAAAAGTCCAAACCTCTGTCATGTGTGATGGTAATGCCACTACGGAAATTATACAGAGGAGCAATTAGCTCTATACAGAGTTTCTTCAAGAATACTTACTCTCACAGTTATCAAAAATCACACATATTTATTTTCATTTTGATATTCTCACTTTCAGAAGAAAAAAAATGTCACCTCACTCTGATCTGCTTATCATATTCATCTTTAAGCCTATATCAATTCAAACTAAATTGTCCTGGTTGAAAAAAATGCTACAAACTAAAATGAGTGCCTTTATGCTTTCCATTTTGTCATACACGTACCTGTGGGCCTGTGATATTCATCAGTCCTCCCAAGCCTGCTGCTATGAGGTCATAGCCACCCCTCTCCGAGTATGGTCCAGTCTGGCCATAACCTACAACAAATAACATGAGATCATTCACCATTCAAACAAAACTTTTGTCTGTTAAAGATACTATGTCCCATTTGCAGGTCAAAAAAATGAAAAGGTTAAATTCCAACATTATTTTAAAAACAATACTTATTTAGAACTTCCCTCAAAACGAAAGGGTTTGAAAATGGCTTTTTGTGGGGAAATCAGGACCATTAGTTGTCGGATCGACACAAGTTATTGCAATCACCTAAGTAATAGTCTGATTTTCAGACCCTTGTACCGAATGGTCGTACAATTTGTGCTGCACAAAGATTCAATCAGTTTAATTTTGGCCATTACAAATAGTGGGATATTGATGTATACCTGTTACTGCTCATTTATGTAAGTTATTACCCCCCCCCCCCAAAAAAAAGAAAAAGATGTCAGTCAGTCACTCAATAGTGTCTGACAGGGAAGTCTAGAAAGTAAACGGGTTTACTTGCACAATTTGAATACTAGGACACTACTAATGTTTAAATTTCACAGATAGGCAATGAGTTCCACATACATGTACCCTCTCACCTGTAATTGAACAGTAGATTAGACCAGGATTGGTTTCTCTGAGGCTGTCATACCCTAGACCTAGCTCCTCCAGCTTGCCAGGGATGTAGTTCTCCAGGAGCACATCACTGGATGCAACTAACTGGTAGAATAAAATGATAAGTAACAAAAGCCATATTTTTATATTTGCATGTATATCCATGATCAAGGTAATTACAAAGTCCTCATTACCCTGGCTTCAACCAAGCTACCCTAAGGCACTGAAAGCATTCAAAGAATACATGTACGTGTAACTTCCTACCAGGTACTCATTTATTACACCTGGGTGGAGAGTAGTAAATGTAGATTATTGTCTCGCAAAAGAACATTAGTGCTGGCCTGGGACTCGAACCTTGAACCATGTGATCCACAATCTGGATACAATCCACTCGACTACTACAGGTAATAACAATACCTTTAGAGGTTCTCATACGTTTTGTAGGGGGTTAAACCAACTCGACATCATTTGGCATTTTGACAATACCTTATTCCTGTGAGAAAATGTGGAATTTTGGGTGTTCTAAAAGATGTTTAATGGCAATATTGACGGAAGTATTTGCGCTCGATTTAGCTCTCGTTAAATAACTTAGCCATGATTTCTGCCGAGATCGAGTTGGCCCTGGTACCGCCTTAGCCAGGATCCATTTAGTAGATTAAGAGTAAAAAAACGTTACTGCACTACATAGCCAAGCTAGATACCTGTAACTACTGCAAGGTTCATTGATTTTCATTTAGCTTCCCTTACTCTTTGTCTCTATTCTTTATACTTCTTTTGTTCTATCCTTACTCATTCACCTGGCCTCCTCTTACCCACTCAACCTTGCCTGCTATGGCAACCTCTCTCTCTCTCATGACTATCCAACTTTTAACTCACTAGACACAGACACTCTCTCTTTCCTTCTTTTGGTTACTTTACTTCTTGCAAAATTGTGATTGATCAATTACTAAACATCTTGGGAGCCATCTTATCAAAATAAAGTGAGTGCACCTTAAGTCTTGCAGCACGTAGGGTCTGAAATTTTGTGTGTCTTACTTTACTATAATATACCTTCTTAACCACCTCTATTCCTTTGGGATGCTTCAGATTTACAGCGAGACTCTGTTGGTGAAAAAGAAAAAAAAAATTCTATGGTTGAAAGAAAGTAGATTGGTGTGACTTGCAGTATCCACACAAGAGATGACCACATAGCCTTACAACAGGATCTTTCCACACTGGCAGAATGGGCAGACCTTTGGGATATGTCATTCAATGTGAAGAAATGTTCCCACATGTGCATCTCTTTGAAGCGGCATCCCTTGACATATGACTTCAACATCAATGGGAAAGCAGTTTCCAAAGCTACTTCCTATAAATACCTCGGAGTCACAGTGGCAAACAATCTGAGCTGGAACACCCATGCACAGAAGATCCAAGCGAAAGCTGCAAGAACTCTTGGAGTTGTACGTCGAGCCCTTGAGAAATGTGAGCAGAAAGTCAAGGAAATTGCATACAAGCAGCTTTTACGACCCCAGTTGGAATATGCCTCAAGTGTTTGGAATCCACACACCCAGAAGGAGATCAAACTCATAGAGAGCATACAGAGACAAGCTGCTAGATTCGTCCTCCATGACTATAGCAGAGAATCTAGTGTCACCACCATGCTGTCATCTCTTGGCTGGGACACGCTACAACACCGCCGCTTGCTAAATCAATGCGAGATGCTCTTCAAAGTACACCACAAACTTGTCCAGATCTCCTTGCCTCCTGACATCCGACTTATCACAGGCATCACCAGACCGCAACGAGCACAACCTCAAAGCCACAACTTCAGATTCACCCAACCATTTTGCCGAGTTAACTGCTACATGTACAGCATGTTTCCCAAAGCAGTCCGTGTCTGGAACACTCTCCCAAGCAACGCTGTCACTGCAAATACAATTCTTGGCTTTAGGGGAGCGGCACTACCCGCCATACAGACTATGGCGCCGCCCCTGCCCCTGAAGATGTTGTAACGAGAGACACACCTGCACTACCTGCACACTGCACATTGTATATAGTGCACGGAGAACAACCACCATCACTTCACCAACAGCACATCACCAACAGCACGCAACACAGCACAGCCCTCTCCAGGACAGCGTTCACGCTTTTGGGAGAGTAATTCTTCAAGGTTCAAGGTTCAGTGTGAAAGAGATAAGTAGGCAATAATTTTTTGGCTAATTAAAAGGTAATTTAATATATTTCTTTTCTAAATTACCTTCTAATCGATTCAATTAAATTAATTCTACTAAATTAGATGGCAAAGAAACTTAAAGGAAGCACTCAAAAATGAAAAAAATTGAAAAAAAATCTATCCTAGCACTGATCTATTTCTTTTAATCTTGATTTCCATCCTACCTTTTTATTTCTATTGACCGATAGAAAGTAGCAGCTTTCTCCATTGATGAATGGTGGACCCCAATGTCTAGTCTCATCTCCAACACCTTGTCAAATGCAAAACAAAGAATAGTCAATCATTAAGGACGCATTATTTAATAACACTTCATGTTTCCTCGTTATCATTAAATCCATATTCTAAGCAGATCTGCAAAACATAAAATAGATAATATCAAGAGATTAATATTTATCTAAAATATAAAACTAGTTTTCTCTTCAGTACAGTTGGCTCATAAAACTCAGGATTTGAACAAATCCCCAAGAAACAGATTAAAAGGTAACCCATACGTGCATGTACATGTAACTAGTTTGTAATGCACCGATATATTGTAGATGCCATTATTATTATCATTATCATCATCATCATTAAAATACTAAGACTTGAACAAATAGCTTTGTAATGTAAAAACATTATTCAGGTAATTATCATTCATGACTATAATCAAGTATGAATTCAATCCGATTGATTAAACATAATTTTTCACAGCTCTTACCCGGCCTTTCAATCTTGATTACCTCAGCCCCTAGATCTCCCAAGAGCATAGAGCAGAAAGGGCCTGCTAAAACTCTACAAGAATACACACAATGAGAAAATTGAAATACATGTACATGCAATTCTAACTTATTAGTTGTTCATTAACTTGCAGACAATCAAATAAATCAGATGGCATGGATGATTAATTTTTTACACTAGGAAACAAAAAAGAAAAAGTCCTTTAAACGCTTCAACCTAAGGATATATATCAGCAGGTCAGCACACTTTATAAGCTTGTATTTGATCGATAAACGTCATAATATTCTGATCCAAATTGGATTTTTATCAAAATGTTACATGCACTTATCAAAGCAAACTCGATGTCGGGTCGAATAGAGCACCGTCTCGCCACAGAACATACATACAGGACCTGAACCCTGACCATATCAATGACAAACTCTGATCTAACAACTTATACAAATTATGATAACAAAATAATCTTTCTTTTCTAAATAGCTTTCTAACCAATGCATTATGATTGAAGATTCAAGCCGCGATCAGGCAGTTCTTTGAAGAAGAAAAAGTAGAATGGTAATGCCTACACGTTGTGATGGTTTATCTCTGAGTTGTATGGTAATGCTAATGGCTAAAAAAAACAACAAACAAACAACAAAAACAAATAAAACACAACAAAAATAAACAATATAATAAAACAATTAAACAAAAAAATGAATACCTTGTTAGATCAACTACTCTGATGCCAGCAAGCGGTGAGGAAACAGATGAGAGACATCTAACTGTGACAAATATTGAGAAAGGATATAGACCTAATATCTCAATCGTGTTTTACAAGCTTCCTACGGCCTATACTCAACAAGTTATGTCTTCACTCCTACAATCACAAACATTAGGTATAATCTACTTAATTGAATACCCTAAAATAAAATAAACAGCAGTGTAATGGATTAATAATAGAAAATTTCATCGAGGTATAGATTATTCCACCGGCCACCGCATCATGAATGATTCAAAACTCCAACTCTCTGAAATGATAAACCTCGACGGGCGCGGTGCGCGGGCTTGTAATAAGCCAAGACTTAAATTAATCTGTAGATATAGAACCCTAGATGAGTCTCTATCTTAATTAAAACCTGAAATTAATTTCGAATCGGTTTTTATCAGCCAAAGGCCATTTCATTTGGTAAAGACTTCAAACTTCCTACTAGTACTAACATCGATGTGAGCACGTGGGGCAGTACAACACAACACAAGACTCGTTTTCCTTAATTTCTCTCTAAATTAATTAATAATCAGTGTATAACAGATAACTACATGCTTACGTTTCTGTCTCCTTGCTAACCAAGATGTGAAATTTCCTCTAAAACCAACGACCCGCATGCACTTTGCATGTGCAAGATTCATATTCATTTTTACGTAGACTAGATCTATTCTCCTTCAATCGCGCAATCTTCAATCGCGAATCGTACACTTTATAAATAAGGGGGCGGGGTTTCAAATCGACCCCGCCCCATATAGATCTCAGATCAGGGGAGAAATAATCAGAGTGACTAAAAAATAGAAGTAGACAGCAACAAACATCTCTCCTAAAAGATTTAGTTATGGACCCCCTTTTAATTGACTCAAACTATTATTGTACGCAGATGACAGCGTACTACTCTATTCAAATCCTGATCCTAAATATATTGAGGAAAAGCTCAGTGAACAGCTGTCTACGTGTGTCGATTGGATGACTGATAATAAGCTTTCTTTACACTTGGGAAAAACAGAAAGCATTTTATTTTGTTCTAAAAGTAGTTCTAAAAAGTCATTTGAATTCAAAGTGACACACAATAATCAAGCAATCAAGAGAAAAGAGTCTGTGAAGTATTTAGGCATTGAGTTGGCTAGCGCAATTTCATTTTCATCTTTAGTAGAATCAGTTGTAAAAAAAGCAAATTCTCGTCTGAAATTTTTGTACAGATATCAAAGTTGTATGGATTTAAAAGCAAGACGTACACTCTGTTTTGCTCTTATTCAATTTTTATTTGACTATGCTAACCCTGCATGGTACAGTAACATAAACAAGTCAGATCAAAAGAAGTTGAAGATTATACAGAACAAAATGGTGAGATTTATCAACTGTTCTGGTCCAAGAACTCATGTTGGCTATAGCGAACTTTCTAAAGCTGGTTTTCTTGAAGTCGACCAAAGATCAAAACAACTCGCATTGCATCACGTGCATAAAATATATCATACTAGGGCGAATCATTATATTCGATCCAACTTCGATCTTGTTACTGACGTACATGATTATAATACAAGAAATAGACGATTCAACTTTAACTTACCAGAAAGAGTAGGTAGTATTGGAAATTCGTTTTATTACAATGCCATAAAACATTGGAATTCCCTTCCCAATGGTGTAAAAGAAATAGGAAACTATGATCATTTTAAGAGGAAATTAAAGGAATACCTAATACTTGACAGTCAGAGAAGAGAAGTGAATGACATGTTATATGATTGAAATTGTTATTCTTCTGTCGGTTCATACTTTTTCATGTTGTATATACTTATGTTTTCGTACGTTATAGAAATTCTACAAATTCATCATTATTTTCCTCTTCTTCCTTCTCCTCTTTTTCTTCTTCTCCTTCTTCTTTTTCTTCTTGTACTTAATATCATTTCTATCATCAGTTTAATGTTGTTATTATTATCTTTAATAAGTAGTTCTTTTAATTTTCTTATCTGTCTGTAAATATTACTATTTTAATTTATTAATTGTATACATGTCTGTAAGGGACCCCACTGGAAATAAGCTCTCGAGCTTTCGTGGGTTATCCTGTTCAAGCTGACTTATTTTTGATCTGTTATTATTGTATATTGTTGTATATTGGAAGCTTGTCGAATAAAAATCAATCAATCAAATACCCCGCTACATAACCCCCCTTTCGCTCCCCCCCCCCTTTGATCCCAACCTCCCGGATATATGGGTCGTTATAATTTTTTATATCGCCTAGCTTACCACTCGTTCTTCTCTCTCACTTGTCTCCCCCTCACCCTCTCCTCGTATCTTCTCCCTCCCCTCTCTATACCCCCCTTTTTTCTCTACTTTCTCTCTCGCGACCCCCCTTTCTCTCTTCTCTCTCTCTTCTCGACTTATATCTCCACCCATACTCGATTCGATTGGACAGGTGCACGTACATACAGATCCACACACTTAGAATTTTCTTTTAATTGGATGCTACGTGATTCCATTATGCTAGTTGAAACCATCATGAAGTTCCTAAACGTAAAATGCTAAATTTTAGAAATAATATTTGTTTTCCATAGCCAGAGTCAATTTGACAGACCGGCCCTTTGCTTTAGTGACTTTCACAAAATATAATAATACATGCTTAAAATATCCACTGAGTGAATTTAAACTAGTAATATATTCGCCTACGGAAGGCTAGCTAGAAGGGCGTTCAAGTTAGCTAGGTCCTTGGCAGGCGAATTGCATTTAATCGAAATGATACTATAGTCAATGAACAACTGAAAATGAAAAAAATGACAGGGTGAAGTGTTGTTTCACTTAGAGTGCTGTACATTTATTATTAAGTTAAAAACCAACATTTTAGTTTATATCATTACACGACTTTTACAAGTCTACAATCTAAACTCCACACATTTTTCTTCTTCTTTTCTAAAGTATAAAACAGTATGTTCTTTCAAGATTTGATAATTATATACATTGTATGTTACTCATTTGGATGACTCCGCAAGTCCGCAACTCCCCTTTCATGATGTACTCCTATTCCCCTCGCCCCAACACTCCCTAACTAGCTTGGGGAGGTGGAATGAAAAAATCCTTACACATTTTCTTTCTTTCTATGTTCCAATATTTACATTTTCAAAACGGAGTGAAATGCAGGCGAGACGGAAATAGGTCGCTCCTGGATCTATTTACATATATACATGTGTATTTCAAACTTCACACAAATTAAGCTTATTAGTCCAGTTATGAACTTGATCAATACTCAACAGTTCTCTATTATCTACATTATCCATAAACTATACATGTTTCAACTTATTCATTATGGTAGATATATACAAGACTAAACTACACTTTTTATTACCAATTTCTCCAAATTGACCGTGTAAACTAACTGAAAGAAACTTTACATTAAAACAAATCAATACCCAATTATCGTCCAGTTCTTTAAACTGTAAACAAACTCGAAGTAACACGATATCGATAACCTAACAGAAGGCATTCACTGTAGCTTTGTCTACCATCTTTCCAAATGTGCTTACTTATGCCGTACACAAATTACGTAATCCCGATCACGATTTATATTGGTTATGCTATGAGTTATTGATTATACTTGAGCTTATTCATTGAAAGTCTTTGCGATCGCCTTTTTTATCAGTATTTCCTTGATCAAATGGTTCTATTCATAACACCAAACGATCCAGGAGCTTGTCAAATATTCTAGTGTTTCCTCTAAAGGCGTCGTTTGTAAACATTTATTTACCTATCGAAATTCTCTATAGCACCTCAAAAGCCGCTGGTGTTTCAAATTTGAGGATGCTTTCAGGGCTTAGGCCTAATAGGCTGCATAGCCCTCGTGCCTGTTTAAAATAATAATTTTTAGAGGGAAAATCACGTCTTACTCCAAATGCAACCAACTATTCTCCTCCCCATTACTTTTTTTAATGAAATATGAATTTAAATAAACAATCTAATTTTAGAGCACTAAGACAGACACAAACCACAATTCGATAAGAGGCAAAACTGAATAAGCAGGTGTTGGAATCAAGTTGACATTAGGCGGAGCTTAATCTCTGGTCTTAATTAGTTCCTAATGTTTCGATGTGATCTTAACTGAGCTACGATGAGGTTTATAATTTCATGTTTTGGTACGTGGCTTCGGGTTCAACCCATGGAGCAATTGGTTTTTCTCCTTGGCATTTGACAGGATCAATGTGTACATCACTGAGATTTCCATAAACGTTGTCGTTGATTAGTTGAATGTCCAAAGAATTTGGAGGATCTGATGTTTCTGGAAGATTCAGAGAACCGTACATATCTTTGTTCTCCGTCTCTTCAGCAAAGGCCTCATTTACATTATGTCTGGAAGACTTCTTTACGGATGTCCTGAAGTTGAGAGTATCGTACTCATCGCCTTTAGAGAGTCTGATGTCTGTATTGCCACTTTGATGCTGTTTATTGCTCGAGGTGCCAGCATCAGGACCCAAAGATCGGCGTTCAAGAGTAAAACGCTTGTTGACACCAGCATCTTCTTGACCTGTGAAGTTGACCCTGCCCACATCTTCATACTCATTATCGGATACTTCACCATGACGTTCGTCGTCCTTTGATGGAATCTCAAGGGTGTAGTAATTATTGGGGTGACAAGTCGTCTTGTCCGACATAGACCTCCAAGCCTTGTCATTTCGGTCTTTCTCGATATCTGCAGAAATATCATTCATTGGAGCCTCCAGAGTGTAATAGGTTTTTCCATCACATGACGTCTTCTCCTGAGTAGACCTACAAGCCAAATTGCAATCCCCATCTCCTTTCGTGTCTTTTAAATCGTCGCCCACATTGGAAACACCGAACCGTTTATCCTCGATATCTGCATATGTATTTTCTTGTCCTTGGTAGATTGTACAATCATCTTTCGTCGGAACCTCTAGAGTGTGATAGGTGATGTCATCACATGTCGTCTTGTAATGGGCAGATCTACAAGCCCAACCGCCATGTTCATCTCCTGCGATGTTTCCCATATCGGTGTCCGCATTGGTGCCAATGGTGTCAGGGGTTGTCGTACTACTTGAAGGAGCGTGGTCACCGTCGACCAGTATATCTGAGGCTGACGGCAAGGCACTCCACTCATCATACAGCTCGTTGATTACTAAACCAGTGTCGTCTACATCTGATCCTTGTGAAGAAACTGGTTTCGATCTAGATCTGAATAAGAAAGTAAAATCTAATCAATTGGCTGTCTTGAATTGGCAGTAAAACACGATTAAACAAAGGGGAAGGGGTCGCACGATGATTCTAAAGTTTATAAAGGAATCGATCCCAAATTACATGTGATTATAGATCTATTCTAGAACTTGTATGTTATATATTTCTATACGTTCTCTACGTTCTATATTTTGGAAAAGTATTAACTCAAAATTCATTTGATTGCGTTATTAATATCATGTGTTTTCACGATCGGTTCCACTACATTATATTAATAAGTAGTGTTTAAATGAACTGCGAATATTCATCCATCGAATTTTCGTTGGTGATTTTAGTTTCAAGAAGGACTAAAATATCTATGCTCTAAAAAGCGTTGTTGATATTGCTTTGGTTATTACCACCTTTCTTTTTTCAACTGTTGATTTGATCAATAAGTCCATAAACATAAACAAAAAATTATTTCAAAATAAATTAACCTTTTTTAAAGGTTTGGAAAACCGGTGAAGGCGTCGATGAATCGAAAATCAGTGCAGCTCTTTTGTGCTCATTTATTGGCATATTGACAGATAGCAGTTCAGAATTTTCTGAATGTCTAAATGAATCGCTGTGCCTTTGCATCCTCGAATTGGGATTAACTCTTTATATTTTGTTCACTCCTACAAAGTTCAATGTGAATGATAATGTAACAGAAATGTCAATACAAAGTATAAAATGCAACGGAAATTGTCAACTTTTACTCGAAAGAAACTAGACTCAAATTATTAATTACCTTGTTCTCATTCCTTAGTCGCTCAATGTACTACAGAAAAAGACTCAAGCAAACAATTCAAAGCAAACTGGTTCAGAAGATAACGAATTAAAAGAAAAAACAGTAAAAGGAGACACTAATACGACTAAAGTGCTTAAGGTTATGAAAGCTTACATCATCTTTGCCACAAACCTGCATTTCCGGCGAAGGAAGATTGCAACGATGACTGCCAAAAGAAGACATGTAGCTGCAACCGAAGAGGCCACATAAAGGATATAACGTGGAATAGGTTCCCCTGTTTTTATGAAAATAAGCGAAATATGATATTCTCAACTGATAGTGTCAAACGGATTTAAGGAGGCTGAGGAAAAAAATGAAAATGATTGCTTTGAAATGTGCCATCTTGGCTTTCTCCTTCAAAATGTCTCTTTTGATATGCTTTGAACTTTCCTCATGTACTTTTCAACTGTTTTTGGACATGACCAAGACGTTCCCTTTTCTTATTTTCATCTTCAATCTTTTCATTCTACAATACCTTGATGGGATGTAGACCCAGTCTGTTCTACCACTTGCACTGAAATAACAAAAGGTATAAACAAAATTGTGTTATTGAGTTATAGGAAAAGGAGCTTTCAAAAACATCCATGGGGAAATATGAGGGCAATTCTAAATCTTTTTATTTACATTTATGTATATTTATATCTTATTGATTCTTTCGTCGTCTCTTTTTATCGTCCCCAAATATTGCTTTCTCTTTTCTATGTTATTCTCCTTTTATATTCGTCATGCTTTTTTTTTCTTTGTCCTTCTTTGATATATTTGAAGAAAGAAGAATGCTCGTATACTTGATCTCTTTTGTCTGTCTCGTGAGTAATCAGTCTACTGGGATTCTCCCTTCAACATTCGTTTTAAATACTAACCTGTCTGTGGTTTTGTTTCCCCCATTGTTGACAACACCTCAGTTGTAGGATTGGCGGCAGACAAAGTTTGAATGTTGTCAGAGCTGGATGTTGACTGTAAAGAAACTTCTACACGGAAAGAATTAAGGAATATAAGAAGTCGCTTAGTATTGATTGTCTGATTAATTGTTATACTTTTCTATGAATAATATACGATGAATCAAACATGGTAATAAATGGTAGTAGTTGGTCGAATGTTCACAAGTCGCCTCATTTCTATTGAACGTGTAGGGGAGGGTACGGTAAGCCAAATCCTATTCTTATATATTTGGTGAATAACATTCCTTGAATATTTCTGTATACGGTTGTATATGATGCTGCTCTCTCAATATACTGTTTAATCATCAATATTTATGTCTTCGTTATAAGCAACGATATGTGCAATCAGGCGCGTACACAGGGGGGGGGGGGGGGGTGTTTGGGGGGGTTAACCCCCCCCCTTTGGTAATTTTTTGTATGTAAACCCCCCCTAAATTTCTAAATGTTAAACCCCCCCCCCCCTTGAAAAAATCCTGCGTACGCGCCTGTGTGCAATCATCTGTAACTCCTCACTTCAACCCTCTCCCTCTCCCTCTCCCTCTGTCTCTCTCTCTCTCTCTCTGTCTCTCTATGTCTCTCTCCCAATCACTCTTTAGTCTCTACCTATCATTCTTCTCTTCTTTTTGTTGCACCTTTGCATCACCAGGAACTCCCTAATTTAAGTATTTTGCTTGTACCTAATTATCAGGACTCACGAGGCACCAAGCTACGCTTATCTTCTCGCTGAAATACACGGACCTCCTTTATTTTTACCGAGGTGTTTACCCTTTCTCCTTCTCGATAGCAATGTCTAGATTCGCCACTTGGGGACCCCCTCCTAACAACCTTATCTTATATATAAAAAGCTGTCCATAAAGATTAAATACATTTTGCTTACCTCTATTCCTAAGATTATTTTGACGATATTTTTTTTTATTGTTAGATACATACAATGCATGTCTTCTCAGAACTTGATTTGATCAATCTCTATGGCCCGAATTCACAAAGGAGGTTTGTCGACAAACCTCCTTTTGTTTCGCCAAATTTCCTTTTTGTTTTTTACAAACCAGGTTTGTAAAAAAACGCGTAAAAACGCGTCATATGACGTACGAAAACCAAGGTTTGTCGACAAACCTCCTTTGTGAATTCGGGCCAATGACTCTTTAGAGTTAAGTGACATCTTGAAATCCGTCATGGAAAAACGATTGCGTCCCGTACTTACAACTACAAGAGAATAAACAATTACATTGCCATACAAATACCTGGTTGGACTACATTAACATCGTCAATTCCTACATTAGTGTTATCGTCTCCTCGAACTGCTTTGAAGGAAATCTATATGTAAAAAAAAAAAAAAAATTGTATAAGTACCGCAGGAAAACCTGTAATTCACTGGAACAATATATATTTCTTTCTTTACATCAATTCGTTAAACAATCACAAGGCTAGAAAGAAGCAAGAAAACAATCCCCATTCATGATAATTATCAAAATTACAGAATTTGTTGGCAACCACTAGAAATGCAAACTAAAGATAGGTATAATCTCAAAAGATCAAGGTTTCGTCTCATGAAGTATTGCGATTGATTTGAATCAATCGCAACTCTTTATAACTACAAGGCCATGGATATGATATAAACTTTTAATCTTTTTTGTCTCCATATTAATATAATCACAATGAATAGACGATTGGACAATGTAATATAAAATCATAAATGTTGACCGTTACTTAATATAAACAATCTAGCTACCTAGTTTCCAGAGAAACGGTTCATCGTTTAAAAAGAAGATATATGGCGCTGATTAGGATCTATTTAAAAGTGTGAGGGTCTACTCAAAATATATTATGGATGGTATATTGTTATAAATCCTCTAGAATGAAAAGATCCCTGAGTTATACATTTTGAAAAATTGACATTATCGAGTAGGCCATGGGTATTTCCCAAACAACTTTAACAGAATGCATGACTTCTAATTTTGTTTTGGTCCGATTTCATTCAATCTTTCACAAGTTTGCTTTTTTGATTTTCCTGCTTTCTTTTAGAGGAGGTGTCTATCAAGGTTGGAGTTTTCTTCAATGTAATACCTCGACATCCGAGCAGTTGAATGAGTGTTGTCTCAATGCCCAGCCTTCAACAACATGTAATGGATGCACAGTACCTTCACCCTTGCATACACTGTAATTAAAATAGCCATGCCTTTCGTTGCGAGATTCCGAATTGAAGATATATCTGAACGAGAGTAGCCAGCCATTTGATGTTGGTAAAGAAGCATTGAATAGCGTGCACTCAGCAGAACTACCTTCGACTCCGCCAGGATTGTTGAGAGCTGCCCGAAAATACGGTTGATTTCCATCAAAAGCTGGTAGGTAAGATAAAAGTAATGGATATTCAGACTGATTTGTTCTGCAACAGTTTTTCCACTGCTCATTGTCATGATTGTGATTTTTAATTGCGATTGGAACACGCCAGTCTCTGGAAAAGTTTTATGCTAACCAATAACGCCTTATATGCTATGCTCATTGCAGGGGCGGCGGGGCGACCTCTAAAGTGAGGGGGGGGGGGGGTGGGCACCAAAAAGGGCACTTTCTTGAAAAATGGTTTCCTACAAAGGAAAATCTTAGAGCGCAAATATACCACATTTTAGACATTGGTATATACCCCTATCTTTTTTTAAACATTATCTGGGATGCTTTCAATATGTGTTTCTCTTTAAACATCATAACAGACATTTCTTAAGCATCATACTTTGCATTTGGGTGTGATGGTCTTAGTATTCATTTGCGAACGAGCAAAGCCAACGAGGAACTCTTTTGCAAAAGATTTGTGAGGTCGCATTGCGAAAAATTTCATCTTATAAAGAGGGAAAAATCCAATCATGATGGGGTTACAAGCACATTCTCATAATAGAAGACTGAAAAGACCTTTCATAAGTAAAATAATTATATAATCTATAAATGCGAGTGCGTGTAGCGAGCGAACATTGGGGGAAATTGCTCTCTGTCGCTTTAAATTAGGGGCACGTGTAATGATGAGAGGAAAAGGGGACACATATCAAAAGGGATAAGACACCTATTAGAAAAGAAAGGGAGCACGTGTCAAAGTACAAAGGGTAATTAATAATAGAGGTGAAAATGGGGCACTTCTTATACCTGAAAAAAAGCACTCACGAGAGATGAAAAAAAGCTTTAATGAGAATGGTAAATGGGCATTTGTCGACGGAAATGGGGCACCAACTATATTTTGATAGGGGTATTTATAAGAGTTGAAAAGGGGCATTTATGAAAAGGGGATATGTCCCTTATTAGAAAGGAAAAGGATCACGTATCATTGTTAAAAGGGAAATTATCAGAGGTGAAAAGGGGCCCTTATCGCACCTGAAAAGGGGCACTGACCAGATATGAAAAGGGGTACTTATGTGTATGAAAAAAAAGGCACTTATATTAAAGGAAAATGTGCATTTCTTCAAATAAACGGGGTACCGATCAGATTTGAAGGGGTTTTTAGGAGAAGGGGGAAGTCTCTCTCATTGTAATGAGAAGGGGCATTCATTAGAAGGGGAATAAGCTCTTTTTTAATGGGGCACTGATCATAGGGCACTTATCATAGGAAAAGGAGCACATGTGAAAATGGGGAACGGGAACTTATTATAAAGGAAAGGGGTTACCTGTCAAAGAAGAAGGAGCACCTCTCAAACTTGAATAAGGTAATTATCAGAGGTGAAGGGGGCACTTAGCAAAAGGGAAAAGGGGCACTTCTCGTACCTGAAAAGGGGAACCTATTAGAGATTTAAGAGGGCAAGTATCAGAATGAAAAAATGGACACTTATCATAAGTGAGAAGTAATAGGGGCACTTTTTAAAGTAAAATGGGCACTTTCCTATGTAAAAAGGGGGCACTTCTTACGAATTTATAGAGGCATTTTTCATTTGTAAAAAGGGGCACTGTTAGGATACTTGAAAAGTGGGGGGAGGGGGGGGGGGGGAGCAGTGACCCTGTCCTGTTTCTGATATGTTTCTCATGAATTTATCAAACACAGGAAATATATAATGAACAGTACACCCAATGAATTGAATCACTAGCATATTATTGGTAAACTGCCTTCACCTTGTACAGGGTTTGATTCGAGCGTTATTCACTCGACATTGCGCCTACACTAGAAAGAAACGTTAAAGGTATAGACCAGTATTGGAAACGCCCCAATTTCAAAAAATGAAATGGAAGCTCTCATTACCAATCATGTGAAAGAATATGTTTTGACTAATACATGATGATAAGAAGTTTGCCGGGAAACCACCTACTAATTCATATATTTGGTAAATTTGTTTCTCTCATGGTCTGTGAGAGATATAGGGTAGTCCCATATACATCTTTCTGTGTATAGTGCTTGTCATTTTGATGATTCCAGAACCTTGCAGATGCTAGATGCTAGATGATCAACCTTTTCTGATCGATTCCACAACGTTTCTTTCACAATGCAATCGCATGACCATAACTGGTCTTTACCTTTAAATCAACATTTGAAAGGTCCGAGGAGCAGATCAACACTTTTAACATGCTGGATTCAACCTCATTATCGGTGGATACACCGTGTCAAAAGTAATACTCTACTTTAACTAAAATGATATCACGGCTCAGTTACAAACAAAAATTCTCGTATTAACATCACTTTCGTTTTAGAGTTTTACATTCTAAAAGGTTACTAAGTAGTAAACATTAGTCCTACTAAAGTCTAAAAAAAAAAAGATATTGTATTGCCCTTTAGGTGCCAAAACATTGGTCAGTCGGTCGGAATTTTTTAAAAACTTGTTTTGATTTTTTTTTTCTTTACCTTTTTTTCTCTCCCTCTTTTGGCTGATATTTCTTAGTTTTGAATGCTTTAATATTGTTTTTTCTAAAATAAACTGTAGTAAAAGAAAATTAAAAGCCGACGGTAGATTTCAAGATTTTTGGGTCGGTCGCAAAGGGCTATACAACATATTTTTATGCCTCCGTTAAGAAGTAGCCGGAGGCATTATGTTTTCGGGTTGTCCGTTCGTCCGTCTGTACGTCCGTACGTCCCGTTCTCGTGATCGCGTTATCTGAAGAACCGACTGATGGATTCCTGCCAAACTTTGGTCATGTATGTATCTTGCAGAGCCGATGAACTGATTAGATTTCGGGGTCACGAGGTCAAAGGTCAAAGGGCTCATTATGTATGCAAAAACAGCTCGTGATCGCGTTATCTGAAGAACTGATTGATGGATTCCTGCCAAACTTAGGTCATGTATGTTACTTGCAGAGCCGATGAACTGATTAGATTTTGGGTTCATGAGGTCAAGGTCATGGGCTCATAATGTATGCAAAAATAGCTTGTGAACGCATTCTCATTAGAACTGACAGATGGATTACTATTTAACTCGGGACATCTTGCAGAGCCAATGAACTGAGTAGATTTTAGGGTCATGAGGTCAAAGATCAAAGGGTCATATATGTATATGAGAAATTGCTTGTAATCACGATATTCTGAGAACCTGTTAATGGATTACAATTGAACTTGAATTTGAAAAATTTCTTCTGTTTTGGTTTGTAAAGTTGCTCTATGACGGAGGCATCATTTTCGACTGCGCGCAGTCGAAGTTCCATCTAGTTTATAAAAGGCCTAATGTTACGTCCACGACAATATTTCAATTTATAAAGTGATTTTGACAATTGTTGGTGCGATTACTTACCTTTGTTTTTGTTTGTCAAAAACCAATAGAAAAGTTGGGACTCCTTTTCACGACAAATATCGCATGGTTCATCTCGCTCTCCGTAAGGTTCATCGAATGAGCAACTCCACGCTGCAAATACAATTATTCCATGTGCAATAGAAAGGATTTAGACATACAAGGGTTTAAATAGAGATTTAGCATTAGATTAATTTTATGTGAATCTTTAGTTGGACAGCACAGCTCTATTAAAGCCCTTCTGTCATAGCTACTTGCTCCCTCTATATAGAAAACTTCCCCAATCGGTGCCTGTTGGTCCCCCATGATCCTCTTTTTCTTATGTTAGTTGAGAGCTGAGTTAATAAGATAAACACCTGTCAGTGACCTCGCTGTGTGGTCTAATCCCTTCTGGTCCAGTAGTATTGACAGTCTTTAAAGGGATAGTTGAGTTCTGTTGCAGAGGGCGCTACACAACATAATTTTTTGTGAGATAATGAAAAAACTGACTGTCAAATTTGAAAGAACATACAATTTAAATGACAAAATCATCTTCGAACAAAATCGGTTCAGAGACGGCTGAAATATCCATAAATGTAACGATATCTAATATTTGTGTACCAGCACAAACATTCGATAATTTGAAAAAGCCGTTGAAAAAAATGAAACAGCGTCTTTTACGTTGTATTTCAGCCATTGCCGATGTTGGCTTTTTCGTGTTGGTTATATTACGCTCAACCAGCCGGCCCATGTATTTTTTTATTTTTTTATTAATTAATTAATTAACGGTTACCGAATTTTTTTGAAAGTGGAGCTGAATTGTATGATCGTATTGGCTGAATTCAACACATTTTGGGGTCTAAAATTACCTTCATAGCAATTTTAGGTCCTAAAAGGGCACTAGAAATGTCATAGACAAAAATAAGAGCAATAACCATGCACTTTTAAGGCATTTGCGGTCTGAACTCAACTATCCCTTTAAATATCTTACTTATACTGCAACACTTATTATATAACATCCAAGTAGATCTTTGTCATTTGATTGGGGAATTTCGGTCACATAATATTTAATATTCTATTGAAGAACTACTTCATTGAGTGTGCAATTTAAGTTATATATTCACCGTGCATTTTGGTTCTATTTAGCGTACACATTTGGTTATATCCGACCCCTATTGCTTGTCGTAGTTGTGACGTTGCACTGCAGTACAACATTTAAAAAGTACATTCACAAGCAGACGACCGGGGTCATCATGGCGGCCGGTATAAACAACAATGTTGTGCTGTTAAATGTTTACATTTTTATTTTACCTATAATATACTCCAATGATGATGTTATATAAAACAAATAATGAATGTTTGTCATTCGTTAAATAGTGTGGATCTTTTCATTCGTTGACAGATTAACATTTTATTCAACTGATAAACATTCATTATTTGTATACTAATACTATACTACTGTATATGGCGTCACGAAAAGAGCCTTCCAAATCTATCGCACATGCATAGTTTCATAAAATATATTAAAAAGGACTTCTGTAAAAATCTTCTATTCATAGATTGATTTAATCATTGACCCCGTGAAACCCACGAGACAGTATAGGCATGTATTTATTGCAGTATTAGTTACTTGAACAACTGCAAAAATCTGCCACATTTTAGAGCTTGTAACTTCCTTGTGTATTATGGCTATTTTCGTACAGGACATGCGTAGACAAATGAGAGTTCCTCTTTAGTAAACAAAAACGAGAGCTCTTGAATCGAATCCAAATATTTTAACAATGAAATGTAAACACTTTAAAATTCATCATTTTGTTCCCTCATAAGAAAATTACTGTAATTACCATATTATAATTTTGACAGAATATATTATACAGTGCATCCCAGAAAACAGGAAACAAAACATTTCTTGCTTTTAATAAAAAAGAACTAACATGGTTCCAAATAGTTAGTGATTGCTGTAAACCATACATGCTTCATTGAGCAACATTTTGTTTAAGTTGGCATGTAAAAAATGAGCTCATGCCAGTTTTTATTAATACAGTGAACACGTTAATATCACATGAGAACATGACGTTAGGGAAATGTAAGCTTTAAAGCCCCACTGTACTACTTGTAACTACTACTACTACTACTACTACTACTACTAATATTTATTTTTTTTATATAGCGCTTAATACAAATGTCTCTAAGCGCTTAACAAATATACTATTACCCCGGTCATTGGATTCAGTGATTGCCCGCACACAACGTGACGCTCAAAAACTGTTTGACCAACAATGACGGTCGCATCCTACCGGGTACCCATATAACACATGGGTGGAGAGTAGCAAGTGCAGGTTATTATCTATACTGGCTCCCTTTTTTATATAAAACAATGCCTATGCGGTGCCCGTTGGTCCCCCATGATCCTCTTCTTATGTTAATTGAGAGCTGAGTTGATGAGATAGTCACCTGTGAGTGACCACGCTGGGTGGTCTAATCCCTCCTGGCCAAACTAGTACAGACGGGCTTTAAAGGATGATGTGATTTTATATAATAAGCAGTTACTGAAATGGGGCGAATTCTCTTTTCAGGGATGACGGGGGCGTATAGCCTCAGATTCTCCCCAAATCAATGAATTGTCCTCAAGCCATGAAAAATCCCCCCTTTACAGACTGAAAGTGGTAGCTATCCTGAGAGAAAAAATATGAATTATGATGGTTGATCCAGTTCTGCCCTACCTTATACCCTATAATCAAAATTAAAGGTGTCCCTGATTTTCAATATCGCTGAAACAGTACAGGACCGTCTGCTTGGCTCGTTTAAAAAGTTTCAGTTGTAATCATACAATCGCAGATCATTTTTAGTAAAAAAAAATATTAAGGTAAAGAAACATGCCATTTTTACCCTCACCATTGAAAACATCTCCACTTTCCTTTATGACAAGGCCTAAAATCTTACCCTTGTTATTAATAGAAGCACATGAAAAAATCTTCTCATTAAGTTTTAAATTTATGTTTTCTTCAGTTCATGTTCAGTCATGTTCACTGTTTCTCAAATAGATTTTAACATGTAAATTCCTAAACAATGTTGCTCAGGGAAGCATTATGGAGTCATGTCATCAACGAATCAACGAAAAACAAGGAACTCTATTTAAATAGTTCATATTGTGTTCAAAATATTCGTTGGTTTTTAGGTTTCGTTTTTTCTGGGACGCAGAAAACAGATGAAAAACGATTTGCAGTTCTAATGAAAAATACAGTAATGAAATCAAATAAATCAAATCAAATGGTATAAAAAAAAAAATATTGAAATGGAATTTACAATATTTGGACCATCATCAATATACAAAAAAGAATGTAACAGAAGAATCAAAATAGGTTATAAATGAAAATATCAATTACAACCAATCATTTTGACATAAGTATACATGAAGTTAGGTAATTAATCTGTTTATAAGTAGACGGTATGCAACAGATGAATTCTGAAGAGCGCTTTTCCTTTCATTTCCTGCAGTAGCCATGGTCATTTTTACTTTATAGTCGGTTTTATTGATGCTGGGGGGCTGGGAGTGGGTGTAAGGGATGGGCAAATTGATTGTTACATGCTCATTTCAAATTATGGTCTGTAAAAATATATAATTCTTCTGTGCAAGACTTGTATTTTTACAGAATTTGATTTGATATTCAAGTGATTTGCATTTAGTTGTTTGTTGAGGTCATAGCATTGACCAGTTGCTCTCCTCCGAGACAGAAATGCCTGATAAGAAAAATGAAGATATGAATTATGATCAATCCTTTTTGCAAAGTAATCATGAAGTTCGGTAGCTAATCTCTTCATAATAAGTATGCAACACAAGAGTGGCACAATCATTATTGGAAGCGATCACTTGAATTTCAAAGAGCGTTTTTCATAACATTTCCTGCAACAGCCATAGTCAATTTTATAGTTTCGATTCGTTTTTATTTCCGTCATAAAAAAAAAATTCACAATGAAAAGAAAGTAACAAAAGAAAAATAACAAAACAAATCTACAAACGTATGCATAATATACAGTTTACATAAGCAAGACAAAAAAATCACATGACATTAAATTGAAGAAAACAAAACATCAACAACATTATAAACGTACAATGAGAATGTAAAACGAAATAAGCAAAAAGACAGAGGAAACACAGATGGCCAACTTTCAGCTGCACTTGCATAGTGCAGCTAGTCTTCCATGGAGACCAGAAAGGAAAAGAAGAAGTAGTGGAACAGGAAGGAGGATTGGGGGGGGGGGGGCAGAGCAACACGAAGCAAAACAACAAGAATAATGGTATTTAAAGCAGGACAAAAAAAATATTTTAAGGTATTATATCATAAATTAGACTTGTCGTGAAAAAAAGATCATTTGAATAAAGATAGAGATGTGCAATTCAGAGTAGGTTGGCGAGTGCTGCTGTGTAACTTAGCCACCTGTAGACAAAAAAGCGCGTTTGCTGTTGTTTGTTCGGGGTGTTGGAAGGGAAAGATTACTGTATCGTAGCTAATAAGGCATTGGGGTATGAAATATGTGTTCAGTTAAATAATTTGGTGTCATGTTATTGAGGATTTTGAACATAAATACTTTTTAAATGGAAATTACAATATTTGGACCATCATCAATATACAAAAAGAATGTAACAGAAGAATCAAAGTAGGTTATAAATAAAAAAATCAATACATGAAGTTAGGTAATTAATCTGTTTATAAGTAGACAGTATGCAACAGATGAATTCTGAAGAGCGCTTTTCCTTTCATTTCCTGAAGTAGCCATGGTCGATTTTACTTTATAATCGGTTTTATTGATGCTGTTTTGGTCTGTAAAAATATAAAATTCTATTTTGCAAGATTTGTATTTTTACAGAATCTGATTTGATATTCAAGTGATTTGCATTAAGTTGTTTGTTGAGGTCATAGCATATACCAGTTGCTCTCATTAGAGACAGAAATGCCTGATAAGAAAAATGAAGATATGAATTATGATCAATCCTTTTTGCAAAGTAATCATGAAGTTCGGTAGCTAATCTCTTCATAATAAGTATGGAACACAATAGTGGCACAATCATTATTGGAAGCGATCACTTGAATTTTAAAGAGCGTTTTTCCTTACATTCCCTGCAATAGCCGTATTCAATTTTATAGTCTATTTTATAGTTTCGATTAGTTTTTATTTCGTTTTTATTTCCGTCCTAAAAACAAAAATTCACAATGAAAAGAAAGTAACAAAAGAAAAAAAAACAAACAAAATCTATTAATGTATGCATAATATACAGTTTACATAAGCAAGACAAAAAGATCACATGACATTAAATTGAAGAAAAAATGACATCAACAACATTATAAACGTACAATAAGAATGTAAAAACGAAATAAGCAAAAAGAGGAAACAGACGGCTGGATGGCCAATTTTCAGCTTGCACTTGTATAGTGCAGCTGGTGTTCCATAGGAACCAGACAGGAAAAGAAGAAGGAAAGGAAGAAGGATGTGGGGGGGGGGGGGGCAGAACAACACAAATCCAAACAACAAGAATAATGGTATGTAAAGAAAAACACAATAAAATTACATTAAGATCTTATAGCATTAATTAATTTAATTGTGAAAGAAATCGTTTGAATAAAGACAGAGATGTGCAATTGCGAGTAGGTTGGGGAATGCTGTTGTATAGCTTAGCCACCTGTAGACAAAAAAAGCGCGTTTGCAGTTGTTTTTTCGGGGTGTTGGAAGGGAAAGATTACTGTATCGTAGCTAATAAGGCATTGGGGTATAAAATATGTGTTCAGTTAAATAATTTGGTGTCATGTTATTGAGGATTTTGAACATAAATACTTTTTAAATGGAAGTTACAATATTTGGACCATCATCAATATACAAAAAAGAATGTAACAGAAGAATCAAAGTAGGTTATAAATCAAAAAATCAATTACAAGCTATCATTTTTACATAAGTATACATGAAGTTAGGTAATTAATCTGTTTATAAGTAGACAGTAGGCAACATATGAATTCTGAAGAGCGCTTTTCCTTTCATTTCCTGCAGTAGCCATGGTCGATTTTACTTTATAGTCGGTTTTATTGATGCTGGAGGGCTGGGAGTGGGTGTAAGGGATGGTTAAATTGATTGCTACATGCTTATTTAAAATTGTTGTCTATAAAGATTTGAAATTATTTTTGCAAGACTTGTATTTTTACAGAATCTGATTTTATATTCAAGTGCTTTGCATGTAGTTGTTTGTTGAGGTCATAACATTGACTAGTTGCTCTCCTCCGAGACAGAAATGCCTGATAAAAAAAATTGAATTATAATCTATCCTTTTTTTTTATAGGAATCACGAAGTTCGGTAATCCATCTCTTTATAAGAAGTACGCAACAAAAGAGTGGCACAATCGTTATGGAAAGCAGTCACTTGAATTTTAAAGAGCGTTTTCCTTACATTTCCTGCAACAGCCATAGTCAATTTTATAGTTTCGATTCCTTTTTATTTCGATTTTATTTCCGGCATAAAAAAAAAATCACAATGAAAAGAAAGTAACAAAAGAAGAATAACAAAAAATCTATAAAGGTATGCATAATATACAGTTTACATTAGCAAGACAAAAAAGATCACATGGCATTATATTAAAGAAAAAAAGACATGAACAACATTATAAACGTACAATAAGAATGTAAAACGAAATAAGCAAAAAGACAGAGGAAACAGACAGATGACCCACTTTAAGCTGCACTTGTATAGTGCAGCTAGTCTTCCATGGAGACCAGAAAGGAAAAGAAGAAGTAGTGGAAAAGGAAGATGGATTGGGGGTGGGGGCAGAGCAACACGAAGCAAAACAACAAGAATAATGGTATTTAAAGCAGGACAAAAAAAATATTTTAAGGTATTATATCATAAATTAGACTTGTCGTGAAAAAAAGATCATTTGAATAAAGATAGAGATGTGCAATTGCGAGTAGGTTGGGGAGTGCTGCTCTGTAACTTAGCCACCTGTAGAAAAAAAAGCGCGTTTGCAGTTGTTTTTTTCGGGGTGTTGGAAGGGAAAGATTACTGTATCGTAGCTAATAAGGCATTGGGGTATGAAATATGTGTTCAGTTAAATAATTTGGTGTCATGTTATTGAGGATTTGAACATAAATCCTTTTTAAATGGAAGTTACAATATTTGGACCTTCATCAATATACAAAAAAGAATGTAACAGAAGAATCAAAGTAGGTTATAAATAAAAAAATCAATACATGAAGTTAGGTAATTAATCTGTTTATAAGTAGACAGTATGCAACAGATGAATTCTGAAGAGCGTTTTTCCTTTCATTTCCTGCAGTAGCCATGGTCGATTTGACTTTATAATCGGTTTTATTGATGCTGGAGGGCTGGGAGTGGGTGTAAGGGATGGGCAAATTGATTGCTACATGCTTATTTAAAATTGTTGTCTATAAAGATTTGAAATTATTTTTGCAAGATTGTATCTTTACAGAATCTGATTTGATATTCCAGCGCTTTGCATGTAGTTGTTTATTGAGGTCATAACATTGACCAGTTGCTCTCCTCCGAGACAGAAATGCCTGATAAAAAAAATTGTATTATAATCTATCCTTTTTTTTTATAGGAATCACGAAGTTCGGTAATCCATCTCTTTATAAGAAGTACGCAACAAAAGAGTGGCAAAATCGTTATGGAAAGCAGTCACTTGAATTTTAAAGAGCGTTTTCCTTACATTTCCTGCAACAGCCATAGTCAATTTTATAGTTTCGATTCCTTTTTATTTCGATTTTATTTCCGGCATAAAAAAAAATCACAATGAAAAGAAAGTAACAAAAGAAGAATAACAAAAAAATCTAGTATTGTATGCATAATATACAGTTTACATAAGCAAGACAAAAAGATCTCATGACATTAAATTCAAGAAAAAATGACATCAACAACATTATAAACGTACAATAAGAATGTAAAAACGAAATAAGCAAAAAGAGGAAACAGACGGCTGGATGGCCAATTTTCAGCTGTACTTGTATAGTGCAGCTGGTGTTCCATGGGAACCAGACAGGAAAAGACGAAATAGTGGGAAAAGAAGAAGGATGGGGGGGGGGGGGGGGCAGAACAACACAAACCAAAACAACAAGAATAATGGTATGTAAAGAACAACAAAACAAAATTAAATTAAGGTCTTATAGCATTAATTAATTTAATTGTGAAATAAATCGTTTGAATAAAGACAGAGATGTGCAATTCAGAGTAGGTTGGCGAGTGCTGCTGTGTAACTTAGCCACCTGTAGACAAAAAAGCGCGTTTGCTGTTGTTTGTTCGGGGTGTTGGAAGGGAAAGATTACTGTATCGTAGCTAATAAGGCATTGGGGTATAAAATATGTGTACAGTTAAATAATTTGGTGTCATGTTATTGAGGACTTTGAACATCATTACCCTAATATCTGGCAAGATTTTCATATGGCTCCGAATAGTCTCATTGGAAAACGTCCCCTATCGTCAGAGTCCAGCAGCCTAACATGTTAGCCTGCTGACTTTTACCCCCCCCCCCAAAAAAAAATAAAATAAAAAAAATTAACAATTCACTTTTGTTTAAACGAAAAGCACATCCACCACGACGTTCGTTGACACTAGTTTTTTATTGGAACTCTCATGTCCCATTGACTTTTGAAAGTTCACCCACCGTAATTTGTTCAAAATAGTTCGCTAGCTAGCCATTGCCTATATAACACATGTGAAACAAGTCGAACTTTGGACGCAATTTGCAACGCGATCGTAAGTTTATAGGTCAAGCACACGAAGAATAACAAGCATGAATTATCATAGATCAGTTCTGATCGGTTCATTATGTCCATTTCAACCAACCCCCACCGTAATTTTTCCATTTAGTATAGGCAAGCATTTTGCAGAGGTAAGCAAAAACATGAATATTCGTGATCGCCATAGACTATTCGATTATTTACAGAGGGGTGCAATTGTGCACCACATCAAACTCCCCTACTTTAAGTCAAGTATTTCATTGTATTATGTAGTTTGGTAGGTTTATTTTAATAACTGTTTAATTATCAGATATCAATGATAGTTTAAAGATCCGGAAAAAGTTCTTGTATTTTATATTTAGCAAAGCAATCTCACATACAAATTCACTACCAAGTGTCGTCTATTCCGCCGATTGCCGTCTGCTATATACGTCTAGCGAGCAAAAATGAGACAACCGGAGCAATATGAAAGACTTCCACCGCATTATCTCATGCATTGAAGAAACAGAAACATGTAATTGAGGCTTTATTTTCGAAATAGTTCTTCCTGCTCTATTTTGTAGCTTTTGTAATTGATTAATGTATTTTTTCATAGGAAGACTGCGATATAATGTTCGCATCATCTAGATGGGGTAGAATAAACAGTTTTGTATATGCGTTTAAATTTCTTCTATTCATGCATTTCCCACAACGAAAGAGAAATGAAACCACGTGACCAACTTTTTTACAAAGGTGATTTACATGTACATCCCACTTCAGTTCTGCATCAATCTACACACCCAAGTATTTCAACAATCCTACTTGATTGATTACATGATCGTTGATACTTATATTAAGTCTTGGTTACACATTTTGAGCACGTGTTTTTCTCAATTAGTATGCTCATGGTTTTGTCATAATTAACCTTCAGTCTATTTCTGCTTATCCACTCGTCCAGGTTGACCAATTCCCAATTAAGGGTTAATTGAAATTTAAACTGTATATGGGTCTTCATGAGAAAAGTAAATCACGGTGTCAACTGCGTACAAATAAAGTGTGCATGAATGAAATACTAAGGGTAAATCGTTGATGAAAAGTAATAACTATCTATCTATCTAAGTATCTTCTCCCGGTTCGGAGGTTGATTGCGACATTTCTTCATTTCACTCTATCTTCAGCCATTCTGGTGCACTCTTGCAGTTTTATTCCACTCCAGCATCCATAACAATGAACCCAAAATAGATCATTGGGGTACCCCGAGCTCAATAGGTGGTTCTTCGAAAATACAGTTGCCTATATAGATACAAGTTACAATTCTCCGATCTGAAAGGTGGTTTTCGTGAGTGGCGTCCCGTTGATCCCTATTCAAGAAGACATTTAACATTGACCAAATCAAAAGCCACCGGCATCTTTTAAAACTTTTAAAATACCCATAGAAAAACACAAATACTATACTTACGTGGATCTTGAGCCGATGAGATGTTCATTATTGCCAAAACGCCATAAAAGATCAAAAAAGAAAATCCAAACATTGTTCATAAAAGGTAATCTCACGATCAAAGAGAATACTTCAGAAAGCTCTCTACACACCTACTAAATCGACGATCATGTAATGCTTATCAAATATCTGTAAAATCTTATCCAGGATTCATATAGCACAAAGCTTACAACAAGGATATTTAACAAAAATGCTTCTACTCCAGGAACCTCTCCAACTTTTACTGAAAAGCGTAAGGACGTATTTTGAGTGGTCAAGTATACATGTCTCTGTTTAGAATTCCGTCAGTTTGAATACACGTTTGCTTTGATCAAGGCGTGCCAATACAGGAAACGCTGGGGAAAATGAGAAAGAATCGAAAATTATAGCAGACTCACTCCACACAGGAAGATCGTGTTTATCGATACCAGTCGAGTGTTTCCGGACATTTGTTTTACTACCTATCGCATTTCTATTTTCTTCGTTTCCTCTGATTTTTTGGTTTGGGAAGTACGTTCTTAACATGCTGCAAGATGAAGAGCATTGAGAGCACAACGGATTGACTAATTGTTCAAATTACAAGTTAACTTATTAAACGAAGCACATTCATCTGATAGCTGCCTGACACACACTTTGATCTAACCTCTTTTTTTCATTTTTTGTTTTGTACGCCGGTAATTCAAAGCCTATGTTCAAAGCAATGTTGGACTGTCCATTTGGTATTCTCTTACAAGACGCGTCAGGCCGTAATGGTCGCTGACGCAATCTGGCGTCTTTGTTAAAATACAGTGTGGTGATCTATCTTCTGCGTTACAATATTTTTCATACTTTATTGTACATTGAATACTTGATGCAAGGCCTTTGTCAGATTACAAAGTGCACAACAAAGTTTTTATTTAATATTTAGTCCTTTTTTCTTTTGTCGTTTGTATCATTATTCAGGTGTGTCACATTGAGAGTCTCATTGTTGTAGATAAATAATTAAACTATTCACTGTGCGGTGGAACGGTCTAATTATTCAACAACACGTACTCTAAGTATCAGATTTTAAAAAACCCACAGAAGAACACAAATGCTATACTTACGTGGATCTTTGGCTGATGAGATGTTCATCAATGCCAAAACGCCATAAAAGATCAAAAAAGAAAATCCAAACATTGTCCATAAAAGGTAATCTAACGATCAAAGAGAATACTTCAAAAAGCTTTTTCCGCACTTACTTAATCGATGGTAATTTAATGTTTATCAAATAACTATAAAATCTTATCCAGGTTTCATTGCACGAAGCTTACAACAAGGAAATTAAATAAAACTGCTCCTACTAAAAAAAATATTTAGCTTTTGCGTGGTCAAATAATAATTTCTCTATTTAGATATCCGTTTGCTTTGATAAAGGCGTGCCAATACAGGAAACGCTGGGAAGTTTCATCCACTTGAGATGTATCTAACCAGAATAAGGTTCCGAGGAACCTCACTTGCAACCTATCACATTTCATATTCTTGACTTGACTCATGCCGTCCACGCAGAGAAGGATTTTTTTATTTTTTTTTTGGTGTCGAAATTTCAAAATTTGACATTTTGTCCCGTTGGGGGGGGGGGGGGGTAAGGTTACCTTTTTTATGGGAACCATTGGCAATTTTTTTATCTTAAATTTATTTAAAAAAAAAAAAAAAAATAAAAACTCTAGGGGGGGGGGTGGGGGTTTCCGAATAAGCATACATAAAACATACGCATAAAAAAAAACTCAAGGGGGGGGGGGGGGGGTTTAACATCCAACCCCCCCCTGCTTACGAGCCTGTGCATCTGTCAGCCTTGTTATGTATCTTGCTTTGCAGTCCTCTCAGATGCAGTCAAGCCGTCTTTTGTGTGGACGGCCTCTGGGTCGATTTCCTGTGACATTTCTTTCAACAGTAATTTTGGGGGTATCTTGTGGGTTTCATTCCTAGGACATGGCCAAAATATTTAAGTCTTTTAGTGGAGACTTTGTCTATAAAATCTTGATCGAGGTTGAGGGATTCTTTGATGTGTGTGTTTCGGATATTGTCTAGTCTTTTCACCCCCATTATGCGACGGAGGCATGCCATTTCGAACACTTGAAGCCTGTTGCTATCTTCTTTTCTAACTGTCCCGGATTCTGCCCCATAAAGCAGTATTGAGAGGACGAGTGATTGATACAGTTGCACCTTCGTGTGGCTACTATGCTTTTTGATGTCCAAATGTTATTCCAGGAGCGGATCCAGGATTTCTTGAGGGGGGGGGGGCCAAAATTTGAAATCAATGGGGAAACTTGAAAATTACGCCGGTCGATATTTCACGCATGAGTGATTAACAGCAATTTGAAGAGAGGAAACCAAAAAGTCATTTGGCGGGCGGTATCTGATTTTCAAGGACAAAATCACATTTCTAGTCAGTTCAATTTCTATCCTTTCATATGACACCTCAATCAGGAAAAATGAGCCAGGAATAACAAAGTAATGTTTGTTTAAAATAATGCTTGCATTTCATAATTTGATCAAACGAGTTCGTTTTAACTGGCTGCCTGCCGTACCAATAACAGAGTTGACACAAGACTTAACTCCGTTTCGTTGACGATCAGCCATGCAAAAAGAAGACGAAAGACCTGATGCATGGCTGATCTTCAACGAAACGGAGTTAAGTCTTTTGTCAACTCTGTTAGTTGCTACGGCAGGCAGCCAGTGAAAACTAACTCGTTTGATCAAAATATGGAAATGCAAGCATTACTTTAAACAAAAAGAACTTTGATATTCCTGGCTCCTTTTACCTGATTGATGTGTCATATGAAAGAGAAGAAATTGAACTTTCTAGAAATGTGATTTTCTCCTTGAAATTCAGATACCGCCCGCCAAATGACTTTTTGGTTTCCTCTCTTCAAATTGCTTTTAAGCACTCATGCGTGAGATATGAATCATATGAGTTGCATCAATAAGCTTTCCAAATATGTGTCATTTATTCATTATAATTGTGACTAAGTTATGATAAAACATCGATAATTCTCGGTTTCGCTTTTTTCTAGGACGCACTGTATATATAAATATATATATACGAATATATGAATTTGAACGTAATGTAATCTGGGTTGTCCTTTCTTTTCCTGACTTGTTTGCTGTATTCGCATGCGTCTATGTTTTCATAAACAACAACAACATTGATGGTAATGATAAACATTACGATGGTAAAGTATTGTAATGATAATGATAATGATAATAATGATACTAATAACAATAGTAATAATAAAGAAAATGACTTTGAATAAGAAAATAGAAGTTTCAATGATAACAAATGGATGCCATACACCACAAAACTGGCATAATACATTTGACAAGCTTTATTTTTACTTTTTCGCTGCATTCTATTTCTGAAGTGACATGTATATTGGTGAATGTGGAAACATTACAGACGGGGTTTAACAAAGGAATGCTCGTTCTTATTGGTTTAAGATTTGTAAAAAAAGAAGAGATGCTTTTATTTGTCCAAATATTAGAAATATATACAGGTGAAATGGATAAAGTTGCCTATAGTGCTGAAACTATTCATAGTGCAATAAAATGGTGGATTCAAAATCTCTAACGCCATCTAGCGTTACCAGTGCTTATTATTTTTTTAAAGAGTTTTGACGTGATGCATCTTGGGAAAAAGTCAACATCGTATAAACTGGTGCTTTTTTATACACCCTAGGAGACTAGGGGATTTAACAGAATTTTCGATGGGGAAGGTTTGAATAGCTTATATGGGGCTGCTTATACAAATGTCAGTCTTATAGACCATACTCTCAATGTGTGGGCTATTTTGGCAATTTTTGGCCCAAACTGACCAATATATGGTCTTTTCCTTTTTTTAAATATTTTTTTTTTATCAAGGTTAATATTTTCAATCGTTACTATGAGCAAAGGAGATTTGGCAACTCTATGTAAAATTGTGTCCTGATGCTCGAAAAAGTGGGCAAATCGACCCCCTTCAACAGCAATAAAGGGACCGAAATTACCATTTGTATCAATTTTTTCTCTAAAATAGGCATTTTTTTTTATCAGTCACAGTCAATTGATCTGTGGTTTTGTACATCCAGATTCAATTTTAAAAATGCGCTGATATCAGAACAATGAATCTCATTGGATGAAATAACATAGTTCGGACCGCTTCAGTCACTGGATGAAAGATGAAAAATCGGCCTGGCGCGGCTAGCCGATGGAGGTGCTGTTAATTGTGAATGCACCCTATTGGCTTTAATGACAAATTTACAAGCATTGATATACATTAAGTTAATTGTGAATGCACCCTATTGGCTTTAATGACAAATTTACAAGCATTAATATACATTAAGTTTCTTAAAGTTTCATAATCATTGAGTGAAAAGTCATTCTTAGCTACAATTATTGTATTTGGCATTACATTTCTTATTTCATTTTCTTACGCAAAATGAGTCTTGTGAATACCAAAAACCTCTACAGACGCCAGTGACATGATTGCTCATCCTGTGTTCCAGTTAGAATTCCTTAGAAAACCATGCACTTTGAAGGCGTTTGCGGTCTAAAAAACGGAACTTAACTATCCCTTTAAACATTTTCGAGCGTGTTCCCGATCAGCAAAAACAGCCGGGCAGCCTTCTGGTCAACCCAGGGTCACCGGCCAAAAAGGGCCCCCAAAACACACCCTGAACCTATCGTGAACTCGTCGCCGTTTAATTGTGACCTAGGCATAATGAAGCATCGAGTTACGAGACCATACTGCTACAGCTGACATGAGATGGCGCTAGATGGGATTTTGCAGTAGTGCTTCTAGAACCAGTATGGCTTTAAAGCTCACATTTGCTACGGCTATATACGGTAATATGACACATATACAATCAAAATCTTAATAAAACTAATCTTATCCTTGTTTTTCACAGTTGTAATCTCTGTCCTACCCAAAACCATGATAGAATACTAGCCTAGCGCACCTATTATGATCATATTCACTTTAAATAGAATAAAAAAAAAAACACAACAACATTAACATCAACACAGATTTATCAAGTAACGGCCCATAATATTTCGAAAAACTCACTACATTTATAACTTCATAAAGAGCTCATATTATACAGTCAAACTTGTCTTCGTGGCCACCTGTCTGTAGTGGCTATGCATTTGTCTCCATTGTGAAAGATAAGACAGTGTGTTGTAGAAGCTGTCTATAGAGGAGCAACCGTTTTACAGCGAGTGGCCATTTATTCCGTTGAGAGACCTTAAATAAAAAGTTTTGACTGTATTTAAAGCTCGTTCTGTGTCCTACTTCATGGAATCACTTTTCGATCGGCAACTCGTACTCGTGTTCAATATTCTTCACTCTAGCTGTTTGCTCCACTATTCTTTGATTTCCATATTTTGCCACCTCGATTGCATTCGTGTGGCCTCTTTTTCCGTGTCTAGTTGCTTTGATTCCCTCATACGCTGGTTGTTCCATAGTTGTTGCATCTAAGGGCATGTAGGGATCGAGTTCTTGGCCCTCCCTGTCACTGACTGACTGCTTTAGAGCGATTTTAGAGCGTCTGACATGGAGGAAAGAAAAATTATTAGGGAGTTATAATATAGTCGAGTTATAGCATCAGCGTCTCTGATACAATTATTCACATTCTTATTATCATTGTATGATTTGTATTATTGTTATCATTATTATTATTCTCATCATAATCATTTATTATTTATCTATCTAATATTGATGTTACTATCATTATGCGTACCGTGTGATTATCGGGTTTGTTTAACGGTGGAGCGGTGCACTATAGGGGATAGAGGGAGGGGGCTTTTGAAGGTCCACTCGATCTATATCTCACCTTAGATGCAGGTACATCAATGTTATGATGATGCCATACAATGTAACAAAAGCAAGTAGTATGCGCACAACGAGAGTACTGGCCACTTCTGAAGGAAAACAAATCAAGAAAGAATTGATAGACAATGGGCCCATCTACACATCCCAAACACCATTTTGGAATTATTTTTTTTGGATTGCCATTCAAACTCTGGAAAAACCCATACAACAACCGATGGTGCTCTGTGCATAACATTCAATTAAATTTGATTTTCTTCGTTATTTAGAACGAAATGCGTGATGATACTTCTGTACATGAACCGGAAATCGATCTATTGTACGCATTCACCGAAAGATGGCGCAATCGATAAAAACAAATTACAGCAGTGGTAGCGATGTCGGTAAAATACCCTGCCTTTATCATTTTAACCTTTTACCCAATACCTAATTCCCACTAACTTACGCAGCTTTGGAAGCAGGGAATTGCGTATTACACCATACTGCTTTAACCGATCTGAGTCGGCGCTAGAGGGGTTTTGCGGTAAAGCTGAGAGTAGAATATAGCTTTAAATATTTGTTGTATTTTTTCACATATTTTTTTTTCCTCAGGGAGTTCATGAAGTCTTTCAATCGAAATTAAGTCTTTTGTCAATTCTGTTTTTTGCTACGGCAGGCAGCCAGTGAAAACGAATTCGTTTAATCAAATTATGGAAATGCATCTGATTGAGGTGCCATATGAAAGAGCAGAAAATTTAACTTTCTAGAAATGTGATTCCCCTTTAACAATCGTTCATACTAACCTGTCTGTAGTTTTGTTTTTCCTATCGTTGACAATATCGCAGTTGTAGGAGTGGTGAAAGACAAAGTTTGAATGTTGCCAGAGCTGGATGTTGACTGTACAGAGACTTTTACATGGAGAGAATTTAGGAATATGAGAAGTCGTTTAGTATTGATTGTCTAATTGATTTTATACTTTTATATGAACAGTATACAATGGATCAAACAAATTGTTTGGCACTAAAGCTTTTGTAGTGTTCACAAGTCTCATTTCCATTAAATGTGTATGGGAGGGTACGGTAGGCTGAATCCCATTCTAATATCTTTGGTGTATAAAATTACTTAAACATTCTGTATATACGGTTGTACATTATGTTATCATTAATATAAATGTATTCTTTATTAGCGACGATATGTGCAATCATCTGTAACTCCTTTTCACTTCACCCCCTCTCTCTCTCTCTCCCCTCTCTCTATCTCTCTCTCCCCTTTCTCTATCTCTCTCTCCCTCTCTCTCTCTCTCTGTCTATTTCCCTCTCTCTCCCAAACACTCTTCAGTCTCTACCCATCAATCTTCTATTCTTTTTCTTGTACTTTTGCATCACCAGAAACCCCCTTATTTATGTATATTGCTTGTACTTTGTCAGGGCTCACAAGGCATCAAGCTACGCTTATCTTGGAGCCCTGGTCAGTTTTGTTTAAACTGAGTTTATTAGTTTATACTTCTCCATGTACGTTTTGATGTATACTGACTTTTTTAATGTATGAAAATATACTGAAAATAAATGAAAATAAATGAAGTGAAATGATGTGATCTGTGTTTCTCTTCAAATTAATTTAAGAATAATAATGATGGTAATAATGATAACTACATCAGCAAAAACAGCAACTGTAATACTACTACTACTACTACTACTACTACTACCACTAGTAAATATTATATTTTTGATCAATGAAATCCTGTTCAGTGTTTGGTTAACAAAGCATCATGTGACCAAACATAACATTGCTATGATGCTACTGATAAGTAAAATTTGTTATATAACTCACTTAAGAAATCCAACCATCTGATTGGTCGAAATTGCATTCATAAACTTTAACTATTCCTGTAAAATTCCCGGTAAAATTCCAAACCCATGTAATAGTTTTAAAAAATAGTTCTAAAATCCCAGTAACCATGGTTACCCATAGGTTTACATGTTAAAAATGGTTTGAGCGATCGAAGATACCGTACGTGTGCGAAGAATTGGTCGGTATTTTCATACAAGACAAGACAATTCCAAACAAGACAAAAATGGCTAAAGAAACTCTCCCAAGATTTCAACTTATCAAATGCAAGACTCGCTGACAGCAAGAACAACAAAAAGGGTACGTGAAATTATCCATAAACATGTTCGTTTAGTTGCTGAAAAAGCATAGACGTAGACGAAAATAGATCTAGTAGTTAGGGTGTCTGATCGCGCACCCGATGTTGTGTGTTAAAATTCTTCCCATAGAGATTGCACGCAATGCAGTCTCTATGCAGTCTATGTGCATTGCGCGACCATGCCAAAAAAAGTCAAGTTTTTTTTTATCAATTCGAGATTCAAACCTTTATCTGTTGTGATCCTGAAGGTGATACTCAATAAGTGAGGTGTCATATGAAAGCGCAGGTTCTTCTCCATATTACCCACAGGGCCGGCACACCCCCAAAATTGTAAAAATATCTTGCTTAGAATAGAATCTAGATCTAGTCTACTCTCAAAGATACACTCATAAAAAGCAACCGTGCAGATAAACTAGAGAAAGGCCAAGGTGGTGTCATTAGTTGACTCTTTTGTTTTCGGCATATAAAAGTATTAATGACTGCTTTAATATTCGAGAAATAGTTGTTTTTATACGCTCTCGGGAAGGTTACAATTGGGCTATTGCCCTCGGCACGCCCCGGGCAATAGCACAATGCTAACCTTCCCTTGAGCGTACAAAAACAATTATTTCTCTCAAAGCAGTCATTAATACTATAGTATATTATATTTGACGTCATCTATGGTATAGTGCACTATAACATAAAACTATACCATGGATGACGTCTAGATAAGGTAGATAAGCATTGTGACATGACATCATGTTCAGTCAAAAGTAATGCGCAATTTGCGCGTCTTATTAAATGCGCGTTAATATAATTGTGCACAGGTTAAATTGACAAATGTAAACTTCTCCAATACCCGGCCCAATGTGGGTGACATAAGAATAAAGTTAAAAACCATTATGTCAGCCATTTATTAAGTCAAACGTTCGGATCGTAACGAAGTACTATAAAACAAATATACCAAGCATTTAGTTTGAAAAATATAAAGCAAATATATCATGCACTATTTCAAGCCACTAGTGAAATTATGGATTCCTCGGCGACAGAAATAGCACTATTTTCTTCGGGGCTACGCCCCAAGAAAATAGTGCTATTTCTGCCACCTCGATCCATAATTTCAACTAGAGCCTCTCAGTGCATGGTATATTTGATTACAAGCATAGTGCTTAGAAACATTAACAATAAGCGCAATATAAATGATAACAATGGTTATAATTACTATATTATTATCATTATTATTATTTATATCTTACCCGAGAGATCATAGATCCGAATATCATCCAGCAAAACGGAAATATAAGGAGAAATCCTCTTGGCCTTGAAGATTATCTGTTGGATCACGAAAGAAAAACTAGCACAATCGCATAGACTTTCAAGAAATCAGCGCATGAGAAATGTCAGTATAGCATCTTGTATTGCCTAAACGTGTGGCTTTTACGTGGAAATGTTCGCCCATTTAAAACATATCAGTTGGTGATGCACTGGGCTATTGAAATTGTATTGAGTTGATTTCATGAAAGTTTATGAGACCGTGTTGACTATCTTGTTTACCTCCCCTAAGAATAGGCAACAAAAATAAAAAATATTGAGAAAAAATATACACAAAAAAAATACAAGAAAATACAAGAAATTAACTGCACATTTGTAATTTTCTCTATATAATTATGTAGATCTACCATTTATACCTCCATCATATACATCTGACTATTAAACTTAAACAGTAATATTAACAATAACCCCAATTTTTTTATTTTTCAGGCACACCGAAACCGACTTGAGATTTGGCATTTATCGTTTTATTACCATCTTTAAGCGCTTTTTTTTCTTCAATTAAAATAAATGGTTAATTATATCATATAGGCCGATTGTTAAAAGCCAAAATAATGAAGAGTCTTCAGAAAATTAAGTAAACGTGAAGAGTTAGAGGGAAGGGGGTGGGGGAGGGCACGGCCGTCATATGCTTTATTGGGTTCCTGTGAACCTTTTCAGATTTAACAGCAAAAAGTAGCAGTAGTAGTATTAATAGTAGTAGATTAGAGTAGATTAGTTGTATATAGTAGTAGTAGTAGTAGTATTAGAAGTAGTAGAAGTAGTAGTAGTAGTAGTAGTGAAAATATTTCCTGATATCAGTCAAAAATGTAATATCGTTCACTAATTCAGTAAACATGCTTAGTCATCGTGTGTGTATGTGTATGTGAGTGTGAGCGAGAAGAGAGACAGGGAGGTGTGTTGTGGATTTGTGAGTTTGTGTGTGTGTATGTGTGTGGGGGTGTGGGGGGGAGGGGTGTTGAAGCTGAAAGAGGGAGAACAATATTTTGAGAGGAGGGGGGGGGGGGAGGGCTCACGGTTTGTCTCTTTTTTTGCACCCCTAACCTCTGATTCGCCACTGAATCTCTCTGTCTTTCTTTTATCTGCAATTGCTTGCCTCTTCAATCCCAATAAAAAGTGGATTTGACTCATGTAATCTTCCTGGCCTATAACGTGACTTTAAGGAAGAAGAAGAAAACAAGGAGAAGAACAAAAAGAAGAAGAAGATAGGAGAAAAATAATAATGATACAAAAAAAAACCTTTCAAACTATCCTGCATAAATACAACAAGTTAAATCCTATTTTTGTAAATTAAAACCTTATGACATGTACATACTTACACTTAGAGTGGTAGAGTCACATGATAAACTGATATTTTCTTCGTACCATGTACTTTGGTTTCGGGCTCGTTTCGGATCCGAAGTCCAGTGATGTCTCCTATTCTCACATGCAAAGACATCCAGGAGATCAGCTCCTCCATCATGCTCACCTTGGTATTGCCACGAGAATGTAATCGACACTCTTCTACCAGAAATCTTTTTGGTCAAAGAAACTTCAGACTGGTTTCTGCTCAAATTGAATCTGTTGAAGCGTGGTTCGAGGTATCCTAATTGAAATACGCAAATTATGATGTTTTCGAATGGTTATAAAAGTACTCATCAAGGATATTGACAATATTAGTAGTGGGAGCATTCATAGAAGTATAGTGGGCAATATTAATGATGATAACCATTGTTCGTTATGTTGCATCGGAAATATGTACCAGAATCGGATGGGGAGGGGGATGAGGGATAAAGGCATGGATCTTGAATATTTCCTCCATGCAAACAAATGCCTGCCTACCCTTTTTTGGTAGTCTTTCAGTCAGTTTTCTTGTAAGCAATTGCCTACAGACGTGGCAATGTCGAATCGACCTCAGGCAGGGGAGGGGGCGTTGGTTTGTGATGCCTACCATTGTTTTTTTTTTTTTTTTTTTTTTAATTTTTTTTTTTTTACTAAAGTCTCCTCAATAGCCTAATTTATATATATGATAAAGTTAACATGATTTTTTTTGTCAAGCTATCACAAAATATTTATTAATAACTGAAAGTGAGAGTAAAAAGCAGATAAAAAAGAAGAATGGCAACAAGTTTGCGCCTTTGCTGTGCCGAATCGTAAAATTCGACAAATCGATTGCATACTGCTGTTGTACATCACACAATAGCAAAGCCATAACGTTTTACAATTTAAGAAAATATGCTTCAAGGAAAATTGTCCTGCCCACGCCCACAAATTAACTTAAAAGAGTTTTGTTCTTGCTGAAATACACGGATCTTCGAGGTGTTTACCCCTTCCCCTTGTCAATGACAAGGTTTGGATATATACGCCACTGGAGGATCCCCTCGTACCACCTTTTCATTGATCGCCCCTGCCTGTATATATAAAAAGTGGTCCATGAAGTTAAAATAATTTTGCTTGTTTCTTTTCCTAAGATAATTTTGACGATATGTTCTTTTTGTTTGATACATACAATTCATGTCTTCTCAGAACTTTATCTGATCAATCTCTAGGACCCCTTACCAGTTAACTGAAATCTTGAAATCCGTCATTGAAAAAAGGAACGTTCGGAAAAACGAGTGCAACCCGTATTTACAAGAAAATAAAACAACTACGTTGCAATACAAATACCTTGTTGGACTACAGCAACATCGTCAATTGCTATATTAGTGAAATTGTATCCTCGAACTGCTTTGAAAGAAATCTATATGTAAACAAGAATCAAACCATTGCAATGAGTTCATTTCTATGAATCAGAAAAATAAGAGAAAATATTGGCAAAATTTTTAAATAAGTCGGACCAATAATAATGGAGTTATGATTGTTTAGGATACATTGCCGCCCATATATTTTGATTTTGTTTCTTTCTTATAATCTTTTTTTTTTATAAATTCGATTGCGACAATATGGTTTCATCTTGATAGATAAAGTTTATCAATTTATCATCTCATGACTTTATTCATTAATCTCTATTACTCTTCACACTGTATCTATGCGAATTTCACCTTGGCAATTTGGTAAGTTAATTGTGTGTTATTCACGAACAACTCTTCCGTTTATCTTGTACAAAAACATTTCTATTTTTTCATAAGTTCTTTTTCCAGTGAGGCTCTACTCAAAATATATTATGGATGGCATATTGTTATAGGTCCTCTAAAATGAAAAGACCACCTGATTTATACATTTTTGAAAAATTTCCATCATCGAGTAGGCCAATTTGAAGTTCCCATAAAACTTTAACAGAATTTATTACTTTTTTCCACGATTTTATTCAAACTTTCACCAGTTTGCTCTTTATGATATCTCTGCTTTCTTTTATAGTCAGGTGGCTTAGCGTCAAAATTATCGATTATCGTTACACGGCGGACAAAAGCGCCATTTTTGGTACAGGGCTTCATTGGGACCTACTGAACGATAATAGCCTAGGAGCCCTCGTTAAAAATTTGATTTAAAGGTGTAGGGGGCGGGGGCGTCATCCCCGAGCCCCTAAATAATATATAAGGTAAAATAACATTGATTTGTTGTTGTACGAATGTAATTTTTGGTACAGGGCTTTTTAGGACCTTCTAAACGATGTTAGGGCTGGATCCACCAACAAAAAATGTATATAGGGGGATTTGGGGGCGGGGGCATCGTACCGGAACCCCCATATTATATATCATGTAAGATCACATTGGTTTGTGGTTATACGACAGCCTGCTTTTGTACAGGGCTTCCATTAGGACCTAATTAAAGATATTAGGGTAGGACCCCCTGGCAACAATTTCATATAAGCGTGTGGGGCGGGGGCGTCATCCTGGAGCCCCCAAATAATATATAAGGTAAAACAACATTGATATTTTTTCTTGCACAAATGCAATTTCTGGTACAGGGCCTTTTAGGACCTACTGAACGATATTAGGGTTGGAGCCACCAACAAAACATTTATATAGGTGTGATTTGGGGGCGGGGGCGTCGTACCAGAACCCCCGTGTTAGATATTATGAAATATCACATTGGTTTGTGGTTATATGACAGCCTTTATTGGTAGAGAGCTCTCTTAGGACCTACTGAATGATATTAAGGAAGGAGCTCCCGACAAAACAATCACATAAGTGTGAAGAGAGTCGGGGCGTTGTTTCGGAGCCCCCACGTTGATTTTTTTAAAACTTTAATAATACTTTGCTTAGCTACATCCATATCGCCTCGGAAGTGATAGTTTGTCCCATCACCTTCACCAACGGTAGTTATTTGCTTAATATCTAACACGGGGGCTCCGGTAAGACGCCCCCGCCCCCCCCAAATTACACCTATATAAAAAAAAATTGAGGGGGCTTCAACCCTAACCTCGTTCAGATGGTCCTAAAAAGCCCTGTACCAAAAATTACATTCGTACAACAACAGATCAATGTTATTTTAACTTATATTTTAGTTAGGGGCTCCGGAATGACACGCCCGCCCCCACACCTTTAAATTATTTGTTGCCGAGGGCTCCTAGGCTAATATCGTTCAGTAGGCCGAAAGGAAGCCCTGTACCAAAAATGGCGCTTTTGTCCGCCGTGTAACGATAATTTCGCTAAGCCACCTGACTATTAGAGTAGGTGTCTATTAAAGCCCCACTGCACTACTTATACTTACTTGCGGCCTCTATACAGCCAACAATGCCTAAGCGGTACCTGTTGACCCCCCCCCCCCATGATGCCCTCTTTTCTTATGTTCATTGAGAGCTGATTTGATGAGATAACCACCTGCCAGAGACCTTGCAGGGAGGTCTATTACCCCAATGCCAAACTAGTGCGGAGGGGCTTTAACGGGTTAGATTTTTATTTAATGTAATACCTCTACATCCGAGCAGTTGAATGAGTGTTGTCTCAATGCCCAGCCTTCAACAACATGTAGTGGATGCACAGTACCTTCATCCTTGCATACACTGTAATTAAAATAACCATGCCTTTCGTTGGGAGAATGAGAATTGAAGATATATCTGAACGAGAGTAGCCAGCCATTTGACGTTGGTAAAGAAGTATTCAATAGCTTGCACTCAGCAGAACTACCTTCTTCTCCGCCAGGATTGCTGAGAGCTGCCCGAAAATACGGTTGATTTTCACCAAAAGCTGATAGGCAAGATAGAAGTGATGAAAATTCAGGATGATTTGTTCTGCAACAGTTTTTCCACTGTTTATTGTCATGTATAACATTCGCATGGCGCCTCAATGGCCACGCTAATCTCTGACGAAGTCCTACACTAACCGATCACGCTTCAAGAACTATGCTCGTAGCACACGACGCGTCACTTTGCGGACGGAGAACTGCGTCAACGAAAAGCTGGGCCTTTGAGGCGCCATGCTGAGAGTGATATCGTACCATAAAAGTAAATGCAAAATGAAAAGTACATCCAATGAATTGAATCACTAGCTTATGGGTAAACTGCCTTCACCGTTCTCAGGGTTTGATAGGAGCGTTTTTCACGCAATCGACATTGCGCCTACACCAAAAGGAAACCCTCAAATATTAAATCAACATTTGAAAGGTCCGAGGAGTGAGAACCTTTTCAAATAGGCAGATCAACACTTTTAACGTGCTGGATTCAACCTCAATATCGTTGGATACAGCGTGTCAAAACTAATGATCTAATATATCGAAAATGATATCACGGCTCAGTTACAAACAAACATTCTCGTATTAATATCACTTTCGTTTTAGAGGTGTAATTTTGAATGGGCAATTTAAAAGGGTAGTTAATAGTTACCATTAGTCCTACTTAGGCCTAAAAGAAAAGATGTTGTATTGCTCTTTAGGTGCCAAAACCTGGATCGGTCGGTCGGAACATATTTTTTGCTTTTACTTTTTTTTCCTCTCTCTTTTTGCTGATATTTCTCAGTTTTGAATGTTTTAATATTCTTTTTCTCTAAAAAACGGTATAATTTTTTTTTTTTAAAGCCGCCGGTAAATTTTAAAGTTTTTTGGGTCGGTCGCAAAGGGCAATACAACACTTAAAAAAAAAGGCCTAATGTTACGTCCACGACAATATTTCAATTTGTAAAGTGACAATTGATGGTGCGATTACTTACAGTTGCCTTTGTATGTCACAAACCAATAAAGAGGTTGGGACTTCCTTTTAGCGGGACAAATACTGCATGGTTCATCTTGCTCTTCGAAAGGTTGATCGAAGGAGCCGAATGAGCAACTCCACGCTGCAAAATACAATTATTCCATGTGCAATAGAAAAGATTTAGACATACAAGGGTTTAAATAGAGATTTAGGGGTAGAGTTATTTGATCCACTTTTTCTTATGTTAGTTGAGAGCTGAGTTGTGTGGTCTTATCCCTTCTGGCCCAGTAGTGTTGACAATCTTTAAAGGGATAGTTGAGTTCTGTTGCAGAGGGCGCTACACAAAATTTGTGAGATAATGAAAAACTGACTGTCAAATTTGAAAGAACATACAATTTAAATGAAAAAAAAATCATCTTCGAACAAAATCGGTTCAGAGACGGCTAAAATATCCATAAATATAACGATATCTAATATTTGTGTACCACCACAAATATTCGATAATTTGAAAAAGCCGTTGAAAAAACGCAACAGCGCCTTTTACGTTGTATTTCAGCCTTAGCCGATGTTAGCTTTTTTGTTGGCTTTTTCGTGTTGGTTATATTAAGCTCAACCAGCCGGCCCATGTATTTTTTTATTTTTTATTAATTAATTAATTAACGGTCACCGATTTTTTTTTAAAAAAGTGGAGCTGAATTGTATGATCGTATTGGCTATATTATTATATTATTATTATATTATTATTTATTTATTCGCCGTGCATTTTGGTTCTATTCAGCGTACACATTTGGTTATATCCGCCCCGTATTGCTTGCCGTAGTTGTGACGTTGCACTGCAGTACAACATTTGAAACGTAAATTCACAAGCACACGACCTAGTTCATCATGACAGCCGGTATAAACAACAACGTTGTGCTGTTAAATGTTAACATTTTTATTTTAACTATAATACTATACTCCAATGATGATGTTATATAAAACACATAATGAATGTTTTTCAGTCGTTCAATAGTGCGAATATTTTCATTAGTTGAAAGATTAAACGTTCAATTGAACTGATAAACATTAATTATTTGTATACTAATACTATATTACTGTATATGGCGTCACGAAAAGAGCCTTCCAAATTCTATCGCACATGCACAGTTTCATAAAAGATATTAACAAGGACTTCTGTAAAAATCTTCCATTCATAGATTGATTTAATCATTGACCCCGTGAAACAACCCACGAGACAGTATAGGCATGTATTTATTGCAGTATTAGTTACTTGAACAACTGCAAAAATCTGCCACATTTTAGAGCTTGTAACTTCCTTGTGTGTTATGGCTATTTTCGTACAGGGGCATGCGTAGACAAATGAGAGTTCCTCTTTAGTAAACAAAAACGAGAGCTCTTGAATCGAATCCAAATATTTTAACATTGAAATGTAAACACTTTATTATTCATCATTTTGTTCCCTCATAAGAAAATTACTGTAATTATCATATTATAATTTTGACAGAATATATTATACAGTGCGTCCGTGAAAACAGGAAACAAAAAATTTCTTGCTTTTAATAAAGAAGAACTAACATGGTTCTAAATAGTTAATGATTGCTGTAAACCATACATACTTCACTGAGCAACACTTTGTTTAAGTTGGCATGTGAAAAATGAGTTCGTGCCAGTTTTTGTTAAATAATACAGTGAAAACGTTAATATCACACGAGAACGTGACGTTAGAGAAATGTAGGCTTTAAAGCCCCACTGTACTACTTGAAGCTACTGGCTGCCTTTTTATAGAAAACAATGCCTAAGCGGTGCCCGTTGGTCGCCATGATCCTCTTTTTCTTATGTTAATTGAGAGCTGAGTTGATGAGATAGCCACCTGTGAGTGACCACGCTGCGTGGTCTTATCCCTTCTGGCCCAGTAGTATTGACGCTCTTTAATAAATGTCTCTAAGCGCTTTACAAATATACTATTACCCCGGCATTGGATTCAGTGCTTGCCCGCATACAACGTGTGCACAATCTCCACTCCCTGGGGAGCATTCCAGCCAGGCGTTACATGACGCTCAAAAACTGTTTGACCAACAATGACACTCGCATCCTACCGGGTACCCATTTAACACATGGGTGGAGAGTAGCAAGTGCAGGTTAATATCTATACTGGCTCCCTTTTTATATAAAACAATGCCTAAGCGGTGCCCGTTGGTCCCGCATGATCCTCTTTGTCATATGTTAATTGAGAGCTGAGTTGATGAGATAGCCACATGTGAGTGACCACGCTGGGTGTTCTAATCCCTTCTGGCCAAACTAGTACAGACGGGCTTTAAAGGATGACGTGCTTTTATAAAATAAGCAGTTACTGAAATGGGGCGAATTCTCTTTTCAGGGATGACGGGGGCGTATTACCTCAGATCCTTCCGAAATCATTAAATTGTCCTCAAGCAATGAAACCCCCCCCCCCTTTACTGATTGAAATTGGAGCTGAGAGAAAAATTACGTATTCTGCCTTACCTTACCATATCTTTCCCCCATTATCAAAATGAAAGGTGTCCCCTATCTCAATTCTTGTTAAAAATCACAGGACTGTCTGATTGGTTCTTTTAATCATAATATTGCAGACCCATTTATGATGAATCAGTAGAACAAATTTAAGTAAAGAAAAAATGCCCTTTTTAACCTCACTATCGGCAACATCCCAACTTTTACTCCACTTTTATTTATGACAAGGACTATATTCTTGCCCATGTTATGAAAACAATCTTTTCATTAGGTATAAAAATTTATGTTTTCTTCAGGCCATGTTAAACCATGTTCACTGCTTCACCTAAATGTGGCACAGATGGAGTTCAATTCATGTTCTCACTGTATCATTAGAAAGCATTTTACTCCCACTTTAAGAAAAGCAAGGAATCCTATTTATATAGTTCATATAGTGCGTACACAATATACGTTGGTTCTTATGTTTTTTGTTCGGGGGACGCACTGTTTATTAGTTACAGACAAAAGGAAACAGATGAAAATTATTTATAGTTCTAATGACAAATAGAGTAATGAAATAAAATAAATTAAATCAATTAATCAAATCATATTAAATAAATACTTTTTAAATGGACCATCATAAAAATACAAAAAAATGTAACAGAATAATCAAAGTATGTTATAAATGAAAATATGAATTACAACCTATCATTTTTACATAAGTATACATGAAGTTAGGTAATTAATCTGTTATAAGTAGATAGTATACAACAGATGAATTCTGAAGAGCGCTTTTCCTTTCATTTCCTGCAGTAGCCATGGTCAATTTTACTTTATAATCGGTTTTATTGATGCTGGTGGGCTGGGGTGGGAGGGATGGGCAAATTAATTGTTACATGCTTATTTCAAATCATGGTCTGCAAGATTCGTATTTTTAAAGAATCTGATTTGATATTCAGGTGATTTGCATGTAGTTGTTCATTGAAGTCATAACATTGATCCGTTGCTCTCCTTCGAGACAGAAATGCCTGATAAAAAGCAATAAAAATATGCATTATAATCTATCTTTTTAGCATATCAATCGGGAAGTTGGGTAACTAATCTCTTCATAATAAGTATGCAACACAAGAGTGGCACAATAATTATTGGAAGCGGTCACTTAAATTTTTAAAGAGCGTTTTTCCTTACATTTCCTGCAACAGCCATAGTCGTTTTTATTTCGTTTTTATTTCCGTCATAAAAAAAAATTCACAATGAAAAGAAAGTAACAAAAGAAAAATAACAAAACAAATCTACAAACGTATGCATAATATACAGTTTACATAAGCAAGACAAAAAAAAATCACATGACATTAAATTGAAGAAAACAAAACATGAACAACATTAAAAACGTACGATAAGAATGTGAAACGAAATAAGCAAAAAGACATAGGAAACAGACAGATTGCCCACTTTCAGTTGCACTTGCATAGTGCAGCTAGTCTTCCATGGGGACCAAAAAAGAAAAGAAGAGGTAGTGGAAAATGAAGATGGATTGGGGGGGGGGGGGGGGCAGAACAACACAAAGCAAAACAACAAGAATGAAGGTATTTAAAGCAGAAAAGCAGAATTTTTGAATTAAGGTCTTATGGCATTAGTTAATTTAGTTGTGAAAGAGATCATTGAATAAAGATAGAGATGTGCAATTGCGAGTAGGTTGGGGGGGGGGGGGGGAATTCTGTTGTATAACTTAGCCACCAGTCGAAAAAAAAAGCGTTTGCTGTTGTTTGTCCGGGGTTTTGGAAGGGAAAGATAACTATATCGTAGCTAATAAGGCATTGGGGTATAAAATATGTGTTCAGTTAAATAATATGGTGTCATGTTATGGAGGATTTTGAAAATCATTACCATAATATCTGACGAGATTTTAAAGTCTCCCACCGCAGTATTTCATGCATTGCCTTAACAGAAAAATGTAATTGAGGCTTTATTTTCAGAATAGTTCTTCCTGCTCTCCCACCGCAGTATTTCATGCATTGCCTTAACAGAAAAATGTAATTGAGGCTTTATTTTCAGAATAGTTCTTCCTGCTCTATTTTGTAGCTTTTGTAATTGATTGATATATTTTCATAGGAAGACTGCCATATTATGTCCCGCATAGTCTAGATGAGGTAGAATAACAGTTTGGTATAAATCAGTTTTAACTTTTTTCTATTAATATATTTTCCTAAACGACGGAGAAATGAAACCATGCGACCAACTTTTTTTACAAAGATGATTTGCATGTAAATCCCACTTCAGTTCTGCATCAGTGTACACACCCAAGTATTTCAAGAATCCAACTTGATTGATTACATGACCATTGATACTTATATTAAGTCTGTTACACATTTTGAGCATGTGTTTTTCCCAAATTAGTATGCTCATGGTTTTGTCATAATTAACCTTCAGTCTATTTCTGCTAATCCACCCCGAGCTCAATTTGTGGTTCATATTGCTCCGATTGTCTCATTTTCGCTCGCGTGAACATTGCCAGCACAAACCACTGACCTCTACCTCCTGAACGGATCATCGCCCATTCCCATTCACTATACGTTACGTACTAAAAGGCTGTATTGTCTGACCGTTCATGAATATTCATGTTTTTGCTAAACTCGGCAAAATATTAGCTTTTACTAAATGGAAAAATTACGGTGGGGTGTTGGATGAAATGGACATAATGAAATAGGCAGAAGTGATCTATGATAATTCATGCGTTTTATGTTTCGTGTGCTCGACCTATAATCTTCAAATCGCTTGGTAAACTGAGTCCAAAGTTAGACTTGTTTCACATGTGTATTATAGGCAATAACGAGCTTGCAACCTATTTGAAAAATTACGGTGGGTGAACTTTCAAAAGTCAATGAGACATGAGGGCTCAAATGAAAGAGCTAGTGATAACGTACGTCGGGGTGGATGTGCTTTTCGTTTAAACAAAAAATGAATTTTTAACGATTTTTAAAAAAAAACGTCCATAGGCTAACATGTTAGGCTGCTGAAGCTGACCATGCTCTGACGATAGGGGGCGTCGTGAAATGAGACTAAACGGAGCCATATGCTTCGAAAATATAGTTACCTATACAGATACAAGTTACAATTCCTAGATCTGAAAGGCAGTTTTTAAACCATTTGAGTGGCGTCCCGTTGATCCATATTCAAGACGACATTTAACATTGACCAAATCAAAAGCCTAGAGTAGATCTACATTAACTACACCGGCAAACTATTCAAACTTAAAATACCCATAGAAGAACACAAACGCTATACTTACGTGGATCTTGGGCTGACGAGTTGTTCATCAATGCCAAAACGCCATAAAAGATCAAAAAAGAAAATCCAAACATTGTCCATAAAAGGTAATCTCACGATCAAAGAGAATACCTCAGAAAGCTCTCCACACACTTACTAAATCGACGATCATTTAATGTTCATCAAATATCTGTAAAATCTTATCCAGGATGCATATAGCACAAAGCTTACAACAAGGATATTCAACAAAAATACTTCTCCTTAAGGAATCTTTCTAACTTTTGCTGGAAAGCGAAAGAGCGTATTTTGCATGGTCAAGTCTAAATTTCGCAGTTTAGAATTCCGTCAGTTTGAATATACGTTTGCTTTGATCAAGGCGTGCCAATAAAGGAAACTCTGTGGAAAATGAGGAAGAATCGAACATTATAGCAGACTCACTTCACACAGGAAGACCATGTTTATCAAAACCATTCAGGTGTTTCCTGACATTTGTTTAACTACTACTTCTAGTATCCTGGAAGGGTAGAAATATGGAGTGCATTTATTATTCAAAGGCTGTCTATTACTGACATACATAGAACCATTAATCCATAATACTATTTCAAAATGTTTAATTTGTGTGGGAAGAAGGTTGGTTTCATCCACTTGAGTTGTGTTCAGCCCATTTATGGCAGAATGAAATTCCGAGGTACTCACTCGCAACCTATCGCATTTCTATTCTCTTTGTTTCCTATGATTTGTTGGTTTTGGAAGTACGTTCTATTACCACGCATCACTTACCATAACACGTTTTGAGTAAACTTTCGTAGACAGGTGCGTACGCAGGGGGTGGTTTTTGATGTGTATTTTTTGTGTATGTTTTGTGTATGTTTTTTTGGAAACCCCCCTTTTGATTTTAAACCCCCCCTTGAAAAAAATCCTGCGTACGCCACTGTTCGTAGATATAAACTATCTAATATATTAAGTGTAGGGTTAAAGGTACTATATGTTCTATTTACAGGCCCCCAAAACGACTTTAGGGATTGCAATCCTTTCAGTAAAAAGTCTGATTTTCAGACCCTTGTACCGAATGGTCGTATGTTTTGTGCAACGCAAAGATTCAATCAGTTTAATTCGGCCATTACAAGAAGTAGGTAATTGATGTAGGCTCATGTACTCTTTACAGCTCATTTTATGTATGTTGTTACCGAAGTCAGTCACTCAATAGTGTCTGACAGTGAAGTCTAGAACGTTACGGTTTTACTTGCATAATTTGAATACTAGGACACTACTAACGTTTAAATTTCACAGATAGGACACTTGATGTTGGCTGCAAATGCGACTTAGTACCTTTAACACTTCGGTTTTTACAGGCCGGTAACTTGAATACTCAGGCTTTTGCGAGTATGCGAGGGGACTCTTTTCGTACTTAACCGTACATTTTACCATTTGCCAAAAAATACAATTCGCACTCTGTGGCCTGAATCGTTACTGCGTCTTTGTACATGAGTTCCATTTCAAAGCATATTTTTTATCTTTATCACTGCATTTCGTTCATGCTCTTGTCCATCCATGTGGGGCTGAAATGGTCAGAACAAAGTCTGTAGTTTTAAACAAGACGACTCTAAATCGAATATAAATCGTTCTAGCATAGGCCTTACAAAGATTTCAGTCCAGACACAATAAACGTTTTAGATTTGTAGTAGAAAAGATGCTGTTATTTGTCCAAATATTAGAAATATATACAGATGAAGTGGTTAAAGTTGCTTATAGCGCTCAAATTATTCATCGTGAAAGAATACGATGGATTCTAAATCCTCAACGCCATCTAGCGATACCAATGCTTTTTTAATTAAAAAAAGACGATCGACATCATATCAACTGTAGTTTTCTTATATACCCTAGGAGACTAGGGGATTTAATCAGAATTTTTCGATGGGGAAGGTTTGAATAGCTTATATAGGGCTAACATTTTGCACTGAAGAATCCCTGCAATCTGATTGGTCAATTACTGTGTAGTTATTTTTACTGGATTTTTGTTTTCATAGGTTTTTATTCATTTCTCTCATAAAGAAAAAATGTACATTATTTATAACATTGTATACAAAATAACAAAATAATTTTAACATAGGTCTTAATAAATTTCCAATAAAATTTTACATTTACATACAAAAGTTACACATTTACAGATGAAAAATATTCACATAAACAAAATTATATTTTCACCAAAATAGAAAAAATTAAAAAAACCAATTTCTCGACCAGTTTGATTATAAATCTCAAATTATTTCTTTTCCACAATATTCTGTTAACTTATATTCCTCTTCAATTTCCTATAGAGACAAAAGAAAAATATGCACCCAATATCGGGGATCGATACCAACGATATCCATTTTTTTTAAATTCTTAAAATTTTTTTGATAATTTTTTTTTTTTTTACAGATAGTTGTTTTCTGATAATTCTTATAATTTTTCATTCTTTTTTTTTTTCTATAATTTTTTTTCTATAATTTTTTTTTTTTTTTTTTTTTAAATAGAGTTTACATTTGAGTGTACACTGACAAAAAAAGTTATTTAAAAAAAGAAATTCATGATAACTTTCATGAAATCATGCTTTCCGGTAATTACCGGAAAGCATAGCTATCGCAAAATCATGCGTCCGGTAATTACCGAAAGCATGATTTGCGATGCACCCGGTAAATTTGTAAAATAACAAGTTTTTGTATTTTTGACGATTTTTTGGGGCCCCATTTTATAAAATAGATGATGCACAGGTTTAATTCGTGGGTCGGTGGAATTGTATGCACGTGGTACCTTTGAATTTGGTCTGAAACCATTCAAAGGTACCTTGTGCACACATTTCCTACCGACGCACTCAAACCTGTGCATCATTTGTATGTTCTATAGTCACTTTTCATTAGGGTTGATATTTTCAATCGTTTCTATGAGCAAAGGAGAATTCTATGTAAATATATGTCCTACTGCTAAAAAAAAGTGGTAGACCCCTGTCAACAAAATTAAAGTGACCGAAATGACCATTTATTTTGATTTCTATTTCCAAAATAGGCAATTTTTCCAGTCAGAATCAATTGATCTGTGGTTCTTTACATCCAAATTCAATTAAAAAAAATGCGCTGATATCAGAACAATTAATCTCATTGGATGAATTAACACAGTTTGAACCGCTTTTGTTATTTCGATCAGTTGGTCACAATGTGCTGCGCTGCACAGGTCGAAAGATGAAATAATGGCCTGGTTGCCGGTGGAGGTGCTGTCAATTGCGAATGCACCCTATTGGCTTAACACATTTACAATCATTAAACTCACACCGCACTACTTATAGCTACTTGCACCCTCTATACAGCATACAATGCCTAATCGGTGACCATTGGCCTCCCTTTTCTCATGCTTTTTGAGAGCTGATTTGATGAGATAACTACCTGTCAGTGACCATGCAGGGAGGTTTAATCCTCCCTGCTATAAGTAGTGTAGCGGGGGCTTTCATATACCATTAAGTTTCTTAAGGTTTCATAACCATTGAGTGAAAAGTCATTCTTAGCTACAAGTATACATGTATTTGGCATCACATTTCTTATTTCACTTTCTTACGCAAAATGAGTCTGGTGAAATCTAAATAGCTCCACTGACGCCAGTGACATGATTGCTCATCCTGTGTTCCATTAAGAATTCCTCGGTCGTTCCCAATCTCAAGTCTCAAAAGTTATTTATAATCCTTCACCCTCATCTTCTCGATAACGGTCACCTCACTTTTTCTCCTTTCACCAAAAGGTGTGCGAGTGTTGTGTGGGTGTGTGTGGTTTGGTGTGGGGAGGGGAGGAGGGGGAAACTTGCGCCATCTATATCCACACACTTTATATCCTTAGTGCCTAGTCGGGAAATCTTCAAATGTACATATTTCTTCGTTTCTCCTTTTATTTACAGTATTTATTCACAGGCAATCATTTTCGGGGGTCTTGCTTAATAAACGAAGAAGACCTGTCAGCAAATTTGAGACTTTAAGACTTTGAGAAACCGAAGACCAGTTTTAAGCGTTTCCAGTCGTTTCTAATATTGGAACTTGTTTTTCTTTGGTCGTTGACAAATGTTCAGTCGCCTTGTATGTACCCCATCAATCACAACGGTAGTATGATGCCCCTACGCACAAGTCCCCCCTCCCCCTTTCCCCGACACCTACACACACACGCACGCACGCACCGAAGATTGTTTCACATCTTTACCTGCAAAACATGTCTTAGAATTTCAAATTAATGTCGACCCAGCACTTTATAGACAACTCCTTGTATGTGCATGTGTATTTCTCGACCAAGAAACATGTATACTGCTTTTGTTAGGATATTAATCGATTCCTTTCAACACATTCAAAGCAGCTCGACTAATAAAAAAGGTATATCTTGCAAGCGGAGAAATGCAGATTTTGATATACTCATAGTGCCATAACAACGATATATTTGTACAATCTAATTATCATGTTTACAGAGAGAGTTCCGACAAGGTTGTCAGATGTTATGGAAACAAAATGACTTTCGAGTTCCTTTCACTTAGACCTTACGGTGCTCTTAGAACTTTAACATAAATGTCGAGTTAAATTGGACAACAATGTTGCCTTCGAATCTCGAGTTTTCGTAACCCTTCTAATATCCAAACCATCCTCATGAAATCGTACAGTCCTCTATAGACGGACGAAATTAATTCTAGATTTTAGCCTCTACTCTTTCTCCACGGTTTGGGCGTTATTCTATGTACTATCATGTCTGCTGTTTTCAGCGGTTTTCAGGGGTGAGGTTAAAATTCGCCGAGTGTATTGTAAACATTGTCATCGTGGATGACGACGTTCGCAGGATTCCGCGGAGACGTAGCTTTCTGAATATTAAGTGCGTCGTAGGTAGTACCCTCCTTTGCATCGGTGAGGTTTTCGATACTTGCATTCCTCGATAAGGTTGTCTGGGATTTAGAAATAGAACGTATGATATGACCCGGCTTCTGAAAGTCTAACGTATTATACTTCTCTTCATGACATAATGAGGCTGTACTGGCATTCAATGTAGGATGTCCAAAAGCCTTTCCAGGGATATTAACCTCGAGGTATTGGTCATCGTTCCCGTTATCGTTGGATGCCTTGGATCTCGAAGGATTTTCTGCTCTTGTTTGCAAGTGTCCACTTTCTGACCCGTCGTAGAGGGCGTCTGCTGTCTCTGCTGAAGGTGTTGGCATGTTTTTGTTGTTGTCGACGATGCACTCTTCGTATCCATCTTCGGTTAGTTGACGCATCCTTGGAACAGCTTCTTCTCGAACACAGGATACCGGACCCTGTGATTTGACTACGTCAACCGTAGCATTGTTAGCCAATGATTTGTACTCAAGAACATCCTCTTCAGCACATTCCTCGTAAATATTTGGCATATCTTTCCCAAGAAGGGGTAATGGTTTATCACTCTCTGGTAGATCGTCAATAGAGCAGTAAGTCAAGTCAGCGGCATTAGCATCGGGAGTCACCCCCTGATATAACTCTGTAGGTAGCCTACTTGCACTGGAGCCTATGATGTCGTCTTTTGAATCCCCATCGGCACCGTAGACTGGATTCCTGTACATGATATCTGCAGATTCGTCATCAGGACTGGAGGGGCCCAGAGTCTTTGAATTTTTGGATCTGTGAAGGGGGTTAGAGAGAAAGAACAACACTGTAGAAAGTGCCTCAATGATGCAAATTAGTTCCATTATCCTTGGAGAGTATGATAAATGTTCAGAAAACCCCGGAATCCACAATGTTGCAAGTACAGGTGATGGATTCATAGATTCACGCAAAGTAACTTCTTTCGAATATAAATTCACAAATGAATACAGAATAAAACAAAGGGACAATTACCCTGCCAAGTTCAGTTTTTCTCTTCTGAAAAGCATTTCGATGTGTTCAAATATTGTGTCAATTTCCGTGTGATCCAACATTTGCCGCTATATCAATCATTCGAGTATTACTTCGTCAAAGATTCAGTGTTACAGTTAAAGTTGCGATTAAGTATCTAAGTTCGGTATAGGGTCAAGGTTGAGTTTAGATATGAAGTTTGGTCAAATGTTCAGGAATTTTGAAAGTGTCAGAAACTCACAAGGACGCATTTATCAGAGAAATGTGACAGGAGTCTGTGTTGTATAGATCAAAGCGTTACCATTGCCGTCATCTAGCACAAGTTATCTTTTACTATTGATATTCATTCTAATTTATACGTAAATCAAGATAAAATCTAAACAAATTCTGTTGATATCTAAGCACATCCTTTAGTAGAAAAGCCGTTAACAGTTTGCGAGGGACTTTTTTTTACCATAACCTTCACTCTCTTTTGATTTAAAGTTGAAAACGAGATAGTAAGCGGCGTAGTCAATGAAACTAACCAGGATTCATCCAAAGTAAATTCAACGAAACAATTGTTTAAAAGGTAATACACGACTCGTTCAACTTACCCTTTGCGATGATACATGAACACCGCTAAAATAACAAATCCGATGAAGAGAAGAGCCACGGAAGAACCGATCGATGCAATAACTATATATGTTTGGGAAAGAGATAAAAAAAGAAAACATAAAACAAATAAATCTCATTCTTAAGATACTACGTTGACCAAATTTTTCTAGATAATTAAATGTATGACAATAAAAAATGAATGTTTCAAATGTAGGCATGACCAAGAGAAAAATAGATCTAGTATCTTTCATTTTCTTGCTTGTTAAGGTCTGATGTGGCATGGTGACTATCATTAGCCTAATGATTGGTGATGCCTCAGAAGATACCTCAATGAAATGAGAGTTTTGTGCTGCACATGTTGATCATACCAAGGATGAAGAAAGAAGATGTCAAATCAACAATTATTAAAGATAAGACGAATGGAATGAAAATCAGCTGATGAGTAAATTGATCAAACCATTCAGAGCTAAGATCGTGGAGCACTTGAACAGTGACCTACGGGTGTCTAGAGATTGCAAAGCTTTAGTGGAAGCTTTGCAGATTAGAATATTACTGACCATGATGAAGACAGGACTACAGTTGCCACCGAAAGGCATTCGCTTCCATCACGTTTTGACAAAGCACGTGAAGAAGAATACAATTAAAACTAAATTAATTCCTGAACAACAAAGCTCAAAACATACCTATAACTTCTTTGAAGATTGTCTTGGGTGTTGCGTTTGGGACACTTGTCTTCATTACAGGTGATGTGGTCGATTGAGATTCGAGTCCTTAGGCATGGACGTCAACATGCAAACAAAAACATTACATTATTTCTTTGGAAAAGTCATTTGGAGACGACACCACTGGGGTTTCACTATAAAGTGGGAGGGGGGGGGGGGGGGGGTTAGAAGAGGAACGACTGGGAGTGACACATTTCATTAAAACAAATTATTCTGTAGGCAAATATATTTTCGGATTGTGTAAATTTGTAAATTTTTGGACCATACAGCTTCATGGACAATACATGGTATCTGAAGGCCTTTTGCATTTAGCAATAAATAATTTGCAGTAATAAATCTGCGTAAAAAACATGTCCAACTATTGCCATTCAAAATTAGTTCTATACTATTAAGGAATACATTATTAGGTGCAGTATGGTCATTGTGGTATTTTGGTGAATGATCTTGCCTCGTGTACGAGAGATCCTGGGAAGATATGGAATACACTAGGAAGAGTATTTCGGCATGAATTTCTTTCTCAGAAATGATCCAGACTTTTTTCATTTCTCCCTATCTTGCACGAAATAAATTGAATATGTTCGAATCATTCCGGGGGGGGGGGAGATGTCAAAGCACTTTTCCCATGTTTTTCCCTATATACCACGATTTACCAAATTCAACTGTTGCACGATATCATACTAACCTCGTATAGGAACAGTACCTATCATTGCCATAAACCCAGAGCATGATGCGCAACTCTGAAGCTCGCCAGCACTTGTAAATCGGAGCCAAACGTACGACCCTATGGATGTGATGTTGTCTGGAACGGATGACCCAGACAGTTTGGATCTCTCAACAGCCTCCTCAAAGTCATTCGTTCGTCCTTCATAGATGGTGACGAAATCATAACCTGACTCGGTGTTGAAGGCAGAGAAAGTAACCATCACCCTTTCTCCTAATGGAGCGATCACTTTCCATAAAATGTCGGTATCGCTGTCGTATGAGCGAGGAAAATTCGGAGATGTCAGGTTTGTCGTTTCCGAAGTCGTTAACAATATACCTGGTATTCAAATGACAGTATAAAATTATTTCAATTTGATTCGTAAGTGTTTTTCAATTCATCGATGATATCTGGAGAAAAAAAAAGAACTTGATTCACATCTGGTATTCAATCTTATAGACAATTAAATTGTCATAATTGATAAACAAAGTATTAAGTTTAATTTATTGTAAACGTGGTATGATATCAACTATGTCAGAGTGTGTTTAGAAGAAACTTGACTTACCACTTTGTTAATGAATTTGAAAATTTTTATTTAAAAAAAATTGAATACTAGATAGGAATCGAGTCAAAATATTATCTTTCGGTTAAATTCCCGATGTATATCAAATTGAAATGAATAACAGCAATAAAGAGAAAGAATTTAGTAGCTCACCAGGTACTGGGACAGAAGAAAGCAGGACCCTGAACCCTGTATAGGTATTGTTACCATTGGCTTGGTAATTCCGGTCACTGGTAAATCGTATCCAAAGGTAGGATCCGATTGAGGTTATGTTAAGCGGACTGTTATATCCAGAATTACGACTTCTCCTCGTAGATTTCTCCAAGTCCGGCACCCGCCCTTCATAAATTGTGACAAAATCATACTCGGGTTCTGTGTCCAAAGCGGTGAAATGGAGCAGCACTCTGTAGCCGGCTGGAGCTTTCACCCTCCATAAGATATCAGCGTAATTGGTGTACTCTTGCGGAAAGTTCGGAGATGTAACTTCAGCTACGGACTCTGGATTCTCTAAGGTAATTTCTGGAAGTCAAATAGAAGATTGGTTATTGATATGACGAATTTCAACAAACTGATTTGTGATTTTCGTACGAATTACATATTATGTGTATATTTTTGCCCCCTGCTGAAGTTTCGAAGTGGTTTAATCATTGTTTATTATATTTATACTGCCTTATGGGGCAAACAGTGAAACGCTTTGTAATTGCAAGGAAAGGCGGTATACCAAAAACTCTTTTAAATTGATTGGATTAGGTGTTAAAGTAATTTTCAAAGTGATAATTCAGCATTTAAAGTTAAAATGCGTTTTGAAATACGAATACATATAAATTGTGTTAAAATGCCAATACATGGATTATTGTATTTGATGAATGCAATATCCATGGGTACATCAATATTACTACTATGCTATGAGTCAGAGCTTTTGAGATGTCAGTTTCCGAACCTACCTCTTATCGCAATATAAGAGATGTTTGCCTCAAAACCTGGGTAAAGCAATGCAATGCTGTTCCCCCCATCACTGGTAAAGCGAAGCCACATGTAGGAGCCAATGGAGGTAAAGCTGCCAAATCGAGGACTTCCAGACAATTTCTTTCTTTCCGTAGACTCCTTAAAAACGGGTGAAAGTCCTTCAAAAAGAGTAACGAAGTCATTTTCATTCTCTGTATTGAAATGTACGAAGGTCACTACAACCCTGTAGCCAGTTGGAACCTTCACCTTCCATAGAACATCAGTGTTGTTGTCGTATTGGTTTGGAAATTGAGGCGATGTTAAGTTGGCGGTCTCCGTGAGCATCAAATCGATAACTGATTTGAATTCAAGAGGGGAAAAGATTCAAAATGAGCAATTAACTTACATATGGATGTGTTATATTTGACAGATTCAGGAGAAATTTATAATATGCAAACACTGACAACGAGTAAACTAGGAATGTACTAGACATGCATATAATCACGTATTACATCACACCATGTTCACTATATTCAAAGTGCCTTTGAATATTGTGATTTTATACCTCTCTTTAGTATGTTGAATACAATCTAGTAAAGACAATTAATTGGTCGAAATTGGAGTCGTGATTTTAACCATGCCCGTAAAGAATTGCCCGTTACCTGGATGAAGGGCAATAGTTAATGAGAAAGATGCTTGTTGCCCCGGGTAACGGGCCGCATAGTTCAATTTTCCTGAAATCCCCATTAGTTTACGTGTAAAAAGTGTGTGTGCGATTCCCGAATGATCGTAACATTCAGGCAACTTTCCAGCGAAGATTCACAGACAGTGTCTCAGAATTTCCAAGATGTATTAAGCAATATTTACTCAAGAAAAGGATACGGTAACAATTCTTTGTAGATTTCTTTGTGAATTCGGTATATAAACGATATACGGACTGCTTTAATATTCAAAACATTGCTGTTTCTATACTGGCTCTCGGGGACGTTACATCCTGCTATGACCTCTCGTAACAGGATGTAACGTTCTCTTGAGCCTATATATAGAAACAGCGATGCCTCTCATAGCAGTCAATATATCTATAACATGATATGCCAATTTGTATGGTTACACGTAGTTTTTCCGCAGGTTTGTAATTCCGAAAGTTGGTATTTCCGAACTAATTAGGGTAGTTAATTTTGGACATTCAGAATACCGAAAATGACATAGAGTTCTTTATCATTTAAGAAATAATGAACCTTGGAAAAAAATGAATGCTTCTCATTTTTCATTGTCTCTACCATGTCTACGAAACGGTTACGTGTTTGATTGATGTCTATGAAACTGTGTGATTGCTATATGCAAATATTAAAATGGAGAGTTTGAAAATACCCTTGATTAATTCCTCACCTGGTATATCGGCTAACAAAAGTTGTGCACTAAATCCTGTGTGTGTGCCTAACATGGATTGTCCGTCACTGATGAATCGGAGCCAAAGATAGGATCCAACAGAGGTAATATTGCTCGGAATGGTGCTACCAGATTCATGAATTCTTATCACGGACTTATCAAATTCCGGTGCCCGACCCTCAAAGACAGTAACGTTGTCCTTGTGTTGCTGCGTGATAAAGTCCTTGAAATGGAGTACCACTCTGTACCCGGATGGCACTGTAACCTTCCATAGTATATCGACATTATTGTCGTATTGGTTTGGGTAGTTAGGAGATGTTATATTGGCTGCCTCCACAATCGTCAAAAATATATCTGGAATTTCAATCGATACATTTTTTTTCAACCAGAAGAAATATATGCAATTATAATATGATCGCAGAGACTTGCTAAACACCAACTAAAGACAATTGCCTTTCGATGTATGCGAACATTGCCATGAAGTATTACGTAGTCCGTACATGATTTATATGAGAACACGATAGGGCGTTGAAATCGCCCTTCAGATGAGTTTTGACTGTCTTTTCGTTTTTCATATACTGATACAACACTGATTAGAGTTCGGACTCAAGTAAAGATGAAGTCCATGACTTTACATTTAGTTTAAAAGTTTATAGATCAGCATGGCCGTCAAATGCATAGTAAAGTCGTATTTCTAGTTACATTCGAATACCCATCAATTTTATTGATTCCATCCATAATGTGTATTTTATACAGCCGTGGTCGAATAATTCTGCCTGAAATAGGCCTTTTCATTTATACTTGTATTCTTAGGAGAGAAACGAAATTACCTAAAATGAAGATACCTTAGCACCAATAGCGTAACCCACAATTTCTTTAAGTTTTCCCCATTTTTTCCTTGAATAGAATGTAAAGGGAGATACAGGTAGAAAATGAAAGCCAGAACTCCTTAACTGCTCAGCCTCCTAAGCACCCCAAAATAATATTCTAGATCCGTGCCTGCTTCGCCCGAGTCGATTAAAATCGAAGAATACTCACCACGTATATGAATGTACGACAGAAGAGCATTGAATCCTTTATCATTAGATTCCGCATCACTGGTGAATTGGAGCCAGAGGTAGGATCCTACAGAGGTTATGTTTGGAGGACGGTCGAACCCAGATATACGAATTCTCTGCACAGCCTCTTCAAATATCGGCGTCCTACCTTCGTAGACGGTGACGTAGTCGAGGTCATCTTTGATGTGCAGATCCACGAAGTGCAGCATCACCCTGTGGCCTGGTGGAGCTATTACCCTCCATCGGATGTCAGTGTTGATTTCATAGTCGTTCGGGTAGTTTGGAGAGGTTACATTTGCCACTTCCGAATCCTCCAAACTGATATCATCTGGTATTTGAATAGCATAATGATAATACTGATGATGATGATGGTGATGATGATTATTGATTATCATTATGCAGATGATGATAATGAAACACTATAATAATAATGATAATTATTATAACGATAATAACAAAATAACAAATAATAACAATATCAATATCAATGAAAATAACGATGATAATGATATTGATGATACCACAACTACTACTACTTCTCGTACTACTACTACTACTACTACTACTACTACTACTACTACTACTACAGTATTGCTTGAAATAAAGTAGACACAATACCACCAAGTCACACCTAAAGTCTATGGAACAATACATGCGCGTGACACAGTGTGAGATTGTCAACTTTATTCCAAGACATACTGTACTTCTACAAATACTACTTCAACTACAACTACTACTTCTACTTCTACGACTACTCCTACTTCTATTACTACTATTTCTTTTTTTACCCAAGGAAGCCTCATCAGCATCACTGCTGTTCTCCATAAGGGCCCTAGCAATTTCTGGTTCCCATTTACATCTGGGTGGAAAGTGGCACATGTGGATTAATATCTTCCTAAAAGATGTTCTAAAGCGCCGGGTAACATTCAGAATACCAGGTAAAGGTTTTTAATTCTTAATTTTGTTTTATTTAGGGTAAAGTTACACATTTTACCTTCTGTCTTTTATTCAAATTAAAGTTTTGATTATATTTAACTAATTTAGCGAGTGAAAGTACACTTAGATAAAATCACAAATTAAGTATAAAAAAATTGTCTCATACTTCATCTTTAAAATGCTATATATCTTGTTATTATTATACTGTACTGTCATCTTATCTATCATCTGTATTTTTTGTGTATTACGCATGTAGACAAAGTAAACTTCCGGCAATGATTTATAAATAAGGAAGAAGATAAAAAATGAAATGAATAGTATTTGAATAACATTTATTTGATACGCACTGCTACAAGTGTGAGGGTCAGACTCGACTGAAACAAATCTAACCATAGAGTTATATTACTGCGGGTACAATTCCTAGGTGCGCGGAGATTATGTCATGCAATAAAGACTGTGTGGGCGTTATATGTGTGTGTGTGCGTGTGTATATGTGTGCGCGCGTGGGTACGTGCGTGTGTGTGTGCGTGGGTGTGTGTGTGGCGGGGGGGGGGGGGGGGGTCACAGCGATTTTGTCTGACACAAATTATGAAATGTTGAATATAAATACCATATAATCATTGAATTTGTCAATGGCCGCTCTCTTTCCATTTGATAATATGAAGTTGATAGTGGAAAAGGTCAAACCGTTTAAAAAATGACTTTGAGCACAAATCTTTTTATAGAAGTTTCGAATCATCCTACTTTGTAAATACTACATTTTGTTTCATATTGATCATGAGAAGGAAATACATGTTTATTGAATCCTAGAATCTTAAATTGAAATTAAAATAGCCATGACATGTTTATGTAAAGTTCAATTCCTGGACCAGTAATTGAAACTGAAACATACGGAAACCATGAACGAAAGCGTGATATGATCTCATTAGCGTGTGCTTAACGTGGCGACAATCATTTCTGAATTTTCGTCTACTGAGCACGGGACTCGAACCCACGCGCATGACGAAAGTGACGAGAGTCAAACGACGATTCGTTTGCGCCATAGTAATTTAGATACTATCTTGGTGATAGGTTAGCCTACCACGTAATGTTGGAATATGCTCCCGCCCCAACGGTTTCTAATTTTTCAACTTAGGGAAGGTGTTTTCAGATTTAGTTTAAACCGGGGTGTGCGGCTGAAGCGTCTAAACCAATACCCATGTTTAAGGAACTTCCATTCAAAACGCAACCCATGTTTAAGGAGGGGGGGGGGGGGGGGTCTTTTTCCTGAAAACTTCCTACTCCTCCTGGATATATAATTGCGCGTCAGTAAACAAGTTTCCTGCTGCATTAAGAAAGTGGTACCAGGAGGTTGTAGTGGCATAGGCTAAGTTGTGATCCTTCGTTTAGCCAGGAGTCCATTTCAACTCCCTGGTTTATTGCTTACACAGAATTTTGTTTTGCGTACGCTCGAGGAGGGAGGAGAGGGGGGGGGGGGGCGGGGGATTACCCGTTTATAACTTCGTCAGAAGCAGAGCTCACATTAGTGATATTGATATATCTGTGCGACTATCGGCGAGGACATGGATATTAAAAAGCGAAAGTATTTCAATGATTTTTGCAGGATTTTGCATCTGGACTTTTCCCTTTAGCGAGTTTATGGGTGAGCTATTATCCTGAAGAAAACTAAAACCTTTGTTTAAGGCAAAGATTTGAAAAGTGGAGTTACTTTAAGGGAATTTGCAGCACAAATCATACCCCAAATTCAGGGATTTTTCGCAAAAAAGGTAACCCATTAGAGCGGCACATCCCCGTTTACCGTATTGGTGAGTACCCCGGGGGTAGGTTAGCTCGATACCAGGACAAACTCGGCATCGTGCGCCCATTAGTAACACTTTAGATTACTATATAGCTTTTAATTACATAATTTGTAAAGTACATCTTCTTGAAATGTCATGTATCACATTCTCTTGAATAGAGGTCCTGAGTGTCAAAATGTACACAAGTGTGCGATCGACTCAGCTGTCGGCCTAACTCGACCTCCATTATCCGTCCGAGTCCTAGATCCCATTAAAGTGCCATGTTGATCCGGATCCCTGCAGCTTGTACACAATTAAGACCCCCTTGCAAATGTATAGGGCTTACATGATACATTATATGAATATTGTTCTAGTAACATTCAACTTTATAGACTAACCAAACCTTTAAATTATCTAATAGTGTGAAGGTTTAAACTTTTTGATGTAAGGTAACACAATAATATTGTTTCCTAAAAAAAAGTAGTAAATTTACTTGTTTTGATTGGTATTTTCCTAAAAAAGAGCAATACCTTGTAATATAGTAATTTGTTCAAATATCCGCATTGATGCATACCATGTAAATGTATACACAAAAGGCTGAGAATCGTTGTCTAGTCCCCGGTTGAGAACGGCATAACCGTAACCACTACACAACGCAGTCGGGCCTTGCGGTGAGAACAATATTTAACTGACCGAAATTTTGACAAATCTTAAATCTTAGTTAAATAACTACTGATGGGGGATATGTATGTCTACTGCGTTAAGTTTTACCATTAAAAAGAAAACAAATTATTAGCTCCCACATAATACACTGACGTATGTTTATGCATGTAAAGATAAACGTTTCCAAATGGGCCCTCTTCTAGTACACAACGGAAACGAAGACATCCCCACCATAATCCCACCTACCCACTTCCTTCCCATAAATAATGATACTAACTGACGAAATTATTATCCAGCTATTTCTTTGAGATAATTTGGATTTTCGAGAAATAACTCAATATTTATGTAGTCATGGGCAGTTGAGAATACTGGAGACCAGAAAATATAGAGATAAACGGAACAAATGCAGTACAATAATGTTTTAAACTGATTTAGGCAAGTTGATATTTGCCGATATCGTACTGAAGACGCACCTACAAAGAGAATAATGAAAAGTGTTTGATTTCTTGATGAAGTTGGTTTAAGTATTTGACACTCGGTATCAAAATTCGTAGAAATAACTCTACTACATATACTACTCCTACTTCTCTCCTACTACTACTACTACTACTATACTACTACTACTACTACTACTACTACTTCTACTACTACTAATTTACTGCTGCTATTAATACTACTACTAAAAAGAAAGAACAAGGCTGAAAATAATGATGATAGGCATTCTAACTATTAAACACTTTAATGAAAGTAAAGTGAAATGAAAAATGAAACCTTTACTTAGTATGATCAGCATGGTGTACTTACTTTCCCAAAGTGCGTAGTTGGTATTAATAAGAAATGGTATTACACCAAAGATGAACAAAATAAACCCCTTCATTTCCTCCTAGTACTCGAACGGACGTGCCTTTACAACGTGCTCGTGATTTATTCTGTAAAGAAGAATTCATTACCCAGGCAGCGCAAACAGATTAATGGTAGTCGAGAAGTAAGGATACAGACATAATGACATCGACTGCAGCACTTCTGCCTTCTTTTCACCTTAAAACAATCCATACATCCGTAGCGGATGGTGCTGTATTTACATGACATGTACATTATAATTAGCATGCCTCACGTGTAGATCAGTTTCCTATAATACAGGTTTCGGATATCATCTGTAAATTTCGGGAGAACAAGGTAACCACCAACGGGGATTTCCCTCTTACCTTTAAATGCTGGAGTGAACGTAACATCTTCGCATAAAATATTTATAGAAATTAAACCTTGTAGTTGTTTTATATGAGTCATCCACTATTAATTAGACCTAAAACCTTATTCAGCTCAGATAAGTCCAATATACCCGACCAAACAGCTCACTTTAGCTACGTTAAAGAGTTATTTGAGACTGACGGCCCAAAAGACTGTCATTTCTCTATCTTTCCTTATAATATATTATATTCATTTGCTCTGTCGGTCTCTAGTCTTTCTCGTCGTGCTTATGGACTTGCTGAACTTTTGGTATCTTGGTATAATGAGAAATCCCCGGTGTAGGTCATGCAAACTGGTTTGGAATCTGGACAGCGACGTTCCACTGCAAATGCCCTACCTATACACCTAATAATTTATTTAAAATTTAATCCATTAAAAAAAAATGTGGTAAGAGTCAGGTTGCATATGAGAGACGTCCAAAATGTAATATTCCGTACACATTTCCATATCTTCAACCTGGAACAAAAACATTTAATAAACTGGTGCTATGGACTTGAACGACTTAACTTAAATATCACTAAGTTAAACACAATTATATCCTGATTTTAAAGTATTTTTCGCTCTTATTTTCTTTGGGGTGAAACAATTGGACTTTAATAACACATAGTTGAAAGAAATGAAATCCGTCTTATTATAAAATTTTGTTCGTTTCTCTTTCAAGCTGTCTTTCAGTTTGAATTGAGGAAATACCGACCGGAAATGTTTAACAAAGGTCAGATAGGCCTACTGTACGTATATCTTCACGGGATTTTGTATTTCCAATTATCCTACAAGGAAGTATCCAACCACTGATAAAAAAAGGCCTTTACTATTTTTTCTTTTTTTAATGACTGAGCAATTATTTGTTGAAAACCTCTGCGTCATGATATTCTAAAAAAGAGGTTATTGAAAGTGAAGATGATCAAGCAATATTGCGATTTTTTTAGATATTCTAGGTTTTTTTTACAAAGGTACATGATAAAAATTAAGATAACCTCTAAGGGCAGTTTTGATTTGTTTTCTTTCCCAATTCTTATTATAAACTGGTAAAGGCTTATATTTAAAGCCGGCTATGTCACGCAAGATCACCTGTATGCTATTAAAGCAAAATGATCTATTCTCTCATAATCGTCTGTATTCTCCTTATTCGGTGAAACTCGATGATCGAGTCAGTCACAACGGCGAAACCGCCACCAGACAAAATTACATATCATATCATACATAAGAATTGACAATAATCCGTCAGGTTGGAGTCTGTGTGGGGTTGGTTTGGCGGTGTGTACTAAGGGACCATCCACGGTAAAACTGTGGAAACTGTGGACTAATTTTGTTGGTTAGTAGGATTCGGGCTATTGTGTATGGAAATTGAACAAAACTGACTTCGAAACATCGTACAAAGCAGTTACAGGCTGCTTGTTTTAAATAGTTTAAATAAACAAATCGATGGTTTTGACATTTATTCTGACTCTGAATTTAGTCTAAGGCAACGTGATCATCTCTCAGCGGTGGCATAATCGTAATTGGCATCCATTTTTAGGATGTTGTTGAAAAGAACCAAAATCAATAGGTTTAGTATATTCAATTGTTTCTTTCATCTGTTTGTCGATCACCGCGGATGAACTGTATTTGATGGCATACTTATATTCAATACTATTTCCGAACAAATCTAAACCGTAAATAGAATCCTTCCCGATTCTATGGTAAATAGACAGAGCGAGATAATCTAGTAAAGGTTTTCCAGGCCAATTTCGAATTTTCTTTTTAGTCTTTTTGATAAAGCGGTCGTTCGACTCAGGGCAAACACCATTTTCGGCGGTTGGATTTCGCTATCCATGCTGGCTAATATTCCAAAAGTGAAACAAGTTTAGTAATTGGTATTTGGAAGAACCTTGTTTATTTTGTATTAATTTTCAAGGAAAAAGGACTACTTTGGGCCTTCAAATTGATAAAGTCAGGAATATTTGGTTGCTTAAGTTTCGTAATCCATTTGATAGAATACAATATGTATCTAGTGCACAGTCAGTGGAATCCAGTACAATTGTAGTGGTAACAGGCGACTCCATTCACGTCGAGTGCATGGGAGCCGAAAATCGTCTTGTGAATGGCTTACTTCGAATACTTCATCGCATCCAGTCAGGTGGTCGGGTTACACGACCCTTCGCAAAACGGAAACGAAAGATCATGCGACCTTTCGTAAATTTGTCGTAGTGTTTTCACACAGTGTCGGGTAAATTGGACCACACTATTTGTTAATGGGGGGGGGGGGGGGGGGGTTACTTCACAATTTACTCTCGACATTTTGTGAATAAAGGGGCATGTTTTCACAAAAGGTCGGGTAAGACGACCACCCGACCCGACGCGATGACCAGATGATTCGAAGTAAGCCTTGTGAATGGGGTTAGAAATGTCATAATGAGGGCCGTATTTCTGTTTATACGTTTCTTAATTAAGAATGAATAAGATTTTCTCCTTTTGTATTTTTTTCATCAGAAAATAAGTAACAAATATTTCAAATTTTCTAGAAAATATCATAATAATATAGAAAAGATAGCACACACACAAAAAAAAAAAAAAAAAAAAAAAAAAAAAAATCGACGATGGGGGTTTCATACTAGTATCGTGGTGTAGTATGGGTCCTGTTATTCATCGAGAAGGTAGCTTAATGGTGTCCAGATTGGGTGGGGGTGTCAGAAATATTAGGTGAACATGCGAGATAAAATAGGCTATGTTGAGTTAAATAAGGGAGGATGTGGGAGTGGTTGTATCATCTTAATTCTTCTAATGTTGCATTTCCATATCCTTTCTTACTTTCTCTCATTCTATCTCCTTTTCTCTGTCGATCTCTTTCTCTTACCATTTCTGTCAGCATACCCGCCCTCATGTTTGTATATAAGGTTGCGGTCTCACAATGAAATAATATTATGCAAACCTCACAATAACAGGTACGTTATCTGAACATGAATTCTATAGGCAAAACAATAGGATCTGGAAATAGCTCTCTCTTAAGTTGATTTCTTGAAAGTCTTTACGATCATGTTCTAAATAACTTTAAAACTGTCCCGCCTTCAAAAATAAAATGTTGTGCCTTGTTGCCTTTTTTCCTAAGCCCCCTCTTTGAGGATATTATGTTTTCTTACTAGAGAAACGGAAAAAGTATATATAAATACAGATGAATACGGAGACAGAGGGAAAAACGAAAATATATTGGGGGGGGGGGGGGAGATAAAGATTGTACTAGAAAGAGAGAGAGAGAGAGAGAGAGAGAGACGGACTGAGAAAAAAGTGACGGGGATCGAGTTAGTTATGCAGACGGTATTTTCGTTTTTCGTTAAAAATTATAGATTTCGAAAAGAAATTATACCTGGAAAGTCGCCGTATTCGAATCCATGTATAACACAAGATGTTCGACTTGAGGCAATCAATGACCTTTTCCTTTAATCATATTCATTTATCATATCAAAATTATTTTATCATATCATATCATATCATTTTATAATCATATTACAACATAAGCCTATCAAATAGCATCATACGGTATCTTTTCATATTATGTCATGTTATGTCATATCAAATAAAGTCAGTTCAGATTAAATCAATTCAAATCATATTAAGTAAAATCAAACAACTCATTGTACATTGAATTATTTATCCAGTTAAGATTAATCATGATGTGGATGACACAAACAGGTAACAATCTGAAATAATGACAATTTAAAATCATTTATAAACAGGAGAGTGCATGAGCACGGCTTATCTCCTCAGCCATATTGGAAAGCCGATCGGGTCCACATGTTTACGTCGTCACCGTGACTGCGGCAAATTTGACCCCTAGCTGTCGACTCGTAATTTGGAAGGCTGAGAAAAAAGAGGCTTTCATTTGTTTTTGTGCAATACTACAAAGAAAAATATATTTAGAGTTTGCACCTCAAACGGTAGGCGTCAATACTCAATACTCAGTACTTTCTTTTATTTGAGTATGGTTTTGCCTAGTCTTGCGTTAGGGCAAGTCTTTTTGATGATAGCACGAACCTTCGAATGTGGACATTTTCCTTTCATCATTAAAATAGGGTATCTAATATTCATGACGGTTCAAATTACACGTAAATTTGAAAGAGGATTTTGATTTTCAAGGGACCCGCATTCAGAACTAACGTTGGAGGGCGACAAACACGGGAGTTATCAAAGCACAGAGATCATACATCGGTCCAAGTTAGTGCTAACAAACAGGCAAATAACAACAATAATAAAAATGATGATAATCATAAAATTATCAATAATAATAATGATAACGATAATGATAATGATAATGATAATGATAATAACAATAACAATATTAATACTTACACTGCCAATAATAATAATGATAGTAACAATATTAATATCAAAATATGAATACAAACAAAATTACAAAAGCATTACACAAAATAGTTGACTGACAAAAGATTTTACATCAGGTTTTTCAAGAAATGTATTCCTTGTTTGCTCACTTTATTGGTGTATCTGGAAGATAGTGAATGCATTCATTTTATCCTTCTTAAAAATAGTCTCGAAGAAATGAAAGGCTACAAATTCAAAGATCATAACTTCTAGACAGGAATGTTTTTACCATTTTTTATCATTTCACCATCATAATTTTCACCATTACCACCACCGCCGCCTCCATAACCACCACCACCATCATCATCATCACACCGCTGGCATTATCATCATCACCGCCTATGCCAACCACCACCACCACGACTACCAACTCTAACACCACCACCACCATTATCTGCATCTTGATCATTATCATCCCATCACAATCATCATCACCATCATCATCATCATCATCATCATCATTATCATCATCATCATCATTATCATCATCATTATCATCATTTTCATAATCATCACATTCGACCACCACCATCAGTTATCACTATCCTCATCACGATTAATACCACCACCACCACCACCACCACCACCATGCATTACTATACCACCATCATCGTCATCACACGACCGGACATCATATCATCAATATCATCGTTACCACTACTACAACCACCACCATCTTCGTCACTACAATCAACATCGCCGCCATTAAAATATCACCATCTCCATCACAACCACATATGTACAGACTGTAATTGTTTTTACATGATCATTGGTAGTAGACTAATATTACCTTCTGCAAACTATTATAAATAACGCCTGCATTTCATCAAGTATGCTTACAATTAATTTTAAAGTTGTGATTATTCTACCTAAAAAGTGGTCTTGGGATAATGATTGATATGCCGGGGACGCTAGCTTAGAATCTTTACAAGAATCTAGGCACCCCCAGAATTATGACAATATATATTACACGATTGTTGATAGAAGACTGATATTAGCATCGGCATACTGCTAGAAAGGACACCTGCATTTCATTTAAGTATACATGTTATTACAATACGTGCAGGGACCATCTCAAGGTATAAAAGCGATAACGAACTGATGTACTTTCTGACCCTGGCCAGCGTACGGTTTATTGCACAGCGCCATTTTATGGTCAACTTGCCAACAGTGCGTGACCCAATACCTCATTTCCACAGAGCAGAAGGAGGAATCGATGCGAGAACCAACAGCGCAGCTACTGTAAAGAAGCATCCAGTTACGGGACCATATTGTTACATCTGACCTGAGTTGGCGCTAGATGGGGTTTTGCTGCATTTGCAATAGTGCTTCTAGAACAGTATGGCTTTAAAGTTCAAATTTGCTCCGGCTATATACGGTAACGACACATAATTATACCATCAAACTCCCTCTTTCGAGATCAGTACTTGAAAAACTAATCTTATCCTTGTTTATCACAGTTGTAATCCTCGTCCTATCCTGAACCTTGATATATTACTGGCCTAGCGCACCCTATATCCTATTCATTATGAAAGAATGACAAAAGTAAACAACAACAACATCAACAAAGATTATCAAGTAACGGCCTATAATATTTTGACAAACTCGCTACATTTATAACTTCATATAGAGCTCCTGCTATACAGTCAAACTTGTCTTCGTGGCCACCTGTTTGTAGTGCATGGCTATGCATTGTGTCTCCCTTGAGAAAGGTAAGTGTGTCGTAGAAGCTGTGTATAGAAAGGCAACTATTTTACAGCGTGTGGTCATTTTATTCCATTGATTGACCTTCATGGATAGGTTTGACTGTATATTCAGGGTCCTTCTTCATGGAATCACTTTTAAATCGGCAACACGTACTCCGGCTCAGTATTCTCACCGGCCACTCTCAAGATTGATTGCTGCACTCTAGCTGTTTGCTCAACTATTGTTTGATTTCGATATTCTACCCCATCGATTGCATTCATTTGGCCTCTATCTCCGCGCGTAGTTGCTATGGTGTCACCGTAGGCTGGTTGCTCCATAGTTGTTGCATCTAAGGATGTGTAGGGATGCTCAACTATCGTTTGATTTCCATATTCTACCCCCTCGATTGCATTCATTTGGCCTCTATCTCCGCGCGTAGTTGCTATGGTGTCATCGTAGGCTGGATGCTCCATAGTTGTTGGATCTAAGGAGGTGTAGGGATCGAGTCTCTGGCCCTCCCTTGCACTGACTGACTGCTTTAGAGCGATGTTAGAGCGTCTGAAATAAAGAAAGAAAGATTATTGGGTAGTTGTAAAATAGTTATTGTATAGCATCAGCGCCTCCTATAAAATTAATCACATTATTATTATTATTATTGTATAATTTGTAGAATTGTTATTGTTATTATAATTATTATTAATATTGTTATTATAAGTATTGTTATTACTATTACTATTGTTATTATTATTATTATTATCATCATTATAATGTTTTTTATTTATTTATTTATTATTAATACTACTATTAGCATGCGTACGGTGCGATTATCGGAGTTTTATGGGTGTTGGGGCGCTATGGGGGATGGGGAGGGGGGGGGGGCACTTTTAAAGGTCAACTCGATCTATATCTCACCTTAGATGCAGATACACCAATGTTATGATGATTCCATACAACGTAACAAAAGCAAGTAGTATGCCCACAGCGACAGTGCTGGTCACTTCTGAAGGAAAAGAAAATGATTTTAGACAATAGACCCATTTATACATTCACAACACCACTAGGGAAAATTGTCAACTGTTGGGACTGCCATTTACATTCTGGAACCCAAAACCCGTCTGTGCTCTGTGCATAAAATTTCATAAACTTACATTTTCTTCGTTATATATGACAGAATATATTTATTTCCATAAATGGGTTAGATAGAAATAAATTATATTTAGGGTGCATGTAACATGAAATTTTTCTTGAGGTAAAACAATATTTCTGTGTTTTTTTTAGGGCAGAGCAAATAGAACGGGGAGCTCGCAAGATACATTACAGAGTTGCCAAATTGTGTGTGATTGATCGCAACTTCAACATTTCATAACATTTCTTACTTTTAATCGAATTTTACTCAAAGTTCCACTCACCTGTTCCTCTAATTTTCTGCTTCTATAAAAGCTAAATTTATTATGTTCACAGTCCGTGAAGTTTGGTCACGAGTAAAAATATAGGTCATAGTTTTAGGAGACATAAATATTTGCCTTTTGCGAAAGTCTCCATTATCCAGAAAATATGAAAATATATTGAATTTAAATGGTTTGAACCAACTTATAAATCTGCCCACTCGTATATCACAGACGACTTCCTCATTAATAGATCACGTATTATGTAGTAAAGAAGAGCATATATGTCAAAGTGGCGTTATTGACCTTGGCATAAGTGATCATTCAATAACTTATTGCTCAAGGAAGCTTATTAGGCCCGTGTTTGGGCACCACAAAACTATATCCATTAGAAGAATGAAAAGTTATAATGTAGATGATTTCAATTTAAATTTATCTCTAGTCGATTGGTCTAAAATAACAGAATGTAACGAAGTAAATATGGCATGGGCAAATTTTAAAACTATTTTTTTATCAATAGTTAATATGAGTGCACCTCTTAAACAAGTAAGAATCAAGCAAAGAACAGAAAAATGGATGAACAATGAAATTATTGCGATAATTAAAGAGAGAAATGTAGCTTACAAAAATATGAAAAGGGATATTAGTAATTTGGATCTCGCAAGAAAATACAAAGCATTAAGGAATCTAGTACAAAGAAAGGTTAAAAGAGCTAAAGTCGAATATTTTCAAGATCAAATTGAAGAAAACAAACATGACTCCAGGAAGTTATGGAAAAATTTGAAGGGTTTAGGTCTAAAAGGCAAAGGGAAAAGTGCTCAAGAGACAGTTATTAATGTCCAGGGAGAATTATGTCATGATAAATCAAGAATAGCAAATGAGTTCAATAATTATTTTACAACTGTGGCTGACAAGTTAGCGTGTAAATTACCAGTAAACACGAACAAATTCCATGCCGACAGTGAAAGATTTCAAAAGTTTTATGACGAGAAAGACATCTCAAAAGATAGTTTTCACTTTTCTCCAGTTACAGAAAAGTTTGTTTTAGATGAGTTAAACAAGTTGAAAGTATCGAAAAGTACTGGACTAGATATGACACCAGCCAGATTTTTAAAAGATGGGGCGAGAAATTTGTATGAACCTTTGAATTATATAATCAATTTATCTCTTATGTCTTCTACCTTTCCTGACGACATGAAAATTGCAAAAGTAACTCCGCTACATAAAAAGAAAGACAAAACTGACGTTGGTAATTATAGGCCTATCAGTGTTTTAAGCGTAGTTTCAAAAATTTTGGAAAAATCGGTTCATGCTCAAATAGAGAAATATTTTCAAGAAAAAAAGTTAATATATGAATTTCAGTCCGGCTTTCGTAACGGATATTCCACTGAAACATGTTTAATACATTTATCGGATTTTGTTAGGAATGAAGTTTCTCAAGGGCGCTTTGTTGGAATGGTTCTTCTGGACTTACAAAAAGCCTTTGATACTGTAAATCATAACATACTGTTAAAGAAATTGGAAGTGATGGGTTTGGATTCGGCATGTGTTAAATGGTTTAGATCATATTTAACTAATCGTCATCAAGTAGTAACTATGCAGAAGGTAATATCTGATTCCCTGCCTATTAAATGCGGGGTTCCACAAGGGAGCATTTTAGGCCCCATTCTCTTTATGTGTTATATTAATGATATGTGTACTTGTGTTAATGATTCTAAATTACTTTTATATGCTGACGATAGTGTGTTACTATATTCAGATACAAATCCTAAGTCAATTGAAGAAAAACTAAGTGCAGAATTGGCAAAATGCATCGAATGGATGACAGACAACAAGCTTAGTTTACATGTTGGAAAAACAGAAAGTATTTTATTTTGTTCGAAGGGAAAGTTTAAATATACACGTGACTTCAAGGTTACCTATAATAATCAAGTGATTGAGAGAAAAGATTCAGTAAAATATTTAGGAAAAATTTAACTAGTGATCTGTCATGGACAGGTTTGGTAGATTCAATTGCCAAAAAGGCTAATTCTCGCTTAAAATTTTTGTATAGATACCAAACTTGTATGAACATGAAGTCGAGACGTATTTTGTGTTTTGCTTTGATACAATGTTTATTTGATTATGCTAATGCTGCTTGGTACAGTAGTCTGGGCAAGATGGATAAGAAAAAGTTAAGAATAATTCAGAATAAGATGGTAAGATTTATTAATTGCTTAGGCCCAAGAACACACGTCGGGAAAAATGAACTTGAAGAAGCAGGTATACTCCATGTAGGTCAAAGGTCTAAACAACTCGTGTTACACCATGTCCATAAAATATACTACTCAGATGTAGATCATTATATTACTAATAATTTTACTCGTGTCTCAAATATCCATGGATACGATACAAGAAATAGTCATTTTAATTTTGTTTTACCCAAGCGAAAAGGACAAATTGGAAACTCTTTTTATTTTAATGGTATCCAATTTTGGAATTCTCTCCCAAAACATGTCAAAATAGTTAAGAATTTTTCACACTTTAAAAGTGTATTAAAACAATACCTAAAGCATGAATCCCTTCAAGAACAGTAATATCAGTAATCTTAAATCACAGTTCATTATGTGTAGCGCACGTTTTTAAGTTTAATCTTGCATAATATACCGTAGATCATTGTTTGCTATAAGTTCTAGAAATTTTTGTTGTTGTTTATGTTATATTATTTATTCGTAATATTCGTAGTAGTTATTAGTTGTGATATTTTGTTCTCATGCCGTACTGTACACGTACTTTATAGGACCCCGTTGGAAATAAGCCTTTTCCGGCTTTCATGGGTTATCCTGTCAATGTATCTTCTCGTTCCATTTTGCTTTATGTATGCATTCAATGTACTATACTTGACGAATAAAATCAATCAATCAATCAATCATAGATACGTCACCATATTAAAACATATATGGGCTGCAGCTTACATATGTAGTATGTCATAATTCGCTGAGACATTGCAGACTTGAAGGAAATACTATCGATGTTATACAAGTATCGCGCACAGCGAATTGGATTTTACCCCAAGAAATACCCCCTCCCTCGGTCTCTTGGAGAGTCGTCGGGTGGAGGAAACATTTGATGATGACTTTTCCTAATGGGGCGATAGGTGGAAAGTGCAGAGCGCATTACATAGGCCATGTTGATCGTGAAGGCCACTTCTGGTGATAGATAACATATTTTATAATAATGAAAATAATACATGAGATTTATATAGCGCCATAATCCATTTTAATTAAATGTTTATAGGTAAATACCCGAACGGTGCAATATTTTCCACTAGAATCCATGTTTACGTGTCTTTAAAGACACTGTAATTCGACACTAAACTTCAGGTTTACGTATTCTGGAACTGTTGCTCATGTCCCGAAGCGTCTACAGCCATATCCCAAAATGCATGACGCGCGCGTGATAATGCTTCTGTACAGGAACCGGAAATCGATCTGTTGTACACTTTCACCAAAAGATGGCGCAATCGAGAAAAAAAACGTTGCAGCAGTGGTAGCGATGTCGGTAAACTACCCTGCCTTTATCATTGTAAATGCCTGCAATTCGCTGAAAATCGCCGAGTGGACGAGCATGATCACTAATGCTTTGGTTCTTACCAGATGTAGAAGTAGTAGAAGTAGTAGTAGGACTCGTATCAGCAACCGTAGTAAGGGGAGGCGTCGACTGGACAACTACGTTCAATGAATAAAAATGTGTTATTTCAGCAAACGAAGATGATGAACAAAGAGATTCACACACATTCTGCACATGCAAGATTTTAGAATATTACATGTTATGATATTGATAGCTCATAATATCACGCAAATTAAAATACGAACAAAGAATTATGCTGTGTTGGACAATGAATCATATGCACGTATTATAAATTTGGAGTGAGTATATGTTATATTGAAGAACAAAATTCATACAATACAACACTTGCAATATTTGTTATACAAAATTGAGGGTATTTGCCATCACATGGATTCAGGCACTCTCGATTACGTTTAAGTTGCCGTGTAGGATGCACCAAGCTATTAAAGACAATGCAAACAATGGATACGCACAGGGAAGAATGGTGCGCAGTCTTAGACCCCCTTTACAGTGAGCAAAAAGGCCGGGCCGGGCCGAGCCGCGGCCGGCCTAGCACTGTAAACGCGCAAAAGGCCAAATGCGAGGCCAAAAGTGGCCGCGCATTTGGCCCTGCTCTGGAGGTAGTCTCGGCCGCGGCCAGGCCCGGGCTTTTCTCACTGTAAACGCACACAGGGCCAAATGCGCGGCCAACTGTTACCCCGGAAGTGAAATTTCGCCGTGTATAGGAAATTGGGGAAAAGATTCACTGCAAATATCCCGCGCGCACGCGCGATCGGATCTGCACTGTGACTCCCCGGCGCCCCCCCCCCTCCCCAAATAATCGTTTGTTTACATGTAGAGCGCCACTACGACAAAATATTGAAAGGTTACAATTTAGGCCGCGGCCGTTGTAAACGCACAAAATTATGAGGCCGAGGAGGCCTGGCTCGGCCGCGGCCCGGCCCTGGCCCTTTTCTCACTGTAAAGGGGATCTAACTCACTTTTGTAATTGTTTTTGCTTTCGCGTTCTAAAAAATCTGCACCACGTAGTGAAGTCTGCTAATAACCAGCACTTTTCAATGATACACCTAATACAAACTGCGCCTAAAATGCTCATTTACACATTTTAGAAAAAAGGTAAAATTTGCATTAAACGCTTTTATAATACATCCAAACTGTGTTACGGCTTCGTCCAATACGCAGTATACGCTGTGTTATAGTGATGTTTTGCGGTTAGACTTGTACACCAGGCAACGACGCACTGCAATACTTTTTCTACGAACGACTCTAGCGCCAGGATAACTTGGACATACACCATACACGAAGACACAAGTTATGGCCGCAGCTACCTACAGATCTACTGCTGCACTAGTGCAAAACAGACACTAAAATCTCTCTACTCGAAGCAAGGTTTAATGCACCTAAAGTGTAAGGGTACCTCCACCCCCTTCATACAACAAACTACCAGAAGAAGGCACAATAATCTGAGAGGCAGACAGGTGAACATTTGAATTAAATCAGACTTAAAGTGACAAAGTTGCAAATTTTAAAGTTATAATCATTATACATGTAGGTATGGGCTCTTCAAATTGGCTGGATCAGTAATGTCTTTAAGATGTAGTGGCGGACAACTTTCTCATTTGTTTTAACACACAGAATGACTAAAATGTCAATTAAAAACAGCAACATATGAATAGGGAGGTTCTTTTATCTTTATAGGAGCTATGGATAAACTGCTAACAATATATAACTTGCCACAATGAAGAAGGAAATTTGGAGAAATTGTTGTATACATCACAATCTACGGACCAAATTGCCAACTTGAGATTCACAATTATTTAGTGATTTCATATTTTATACATTCATATCTCTCTTATTTTGGGTCTGATTAATTTCAAACTATTACCATTCTGTTTTTCTTTGTTTGTTGTTACTTTCATACAAATGAACATATTACAAGAGTTGTTTTGCCCTTTAAATGAGTTAGATTACCCAATTTAGGGACTCTTCAACTGTTACATCCCTAAATATATTTCTGATTGTAAGTATCAAAAAAATTTGAAGCAGTTTCTTTATCTTAAATATGTATAGTTACTTATCTCATGTTAATATTTGTGTTATATGTTTTTTTTTTTTTTTTTCATTTTATTTAATGTTCGTTTTTTGTTTCTTATTTTAAATCTTTGCTTTACATTATGTTATGAATGCTTTGGGAACTATGCGTGTACAAGGCCTAAGGGCTTTATTTATGTAGTTCCCCATTTCATTTCTAAATTTGTTCATGAATAATTTTGTATCTTTTGTATCAATGTAATTTTTAATCGAGAACGAAATAAATGCGAATTCAATTCGAATTTAATACATTGTAATACGCTACATATTTCGTGTTTCAGAGTTAAAGTGAAAGTTTAAATATTTTGTCCTATCGAAGTATTTTTTTAACCAGGAATAGTATATACAATTATAATATGATCACAGAAACTTTCTAAAACCAACTAAACGCAATTTCGATAGCCTTACCCATCGCCATACTAACAGTGCAATGACGTATTACTTAATCCCTCCATGATTTCCGACTTTGTTTCATGCTGATATGTCATCAATACAGACTAAAGTAAAGACGAATTCCATAATTTTACAGTTAGAATAAATGTTTATACTTGCAATCTAACAACAATCGGCATGACCGTCAAATTGACAGTAGCAATCGGATACCCATCAATTGATTCCCTCCGTTACGTATATTTTCTACAGCCGTGGTCATCTTTTTGTAAAAAAAACAAGCCTTTTCATATTCTTAGGACAAAAAAATACATAACTTTAAATGCAGATACCTTAAAACTGGTTTTAATTCAAGGGGTGATTTTCTTTTAACCACTACATTACTTCTTTGGCTGGGAGTGACACGTATCATTTAGGAAAATGTATTCTGTAGACAAATATACTATCGGATTGTGCAAAGTTGTAAATATTTGGGCCATACAGCCTCATGGACAATACATGTCATCTGAAGGCCTCTTGGGTTTACCAATTAACACTTTGCAGTAATAATTCTGTGTAAAAATCATTTCCAACATGCCATTCAAAATAGGCTTTATACTATTAAGGAAAACATTATAAGGAGCAGAGTGGTCATTGTGGTATTTCGGTAAATGATCCTGGGACGATATGGAATACACTTGGACGAGTATTGCAGCATGAATTTTTTTTTTAAAGTAGTGATCCAGACTCTTTCCATTTCTATCTATCCTGAGATAAATAAATTGAATAGGTTTGAATCATCATCAGGGGGGGGGGGGGGGGAACAAGTCGAAGCATTTTCCCCATGTTTGTCCCTATATACCTCGATTTTCCAAATTCAACGGTTGTCCGATGCTCACCTCGTATAGGAACGGTACCTATCATTGCCATAAATCCAGAGCATGATGTGCAACTCTGAAGGTCACCAGCACTTGTAAATCGGAGCCAAACGTACGACCCTATGGATGTAATGTTGTCTGGAGGGGATGACCCAGATAGTTTGTACCTCTCAACAGCCTCCTCAAAGTCATTCGTTTGTCCTTCATAGATGGTGACGAAGTCATAACCTGACTCGGTGTCGAAAGCAGAAAAAGTAACCATCACCCTTTCGCCTGATGGAGCGATCACTTTCCAAAGAATGTCGGTATTGCTGTCGTATGAGCGAGGAAATTTCGGAGATGTCAGGTTTGCCGTTTCCGAAGTCATTAACAATATACCTGGTATTCAAATGACAGTATGAAAGTATATCAACTTGATTAAAATCTGTTTTTAAATTTTCGTGCAAAGGATATCTGAAGGAAAATATCAAAACTTGATTCACATCTTGTATTCAATCTTATAGACAATTAAATGATGTCATATTTGTTTTGAACGTGGTACGATGTGCTTGATATAAGCAGTCAGACACAACTTCTGAAAAACCTAGAATAGTTAAACACATGTACTCCGAAAACAGTGAATAACGCATAGTGCATACTGACCTGAGAGAGATAGTTAAGTCACCGGAAATTGGTGCTGATCGGTAATTCCCCCTTGCCTTTGTACACAGTACCTTGAATTTAACGATGAGGGCACTATGCATTATTCGCCGTTTTCGAATTACTTGCCTGTTCTCAGTTTATACCCGAAGTATGGTCTGGCGGGCTATATCAACCATGTCAGACAACGTTCAGAAGAAACTAAACTTGCCACTTTGTTTATGAAATTAAAATCATTCTATTTTCTATAAAATTGAATACCTGACACAATTTTTCAATTGAATTTTCGATGTATTAAATGAATTACAACAATAAAGAAAAAGAATTCTATAGCTCACCAGGTATTCGGACAGAGGAAAGCAGGACCCTGAACCCTGTGTAGGTAATGTTGCCATTGGCTTGGTAATTTTGATCACTGGTAAATCGTATCCAAAGGAAGGATCCAATCGAGGTTATGTTAAGCGGACTGTTATATCCAGAATTACGACTTCTCCTCGTAGATCTCTCCAAGTCCGGCACCCGCCCTTCATAAATGGTGACAAAATCATACTCGGGTTCTGTGTCCAAAGCGGTGAAATGGAGCAGCACCCTGTAGCCTGCTGGAGCTTTCACCCTCCATAAGATATCATCGTAATTGTACTCTTGCGGAAAGTTCGGAGATGTAACTTCAGCTACGGACTCTGGATTCTCTAAGGTAATTTCTGGAAGTCAAATAGAAGATTGGTTATTGATATGACGAATTTCAACAAACTGATTTGTGATTTTCGTACGAATTACATATTATGTGTATATTTTTGGCCCAGCTGAAGTTTCGAAGTGGTTTAATCATTGTTTATTATATTTATACTGCCTTATGGGGCAAACAGTGAAACGCTTTGTAATTGCAAGGAAAGGCGGTATACCAAAAAAGTGATAATTCAGCATTTAAAGTTAAAATGCGTTTTGAAATACGAACACATATAAATTGTGTTGAAATACCAATACATGGATTATTTTATTTGATGAATGCAATATTTATGGGTTCATCAATATTACTACTATGCTATGAGTCAGAGCTTTTGAGATGTCAGTTTCCGAACCTACCTCTTATCGTAATATAAGAAAGCATCGCCTCAAAGCCTGGGGAAAGCAATGCAATGCTGTTCCCTCCATCACTGGTAAAGCGAAGCCACATGTAGGACCCAATAGAGGTAAAGCTACCCAATCGAGGACTTCCAGACAACTTCTTTCTTTCCGTAGACTCTTTAAAATCGGGGGAACGTCCTTCAAAAAGAGTAACGAAGTCATTTTCATTCTCTGTATTGAAATGTACGAAGGTCACTACAACCCTGTAGCCAGTTGGAACCTTCACCTTCCATAGAACATCAGTGTTGTTGTCGTATTGGTTTGGAAATTGAGGCGATGTTAAGTTGGCGGTCTCCGTGAGCGTCAAATCGATAACTGATTTGAATTCAAGAGGGGAAAAGATTCAAAATGAGCAATTAACTTACATATGGATGTGTTATATTTGACAGATTCAGGAGGAATTTATTATATGCAAACACTGACAACGAGTAAACTAGGAATGTACTAGACATGCATATAATCACGTATTACATCACACCATGTTCACTATATTCAAAGTGCCTTTGAATATTGTGATTTTATACCTCTCTTTAGTATGTTGAATAAAATCTAGTAAAGACATTTAATTGGTCGAAATTGGAGTCGTGATTTTAACCATGCCCGTAAAGAATTGCCCGTTACCTGGATGAAGGGCAATAGTTAATGAGAAAGATGCTTGTTGCCCCGGGTAACGGGCCGCATAGTTCAATTTTCCTGAAATCCCCATTAGTTTACGTGTAAAAAGTTTCTTTGTGCGAGCACGGATACCATACAGTGCAGTGTGTGTGCGATTCCCGAATGATCGTAACATTCAGGCAACTTTCCAGCGAAGATTCACAGACAGTGTCTCAGAATTTCCAAGATGTATTAAGCAATATTTACTCAAGAAAAGGATACGGTAAGAATTCTTGGTAGATTTCTTTGTGAATTCGGTATATAAACGATATACGGACTGCTTTAATATTCAAAACATTGCTGTTTCTATACTAGCTCTCGGGGACGTTACATCCTGCTATGACCCCTCGTAACAGGATGTAACGTTCTCTTGAGCCTATATATAGAAACAGCGATGCCTCTCATAGCAGTCAATATATCTATAACATGATATGCCAATTTGTATGGTTACACGTAGTTTTTCCGCAGGTTTGTAATTCCGAAAGTTGGTATTTCCGAACTAATTGGGTAGTTAATTTTGGACATTCAGAATACCGAAAATGACATAGAGTTCTGTATCATTTAAGGAATAATGAACCTTGGAAAAAAATGAATGCTTCTCATTTTTCATTGTCTCTACCATGTCTACGAAACGGTTACGTGTTTGATTGATGTCTATGAAACTGTGTGATTGCTATATGCAAATATTAAAATGGAGAGTTTGAAAATACCCTTGATTAATTCCTCACCTGGTATATCGGCTAACAAAAGTTGTGCACTAAATCCTGTGTGTGTGCCTAACATGGATTGTCCGCCACTGATGAATCGGAGCCAAAGATAGGATCCAACAGAGGTAATATTGCTCGGAATGGTGCTACCAGATTCATGAATTCTTATCACGGACTTATCAAATTCCGGTGCCCGACCCTCAAAGACAGTAACGTTGTCCTTGTGTTGCTGCGTGATAAAGTACTTGAAATGGAGTACGACTCTGTACCCGGAGGGCGCTGTAACTTTCCATAGTATATCGGCATTATCGTCGTATTGGTTTGGGTAGTTAGGAGATGTTATATTGGCTGCCTCCACAATCGTCAAAAATATATCTGGAATTTCAATCAATACATTTTTTTTAACCAGAAGAAATATATGCAATTATAATATGATCGCAGAGACTTCCTAAACACCAACTAAAGACAATTGCCTTTCGATGTATGCGAACATTGCCATGAAGTATTACGTAGTCCGTACATGATTTATATGAGAACACGATAGGGCGTTGAAATCGCCCTTTAGATGAGTTTTGACTGTCTTTTCGTTTTTCATATACTGATACAATACTGATTAGAGTTCGGACTCAAGTAAAGTTGAATTCCATGACTTTACATTTAGTTTAAAAGTTTATAGATCAGCATGGCCGTCAAATGCATAGTAAAGTCGTATTTCTAGTTACATTCGAATACCCATCAATTTTATTGATTCCATCCATAATGTGTATTTTGTACAGCCGTGGTCGAATAATTCTGCCTGAAATAGGCCTTTTCATTTATACTTGTATTCTTAGGAGAGAAACGAAATTACCTAAAATGAAGATACCTTAGCACCAATAGCGTAACCCACAATTTCTTTAAGTTTTCCCCATTTTTTCCTTGAATAGAATGTAAAGGGAGATACAGGTAGAAAATGAAAGCCAGAACTCCTTAACTGCTCAGCCTCCTAAGCACCCCAAAATAATATTCTAGATCCGTGCCTGCTTCGCCCGAGTCGATTAAAATCGAAGAATACTCACCACGTATATGAATGTACGACAGAAGAGCATTGAATCCTTTATCATTAGATTCCGCATCACTGGTGAATTGGAGCCAGAGGTAGGATCCTACAGAGGTTATGTTTGGAGGACGGTCGAACCCAGATATACGAATTCTCTGCACATCCTCTTCAAATATCGGCGTCCTACCTTCGTAGACGGTGACGTAGTCGAGGTCATCTTTGATGTGCAGATCCACGAAGTGCAGCATCACCCTGTGGCCTTGTGGAGCTATTACCCTCCATCGGATGTCAGTGTTGATTTCATAGTCGTTCGGGTAGTTTGGAGAGGTTACATTTGCCACTTCCGAATCCTCCAAACTGATATCATCTGGTATTTAAATAGCATAATGATAATACTGATGATGATGATGGTGATGATGATTATTGATTATCATTATGCAGATGATGATAATGAAACACTATAATAAAAATAATGATAATTATTATAACGATAATAACAAAATAACAAATAATAACAATATCAATATCAATGAAAATAACAATGATAATGATATTGATGATACCACTACCACTACCACTACTACTACTACTACTACTACTACTACTACTACGTCTACTGCTACTACTACTTCTACTACTATGGCTGCTACTAATACTACTGCTGCTTCTGCTATTACTACTATTTTGTAACCAAGGAAGCCTCATCAGCATCACTGCTGTTCTCCATGAGGGCCCTAGCAATTTCTGGTTCCCATTTACATCTGGGTGGAAAGTGACACATGTGGATTAGTGTCTTCTTAAAGGATGTTCTCAAGCGCCGGGTAACATTCAGAATACCAGGTAAAGATTTTTAATTCTTAATTTCGTTTTATTTAGGGTGAAGTTACACATTCTACCTTCCGTCTTTTATTCAAATTGAAGTTTTGGTTATACCTAACTAATTTAGCGAGTGAAAGTACACTTAGATAACATCACAAATTAATTATAAAAAAATTGTCTCATACTTCATCTTTAAAATGCTATATATCTTGTTAATATTATTCTGTACTGTCATCTTATCCATTATCTGTAGTTTTTGTGTATTACGCATGTAGACAAAGCAAACCTCCGGCAATGATTTATAAATAAGGAAGAAGATAAAAATGAACTGAATTGCATTTGAATAAGAATTATTTGATACACACTGCTATAAGTGTGAGGGTCAGATTCGACTGAAACAAATCTAACCATAGAGTTGTGTGTTACTGCCGGAACTATTCCTAGGTGCGTGGAGATTATGAGATGATAGTGGACAAGTGTAAACCGTATAAAATATGATTCTTAGCACATATATTTTTTATAGAAGTTTTGCATGATCCTACTTTGTAAATATTTAATTTACTTCCATATTGATCATGAGAAGGAAATACCGAATCTTGAATTGAAATTAAAAAATTCATGAAAATAATATGGGCTCAGTAGGAAAATTAGATCATGAGAAGGAAATACCGAATCTTGAATTGAAATTAAAAAAAGTCATGAAAATGATATAGGCTTAGTAGGAAAATTTGTTTATGTAAAGTTCAATTCCAGTAATTAAAACTGAAACATGCGGAAACGATGAACGAAAGTGTAATGTGAATTTATCATTGTGTGCTTTTTCGATGATGAATATCACTTTCATGAATTCTGGTGATTTCAATGGTGGTTTTATTCGACAATATTTTGCAGAAAAAAGCTGAATAGAGGATATACTAACAATTTCTTAGTATCATTGCATATTATATTGTAGCAATCAAAAATACATTAAAAATGAAGAATCCTCCAAATTTATATCATCTGGTATTCAAATAGAATAATGATAATACTGATGGTGATAATGGTGATGATGGTGATAAATGATTAATAACAATATTAATATGAGTGAAAATATGAATGATAATGATGTTGATACTACAACTACTACTACTACTACTACTACTACTACTACTACTACTACTACTATTATTACTACTACTACTACTACTACTACTACTTCTACTACTACTACTATTACTACTACTACTACTACTACTACTACTACTACTGTTACTTCTACTACTACTACTACTACTACTACTATTACTACTACTACTACTACTACTACTACTACTACTACTACTACTACTATTACTACTACTACTACTACTACTACTACTACTACTACTACTAATACTACTATTACTACTTCTATTACTACTATTACTACTATGGCTACTACTACTACTTCTGCTATTACTACTATTTTGTACCCAATGAAGCCTGATTAGCATCACTGCTGTTCTCCTTGAGGGCCCTAGCGATATTGCAGGTACCCATTTTGGTTTAGTGTGGCACATGATTGTGGATTAATGTCTTTCTTAAGGACGTTATCGCCGGGCAACCTTCAGAATACCAGGTAAAGATTTTTAATTCTTAATTTCGTTTTATTTAGGGTGAAGTTACACATTCTACCTTCCGTCTTTTATTCAAATTGAAGTTTTGGTTATACCTAACTAATTTAGCGAGTGAAAGTACACTTAGATAACATCACAAATTAATTATAAAAAAATTGTCTCATACTTCATCTTTAAAATGCTATATATCTTGTTAATATTATTCTGTACTGTCATCTTATCCATTATCTGTAGTTTTTGTGTATTACGCATGTAGACAAAGCAAACCTCCGGCAATGATTTATAAATAAGGAAGAAGATAAAAATGAACTGAATTGCATTTGAATAAGAATTATTTGATACACACTGCTATAAGTGTGAGGGTCAGATTCGACTGAAACAAATCTAACCATAGAGTTGTGTGTTACTGCCGGAACAATTCCTAGGTGCGTGGAGATTATGAGATGATAGTGGACAAGTGTAAACCGTATAAAATATGATTCTTAGCACATATATTTTTTATAGAAGTTTTGCATGATCCTACTTTGTAAATATTTAATTTACTTCCATATTGATCATGAGAAGGAAATACCGAATCTTGAATTGAAATTAAAAAATTCATGAAAATAATATAGGCTCAGTAGGAAAATTAGATCATGAGAAGGAAATACCGAATCTTGAATTGAAATTAAAAAAAGTCATGAAAATGATATAGGCTTAGTAGGAAAATTTGTTTATGTAAAGTTCAATTCCAGTAATTAAAACTGAAACATGCGGAAACGATGAACGAAAGTGTAATGTGAATTTATCATTGTGTGCTTTTTCGATGATGAATATCACTTTCATGAATTCTGGTGATTTCAATGGTGGTTTTATTCGACAATATTTTGCAGAAAAAAGCTGAATAGAGGATATACTAACAATTTCTTAGTATCATTGCATATTATATTGTAGCAATCAAAAATACATTAAAAATGAAGAATCCTCCAAATTTATATCATCTGGTATTCAAATAGAATAATGATAATACTGATGGTGATAATGGTGATGATGGTGATAAATGATTAATAACAATATTAATATGAGTGAAAATATGAATGATAATGATGTTGATACTACAACTACTACTACTACTACTACTACTACTACTACTACTATTATTACTACTACTACTACTACTACTACTACTTCTACTACTACTACTATTACTACTACTACTACTACTACTACTACTACTACTGTTACTTCTACTACTACTACTACTACTACTACTATTACTACTACTACTACTACTACTACTACTACTACTACTACTACTACTACTATTACTACTACTACTACTACTACTACTACTACTACTACTACTAATACTACTATTACTACTTCTATTACTACTATTACTACTATGGCTACTACTACTACTTCTGCTATTACTACTATTTTGTACCCAATGAAGCCTGATTAGCATCACTGCTGTTCTCCTTGAGGGCCCTAGCGATATTGCAGGTACCCATTTTGGTTTAGTGTGGCACATGATTGTGGATTAATGTCTTTCTTAAGGACGTTATCGCCGGGCAACCTTCAGAATACCAAGTAATGTTTTTTTTTCAATTCTTAATTTTGTTTTATTTAGGTTGAAGTAACACGTTCTGATAACTTCTGTCTTTTCTTCAAACTGAAGTTTGGGTTATATTGAGCTAATTTAACGAGTGAAAGTACACTTAGATAAAATTACAAATTGATTATCAAAAAATCTACCTCATACTGCATTTTGTAAATGTTGTATATCTTGTCAATATTATCCTGTACTGTCATGTTATCCCTTATCTGTAGTTATTGTAGACAAAGAAAACTTTCGGCAATGATTTATAAATAATGAAGAAGATAAAAAATGAACTGAATTGTATTTGAATAACATTTATTTGATACGCACTGCTATAAGTGTGAGGGTCAGACTTGACTGAAGCAAATCTAACCATAGAGTTATGTTACTGCGGGTACAATTCCTAGGTGCGCGGAGATTATGTCATGCAATAAAGACTGTGGGTGTTATGTGTGTGTGTGTGTGGCGGGGGGGGGGGGTCACAGCGATTTTGTCTGACACAAATTATGAAATGTTGAATATAAATACCATATAATCATTGAATTTGTCAATGGCCGCTCTCTTTTCATTTGATAATATGAAGTTGATAGTGGAAAAGTGTAAACCGTATAAAAGATGAATCTTAGCACAAATCTTTTTATAGAAGTTTCGCATCATCCTACTTTGTAAATACTTCATTTCGTTTTATATTGATCATGAGAAGGAAATACATGTTTATTGAATCCTAAAATCTTAAATTGAAATTAAAAATAGCCATGATATGTTTATGTAAAGTTCAATTCCTGGACCAGTAATTGAAACTGAAACATACGGAAACCATGAACGAAAGCGAAATATGAACTCATTAGCGTGTGCTTAACGTGGCGACAATCATTTCTGCATTTTCGTCTACTGAGCACGGGACTCGAACCCACGCGCATGACGAAAGTGACGAGAGTCGGACGACGATCCGTTTGTGCCATATTATTGTAGATACTATCTTAGTGATAGGTAGGCCTACCACGTAATATTGGAATATGCTCCCGCCCCAGCAGTTTCAAATTTTTCAACTTAGGGAAGGTCCCCCCCCCCCCCCACTGGGGTATGCGGCTGAACGTTTAAAACCCACACTCATGTTAACGGTAATTTTGGCAGAAAATGGCACCCATTATTAGGGACTTCCATTCAAAACGCAACCCATCGATGCCTAGTCCCCGGTTGAGAACGGCATAACCGTAACTGTTACACAGCGTAGTCGGGCCTTGCGGTTTCAGGTGAGAACCGTATTTAATTGACCAAAATGTTGACAAATGTTATATCTTGATTAAATAATTACTGATGGATGATATGTATGTTCACTGGGATAAGTTTAACCATTTTTTAAAACGAATAATTAGCTCCCACATAATACACTAATGTATGTTTTATGAATGTAAACTTAAACGTTTACATATGGGCCCTCTTCTAATACACAACGGAAACGAAGACATCCCCACCATAATCCCACCTACCCACTTCCTTCCAATAAATAATGATACTAACTGACGAAATTATTATCCAGCTATTTCTTTGAGATAATTTGGATTTTCGAGAAATAACTCAATATTTATGTAGTCAGGGCATGGATGTCGATCCCGAGGGGGGGGGGGGGGGGGGGTGGGGGGATGGGGGGATATATCCCCCCCCCCCAATATTTCAGGTGGGGGGGGGATGGCCTGTACAATCATCCCCCCAATAATTCACGATAAAAAAAAAATGAAGAGAAAAATTAATGATGAGAGCCCGATGAGAGTTATTACTCGCAAGATGACCATCAACATACACATTTTGCTATCTCATTTTTATAATACATACATAATATACGACGAAAATGAGACAACCGTATATGAGACAAGAAATTGAATTCTCGCTCATACGGCTTCATCAGGAATTGATGAATATCAATTTGTTCAATCAACAGCATCATAGAAATGCAGTGCACCGAATGCAAAGATGCAGCGTTAAAAAGCAACGAGCTAAATGTTAAGCGCGAAGCACAAAAGTAGCAATCTGCAATGCACATAAGACAATCCTGGACAGTGTAAACATAGATGAACTCTGTGACGAATTCGTGATGAGATCGGAGACAAGGAGAAAGCTTCCGCGCTTCGCGTCGAGAGTCGAGAAGGGTACAACGAATCGTTTTCGTTCTCTAATAATCTAATAAAAAGTCAAAGCTTCCGCGCGATGCGCGGGAGCGGGGAAACTGAATTCAGACAAGGATTTAGAGTCGAGAACGGTAAAACGAATCGTCTTCTTTCTCTAATAATTTAATGGAACGTCAAAGCTTTCGCGCGGGAGGGGGGGGGGGGAACTGAATTCAGACAAGGATTAAGAGTCGAGAATGGTACAACGAATCGTTTTCGTTCTTTAAGAATCTAATGAAACGTCAAAGCTTCCGCACTTCGCGCGGGAGCGGGGAAACTGAATTCAGACAAGAATTTAGAGTCGAGAACGGAACAACAAATCGTCTTCTTTCTCTAATAATTTAATGAAACGTCAAAGCTTTCGGGCTTCGCGCGGTAGGGGAAGGGGGGGGGGGACTGAATTCAGACAAGGATTAAGAGTCGAGAATGGTACAACGAATCAATTTCTTTCTTTAATAAACAAATGAAACGTCAGTGCTTACGCGCTATGCGCGGACGAAGGGGAACTTGATTCAAACACTAAGGATTAAGAGTCGAGAATGGTACATCGAATCGTCTACTTTCTTTAATAATCTAATGAAATGTCAGAGTTTCCGCGATACGCGAGGAGGAAGAGGAACTTTTTACAAACAAGGATTAAGAGTCGTGAATGGTACAACGAATCGTCTTCTTTTATCTAATGAAACTTCAGAGCTTCCGCGCTTTGCGCGGGGGGGGGGAAGAATTCAGACAAGGTTCAAGAGTCGGGAACGATCCAACTAATCGTCTTCTTTCTCTAATAATTTAATGAAACGTCAATCGCGCCGGAGGCAGGCGCGGATCCAGGATTTCTTAGGGGAGGGGGCCCAACTTTTTTTTTTTTTTGCTCCCGAAAATTTGAAAATCGCGCCGGCCGAAAAGTCGCTCATTGGGGGGGGGGGGGGGGGGGGGGGGGGGGGGGGGGGGGGGGGGGGTAGTGAGCACTTTTTTTTTTTTTTTGATCCTCAAAAAAATTTCAATTTGCACCCCCCCCTTGAGCGCCAGGGGGGGGGCCCAACCCCCAAAAATCGTAAAAATCACGTGATTTTACATGATTTTTTTCTCAAGGGGGGGGGGGGGCCCGGGCCCCCCCCGGGGCCCCCCCCTGGATCCGCCACTGGCCGGAGGGAGGGGGGGGGGGGAAAACTAAATTCAGACAAGGATTAAGAGTCGAGAATGGTACAACGAATCGTTTTCGTTCTTTAAAGGGGAAGTCCACCCTGAAATAAAGTTAGTTTTTATAGGAGTAGAAAAATGAGAGAAACAAGTCAGTGAAAGTTTGAGCAAATTCCGATTAAAAATAAGGAAGTTAGGATTTTTGAAGTTGTGATCAATCAAACACAAATTGGCAACTCTATGACGTATCATGCGAGCTCAACTTCCATTTGCTCAGTACTAAAAAAATCTAAAATTTTCATTTTCCCTCAAGAAAAATTTCAACCATACATGCACCCTAAATATAATAATTGCAAATATGTTTCTATAATACCCTGCAAGGAACAAATATATATTCCGTCATCAATAACGAAGAAAACATGATTTTATGGAATATTATGCACAAAGCAAATGAAGGAGAGCTCGTATAATAAGTCACAGAGTTGCCAATTTGTATTTGATTGATCACAACTTCAATAATTCATAACTTTCTTATTTTCATTCAGAATTTGCTCAAACTTTCACTCACCTGATTTTCTTATTATTCTGCCTCTATCGAAACAAACTTATTTTGGGGGTGGACTTTCCCTTTAAGAATCTAATGAAACGTCAAAGCTTCCGCGCTTTGCGCGGAAGCGGGGATACTGAATTCAGACAAGAATTTAGAGTCGAGAATGGAACAACAAATCGTCTTCTTTCTCTAATAATTTAATGAAACGTCAAAGCTTCCGCGATTCGCGCGGGAGGGGTAGGGGGGGGGGGAGACTGAATTCAGACAAGGATTAAGAGTCGAGAATGGTACAACGAATTATTTTCTTTCTTTAATAAACAAATGTAACGTCAGTGCTTCCGCGCTACGCGCGGATGAAGGGGAACTTGATTCAAACAATAAGGATTAAGAGTCGAGAATGGTACATCGAATCGTCTACTTTCTTTAAAAATCTAATGAAATGTCAGAGTTTCCGCGATACGCGAGGAGGAAGAGGAACTTTTTACAAACAAGGATTAAGAGTCGTGAACGGTACAACGAATCGTCTTCTTTTATCTTATGAAACTTCAGAGCTTCCGCGCTTTGCGCGCGGGGGGGGGGGAACAATTCAGACAAGGATCAAGAGTCAAGAACGGTCCAACGAATCGTCTTCTTTCTCTAATAATTTAATGAAACGTCAAAGCTTCCGCGCTTCGCGGGGGAGGGGGAAAACTCCGCCTCCCTGCACCCAACCCCCTGGGAACGCGCTTCGCGTGGTCACTACCACCCCCTTAAATGAATCCTGGCTACGCGCTTGGGGAGGGGGTGTAACCTGCCAGACGCTTCTACCTCTTGGTTGCTTTGATCCATTGCCAAAAATATTTTGGTACCTATCATCCCCCCAACCACGGATGCAAATCGACATCCTTGAGTCAGGGGCAGTTGAGAATACTGGAGACCAGAAAATATAGAGATAAACGGAACAAATGCAATACAATAATGGTTTAAACTGATTTAGGCAAGTTGATATTTGCCGATATGGTACTGAAGACGCAACTACAAAGAGAATACTGAAAAGTGATTAATTTCTTGATGAAGTTGGTTTAAGTATTTGACACTCGGTATCGATATTCAAAGAAATAACTTTACTACATATACTTCTCCTACTTCTCTCCTACTACTACTACTACTACTACTACTACTACTATTCTACTACTACTACTACTACTACTACTACTACTACTACTACTACTAATTTACTTCTGCTATTAATACTACTACTAAAAAGAAGGAACAAGGCTGAAAATAATGATGATAGGCATTCTAACTATTAAACACTTTAATGAAAGTAAAGCGAATTGAAAAATGAAACCTTTACTTAGTATGATCAGCATGGTGTACTTACATTCCCAAAGTGCGTAGTTGGTGTTGATAAGAAATGGTATTACACCAAAGATGAACAAAATAAACCCCTTCATTTCCTCCTAGTACTCGAACGGCCGTGCCTTTACAACGTGCTCGTGATTTATTCTGTAAAGAAGAATTCATTACCCAGGCAGCGCAAACAGATTAATGGTAGTCGAGAAGTAAGGATACAGACATAATGACATCGACTGCAGCACTTCTGCCTTCTCTTCACCTTAAAACAATCCATACATCCGTAGCGGATGGTGCTGTATTTACATGACATGTACATTATAATTAGCATGCCTCACGTGTACATCAGTTTCCTATGATACAGGTTTCGGATATCATCTGTAAATTTCGGGAGAACAAGGTAACCACCAACGGGGATTTCCCTCTTACCTTTAAATGCTGGAGTGAACGTAACATCTTCGCATAAAATATTTATAGAAATTAAACTTTGTAGTTGTTTTATATGAGTCATCCACTATTAATTAGACCTAAAACCTTATTCAGCTCAGATAAGTCCAATATACCCGACCAAATAGCTCACTTTAGCTACGTTAAAGAGTTATTTGAAACTGACGGCCCAAAAGACTGTCATTTTTCTATCTTTCCTTATAATATATTATATTCATTTGCTCTGTCGGTCTCTAGTCTTTCTCGTCGTGCTTATGGACTTGCTGAACTTTTGGTATCTTGGTATAATGAGAAATCCCCGGTGCAGGTCATGCAAACTGGTTTGGAATCTGGACAGCGACGTTCCACTGCAAATGCCCTACCTATACACCTAATAATTTATTTAAAATTTAATCCATTAAAAAAAAATGTGGTAAGAGTCAGGTTGCATATGAGAGACGTCCAAAATGTAATATTCCGTACACATTTCCATATCTTTAACCTGGAACAAAAACATTTAATATACTGGTGCTATGGACTTGAACGACTTAACTTAAATATCACTAAGTTAAACACAATTATATTCGTGTTTTTAAAGTATTTTTCGCTCTTATTTTCTTTGGGGTGAAACAATTGGACTTTAATAACACATAGTTGAAAGGAATGAAATCCGTCTTATTATAAAATTTTGTTCGTTTCTCTTTCAAGCTGTCTTTCAGTTTGAATTGAGGAAATACCGACCGGAAATGTTTAACAAAGGTCAGATAGGCCTACTGTACGTATATCTTCACGGGATTTTGTATTTCCAATAATCTTACAAGGAAGTATCCAACCACTGATAAAAAAAGGCCTTTACTATTTTTTCTTTTTTTAATGACTGTGCAATTATTTGTTGAAAACCTCTGCGTCATGATATTCTAAAAAAGAGGTTATTGAAAGTGAAGATGATCAAGCAATATTGCGATTTTTTAAGATATTCTAGGTTTTTTTTTTACAAAGGTACATGATGAAAATTAAGATCACCTCTAAGGGCAGTTTTAATTTGTTTTCTTTCCCAGCCAATTCTTATTATAAACTGATATAGGCTTATATTTAAAGCCGGCTATGTCACGCAAGATCACCTGTATGCTAAGCAAAATGATCTATTCTCTCATAATCGTCTGTATTCTCCTTATTCGGTGAAACTCGATGATCGAGTCAGTCACAACGGCGAAACCGCCACCAGACAAAATTACATATCATATTATAAATTATAATTGAAAATTACCAGTCAGTTTGGAGACTGTGTGAGGATGGTTTGGCGGTGTATACTAAGGTAGCAACCACGGTAAAACTGGAGAAACCGTGGACTTACACTGTTGGCCATAATGGTGGAATACTTATTTTTACCCCAATTTAAGGAATGATTTTGACAATGAATTATTCCTAATAGATCTAAATAATGATATTATACATTCTCAGATTTTATAAACTAATAATTTGCGAGTGTTTGTTTTGCGTGACTGCTGAAGCAAGTGTATGCTACTATGCTAATCAACTAGGGGACCTACGTCCTTAAGTCATAACTGACAATAATGAGGATTAATGTATATGTGTATACAGTGCGTCCCAGAAAAAAAACGAAACCGAGAGTTATCGATGTTGTTTCATAACTTAATTAAAAGTATAATTGATAAATGACACATATTTGGAAAGCTTAGATCCTCTTCTTTCATTTGATGCAAATCATATGATGCATATTTCCCGCATGAGTGATTAAAATGAATTTGAAGAGAGGAAACCAAAAAGTCATTTGGCGGACGGTTTCTGTATTTCAAAGAGAAAATCACATTTCTAGAAAGTTGAGTTTCTGCCCTTTAATATGACACCTCAATCAGGAAAAATGAGCAAGAAATGACAAAGTTCTGTTTGTTTAAAGTAGTGCTTGCATTTCCATAATTTTATCAAACGAATTCGTTTTCCCTGGCTGCCTGCCGTAGCAAGAAAGGGAATTAACGAAAAACTTAACTCCGCTTCGTTGACAATCAGTCGTAGACGAAAGACTTCATGCCTATCTGATTGTCACCGAAATGGAGTTAAGTCTTTTGTCAATTTTCTGGGACGCACTGTATATATATATATATAATCCTAAATTGTACATTGACCGGACATCATAATAAGAGGTATATTACCTTAACCCTAACCCTAAATTCAAAACAAAATAACCAATTAAACTAATGACTAATGATTAAATCTATTGTTTCTTGGGAGGCCTTTAAGTATCCTCTGCCTGCAAACGTACGCAGAGGGCAGTAATGTATTGTTCAATCGTTAACATGAAAATGTCCTTCTAATGACCATGTCTACTTAATGACTTATTTTTCACTACACATGTCCGTCTATTGACGCTGTAAGGTGTACATATATTAATATTATATAGATGTCTTCTTAATACAACATGTAGGGTTATTATAAATCCCCCTCTCTCTCCTCCTTCCCTCTCTCCCTCTCTTTCGCTCTCTCTCTCTTTCTCTCTCTTTTTTCTCTTTTTCTCTTTCTCTCTTTTTTCTCTCTCTTTCTCTCGTTCACTACCCTCTCTCTCCCCTCTCCATCCATACTCTCTTTCGATTTCCCTTTCTTGTTTCTTCTTTCTGCCTTGTGTGTTAACGTGCGCCTCCCCTGTTTACTTTACCTAAGCTATATTCAGTCAAAATCAGGTGGAGGACCCGTGTGAAGGAGAATCACCACGTTTGTTCGGCGCCACTAATGGTCTATTTTAACCAGCTACCATAAGTGTAGCGCAACGTTTATTAAGAAAAAAAAATCATTACATCAAAGTCTACCATGGGTCGTGTTCATGATATTTTAACTTCGCCCTGTTTACCTTTGGTGGTGTGTACCTTCTTAAGAACATCCAGTATTATAGGTGTTACCAAGACCATTGGAATTTACTTGGAAGATATCAACATAAGTCTTGGAACGGCATCGACGGATCTCGAAATTGCTCATAGTCTCCTCAATGCGTTCTGCCACATTCCGGGTAAGAATCTAAATCTCAATTATTTCTACTACGACCACTCCAATCCTTTGCCAAATTATCTCTAATATGATCCTGCACGATGAACTTTTCATGATTCGCTTACACAATAATCAACTACCTCACTGCTGGAGTTAGGGGAGCATCACTGGCCGTTGCAACGCCACTTTGAAACTCAAGTGGCAAACCGTAAGGACTCCCTATCATACGCAAATCAAAGAATGTGTCCCCCTTTTCTTATTTGCTGACATATACGTTTGGACTGAAAAGTAGAGCTTTGGTGGTCTAGACGATACTCCCCCTTTGTATCATCCATATACATGTTCAAATGCGTCTTACAATTAAGAGAAAATGTAGGTTTTAGATATCTTTAAGTTATTGAAGGATAACTGGCTTCGAAGGAATCTGGGAATCTTATTCTATGTCTTGGGAGCGGCAGTTTTAGGAACTCATTAACCAAGTGTTGGAAGCATCTTGGGAGACGGGTGGTCCAGCTGAAACATATGCAGGAGTTTCGTGATGGTTTACTGAAAGATATGAGTTCTGATAGCTAAGGAGGAACTAGACTATTGATGCATTTTTATTTTTTATTATTTATTTATTTATTTATTTTTAAATTTATATATATTTTTTTTAAATTTTGTATTTATTTATTTATTAATTAATTAATTTATTATTATTATTATTATTATTATTATTATTATTATTATTATTATTATTATTATTATTATAATTTTTTTATTTATTTATTTATTTATTTTTAATTTTTTTTTAGGGGGGGGGGGGGTGTGGGGGGTATTTTAATCTCCCAAAAGGAAGTTTCTTAATTTTCCCCCTCCCTTCGGGGTATAATTTAATTTTTTCTTAACAACACATAAACAAGAAATACAATTTTACAGAAATGAAAGATGAAAAAAGAAGAAAAATTAATTTTAAAATGTCGTAACAGCTGCATTGTTCATTAATCTTCTAAAGCATTAACATTTAACACATGCCAATTAGTAAAAAAAAAATGCTCGTTGTATTATTTTTCAAAGCCACTTGCTTTCCTAGAGTGAAACTAAATTTGATTAAATTGTTTGAAACATCTTTACGATGGTCTATGTTTCCTTTATCTTTTGACTATATAGTTCTTTAAAAATTAAGATTGAACAAAGTTAATAAACAAATTATGGTTTAATATATCTTTTATATCCGAATAATATTGAGTCAAAATTCAAACTTATATAAAACACTAGTAATGTCTCTATACCAGGCTTGAAACTCTTACCAAAGCGGTCTTACATATTCACACTTCCCCCAAAATATGCTCCATTGTTTCAGGAAACTTTTCATAAAAGATACATAGTTCTGAGTCAACCATTTTCATTCTTCGTAATCTATAATTAGTTAAAAACTGTTTGTGTTAGTTTTGTACTGGAAAAGTCTTGTTCTAACATTTATCGTCAGCAATCGACTCGTCGTCTGATTTTGATATCCGGTACATGTCTCCCTCCAATTGGCATGGCTTTGATATCCATGGTAACCAGCAACGCTCAAATATCAATCTATCTGTCAGTAACTGGTAAGAAACTGTGCACCGAACCTACAAAAGATGTTTACAGTTCTTTTTGTTTCTCTTTAAAATTACAGTTGTTTACATAATAGGGTTTTTGTATTAAAACAGGGAATTGTTGAAATTAACTTACTATTATCAAAACATTCTTTTCGCTTTATTGAAGCAGGTTGAAAATCACAATTTCCACTTTCTGGAAACAGCATGAAAAAACACACAACTAAAATACGATTTGAATAAGAACTAAAGATTATAACAGTATCTTGTAATAATAATAATAATAATAATAACTTTTATTTACCCAGGGTAGCCACTTCAGTTTTGAGACTGTTCTTCCAGCGGGCCCTTCATAACATAATATGTTATTACTACCCTTCTCCAATCTAATATGCTGAGCGCCTAGCTAGAAGGCAGAAGGTCCCATTGTTATAAGTCTTTGGTATGACTCGGCCAGGGTTCGAACCCACGACCTCACGTTCATGAGGCGGGCGCTCTAACGACTGAGCCACCATGCCCTAGAGGAGGTGGTATGTCCACATTTGAAAATAACAATAAAGTACTGTATTATGTGTCACTTTGTTAACTCTCGTGATTTCAGAATACAATTAACCCTTTTTCTTTTGCAGTACAATGTAGCACATCAGTGTTTGTTCCATATAATAGTTAGTAACACAGCTCGCGGTCATAAATAAAAAGCGCCAAAATAGCGCTGAGGCAAATTTTGACCTGTACCTTCATTTTTAAAATTTGATGATGATTGTCTAAATGAGGGGTCAGTATCACGATCCTTGTTGCGCGGATTTTCAATTATAAAATATTAAAATATGGAAGAAAATCGAGTGAAACAAGCGAGACACTGTCCAAAGCAAATTGAGAAAATGACGTCATTAATTAAAAAATATAAAATCTTACTTAAAATGCCAACATGATGACGTCTTAACCTCTGTGAATCAAAAATGCATAAAATTACATTAACACTACAAGCTTTTTGAATTAAATTGAATTGAATTGATTTTCGTCTGCAAAATATGAAGCAAATTACATTTCTAGAAATACATCAATTCTGTTGATAAACAATTATGATAATTATAAATGATAACATTCAAACAAAATGTAACCGATAACACAATACGAAGAATTATTCATAAAGAAATCTGCAGAAGAAGAAGAAGGGCCAATGCAATAAACGATTACTTGATAGCGTGATAGCGGGGTATGAAAAATTATTTCAAAATATATAAAGAATTATATCCCTTATCGTAAGATTTTTGCATTAGGTGTGTACACAACAAGAAAAAGAATAGTTTTACTGTAAAAGACGTTTCCTGCCGACTAGATCGAAATAGTTCATTTTTATTGATGACGTCACGCATAGTACCTTTTTTCCCTAGGGACGTGACGTCACAATAAAAAAACCCATATTCTTGAACTATGCGTTTTCCCAGCGAGCGCGTACATGATTTCAAAGTGCCTCTGCGCGGTCAACCCCTGCGGTGTCAAGGCGCTCAAGCCATATGCAATTTACGCTGTGCGATAACTGCACTACACTAGCGCCAGCTAAACATTTTTACATCCTTCAATGTTTCATTTGAGCTGTGCAATTTTCTTTATTTCTTTTCGATCTGAATGTAGATGTGAATGTGAGTATAAGGTTCATGTTATTACAGAAGTGTACAAGGAATAATATAGATGGAAGGGATATAAAACAAATATAAAATGACTCATTCTCGGAACAAGCTAAAACTATTCGCACTCAGGAACATCATTAGTTTATTTGTATAGTATTTAGAAATGGTAATGATGATGAAGGGGATGATGGTGATGATGGTGATGATAATGATGATGACGAAATGAAAATGAAAATATGTTGATGTAAATATGTCTCACACAAAAAATAAGTGTATGGGAGTTATAAAATATAGGGATGGATATTATAGAAATCTATAAATAATATTCAAGATTAATTCAGCACTGGGAAAAGACCAAACAATGTAATCTGACAGAATTCTTTATTCGTATTACATTTAAATGAATTAAGGGTTTTACGTGATTTCACTGAGTCTAATTTATTAAGTCTAATTTTGATAGTATGTACTATATTCACAATAACGACAACAATAGGCCGAAGGCGATGGTTGCGTGTTATAAGCAGTCGCTACGACGTTCTTTACATTTAAGTTATTCCAATGAAGCTACATAGCAATGTTTACAAGTATTTCACAAAATATTACAACCTGAGGAAACTGTGTTTAACAAGTGTAGAATAATCTGTTAAAATGCCCAGTGCAGGAATACTGTTTTTCACTCAAGAAAATTTTCACTCCTTAAATGGATAGTAAAGTTTTGCAATTTTAGTGAGATAATTAAAAAAAATAAAAAAATAATGAAAACTGAGTATCAAATTTGAAAGAACAAACAATTTAAATGACAAAATCATCTTTGTTTGATCAAAATCGCTGAAAAATCCATAAATATAACTATTTCTAATATTTGTGGTGCCCCACAAATATTGGGTAACTTGAACCAACAATTGACAAAAAAAAAGCACCTTATACGTTTTTTTCAGCCAATGCTGTTGTTGGTTTTTTTTTTTTCGTGCTGGTTATAATACGCACAACCAGCCAGCCCGTGTATTGTTATTATTAATTTGTTAATAAATTAACGGTCACGATAGTTCTTTGACAATGGAGGTGAATTAGTATGATCCTTTTGGCTAAATTTCACATATTTTGGAGTCTGAAATTACCTTCATAGCAATTATAGGTCCTAAAAGAGCACTAGAAATGTCATAAATAAGAATAAGAGCAATAACCATGCACTCTGAAGTCATTTGAAGTATGAAACAAGAACTCAACTATCCCTTTAAGAATTCAAAACAAAATAATCAAATAAATCATATATGAATAAAACATCTAGAAACATAGTAGTCTCTTTTAATTACCAGCAAGCGTAATAATACACACACAACTGAGAATAACACAATATAATATTCTAAATGATATGTGCCCTGTAAACAAGTGGCTAGCTCGTATCGGGAAATATAAGTGACTGTCAATGCTCTATTTCCAACAAAGAATAATAAAACATATCACATTTGTTCCAAGGTTTGAAATTTTTGGAAACAATTTTCACTCTATGTTTTTTGACCAAGGACGATTACTATTTTACTATCTTACTCTTGGGGAAACATCCTACTCGGGGCAACACAACCCAGAAATCAACTCTCACAAAATTTAAATCATGTTACTTTGAAAGTAATCTATTAAGATGCAAACAACAAAACACTTTAACCGAATGAAACTATTTTCTCCACTTTATAACCATGTACAAATGAACCGGAGAGGAGGTAGCTTAAAGGGGCTGTAGAATGACGAGACTATTTGTCTTTTCCGAGGCCTGACTCAAGGCCAATCGGGTATACTACTACGACTATGGACGACGCGACCGCAGTAGGCCTATGCATTCACGTGCGTACAACATACGCAAACCGAAGAGTGAGGAGAACTTCGGTCTGTTTAGCGAACGCTAGAGCGCTGACCCAGTAATAATCAAGTCCATTCGTTTACATGCAGTTGTCCAAAAGAAGTCGTAGATGGCGTTAACCAGTATTTACCATGCTACAACCCCTTTAATATACAGGAAAAACAAATGATATAAACTAAGAGTAAAGTGGCAACAAATAAACAACGTTATACGAAATAGGGTCCCTCCATGGACCAAACACATTGACCAAACACATGGCCCTTAATTCAAACAGAGGGAGGGATACAGCCACAACCAAGGGTAAACTATGTTGTTGTTTTTTGTTCAAAATATTATGTTTTCTTCTTGTTCATTGTTTTCTGCTCTAAGTGTTATTGTTACCTTCCAACATTATATATTTCCTTTGGGAGTTTCAATAATGCCAGGTCAATATCCATTTAATCTTTTAAACAATATCTGGGAGGAGGGCCTTCCCAATGGGAAAGGAATGTGCATAAACAAGCTTCTAGAAGATGATATCGTTTATTCATTGCATTCACTCTGCAAGTGAAACTATACATGTACCTTCTACATAAATCTACTCCATCGACTAACCGTATCGATTGGCTGTACTTCATTAAACCGATCAGAATCGTTTTTCTAATGTTGTAGGACATGTGATTACTTTTAATGCAAATGTTATTTTTATTGTACTCTATAATACTTGAACATAAGGGACAATCTTTTTTTTAAATTATATACACAATATGTTGGTAATGAAAGTATTACTATATGCAGCATGTAAACAAAAGTATCTATCAGTTGCTTATCGATTACTTAAATAATATGTTCCAAAATTGTTTGTAAAATAAATGTTTTTTTAATATATAAAAAGAAGCTACATTCTGAACGAACTCGCTTTCAGAGCTCACTGTAAAAAAATATATGTTAGATGCTTCCGATACAGCATGTTCAGACGGGGTTTGCTTTTGGTTTGCATCTCACGACTACCATGAGGAGGAGAACGACGACCTCGATGAAAGCTAATAGTTTGAACGTTGCGTTGTAGGATGAGAAGTGATCCGCAATCATTCCTGAAAAAAATACAATGAGAGCAATTTGAATCCACTATGTTGATCTGAATACCTATGAATAAATCCCTTGATTACACTCATTCGATCAGTCACTATTTTGATCTTTTTGCATTCATTGTGTTATCTCATTGAATCCTTAGCGGAGTGTTCTTCTTCTTTAGGAAAAACGATCCATTATATTAAATCCAATCTATTTGTACATGATTAACATGCGGCCCTTTCATCATTTGGTGCTCGATGGACCAGTCACGTGTGATGATTCTTTTCATGACGGATGTTGTGTAATGAATATTCATTTCATAATGACTATTCGATATAAATAGACACTGATTTATATCATATATAAATCAGTAACGGTACTCCAAGATTATTTTTGTTCATCATTTGGTCTCCATACAGCTCTTATATTTGATGCCCTCTATTGTCACCATTATTTTCCTCGTCTGCGTTTGATACCTGGTACATGTCTCCTACCAATGGGTGTGGTCTTCATATCCATTAAATCCTTAAATGCAAACTATTTCTAAATAACCGGTAGGGAACTGTACCCCAAACCTACTGAGTTTGCAATCTTTGTTCTGTCTATCATTGAACCTTATAACATTATAGTTTTTTTTGTATTGAGCAGTTAGAGCAAAACAGTTCATAATCGTGTTTTTTTTTAAATTGCATTCCAAATCAACGATTAAAATCACGAGAAGGGTGAATTGTTGAAATTAATCTTATCGAACCATTCTTTTCGCTTTCATGAAGGTTTTCAAACTGATTTTCTTCTTTCTGGAAACAACATGAAATCAAACTAATTTGTTATTTTATTCAATTTAAGTTTAAAGGTAAAGACCAGTTTTGGAAACGCCTCCCTCTCAAAAAATGACATGGAAGTTCTTATTACCAATCATGTGAAAAAAGATGTTTTGACTAATACGTGATGATACAAATTTTGTCGGAAAACCGCCTACTAATTGATATATTTGGTAAATTATTATATCTATCTGGACTGGATAGATATATTGTAGTCCCATATACATCTTTCTGTGTACAGTGTTTGTAACTTTACCAAGACTGGGCCAAATTTCTTATCATTTTGATGATTCCAGAACCTTGCCGGACACACCAATACTTATGTGCTAAATGATCAACCTTTTCTGATCGATTCCACAACGTTTCTTTCACATTGCAATCGCATGACCAGCACTGGTCTATACCTTTTAATAAAGGGGCACGTTCCCGCCAGTGTATTTATCGGAACAAGCCATCTGCGTAAGAGCCGTATTCTATTGGTGTCAATAGGCAGCTATAACGCCGTCTGCCAGCGCGTACGTATTTTGAGCGCCCTATGGAATACGTGGAACATGCCCCTTTAACAACAACAAATTATTTAATGGCTCATATGCGATTAAGGTGATCCTTACCACTCAAATAGCCACCAAGAAACGACCCGAATCCGATAAAAAGTGCTTCGGCTGCATACGCGACATCAAACTTCTCTGGAGATGCTCTGTCCCTCACAACCAGATGTCCCAACACCGCCTCCCCTCCTACTGCCATTGCGGAGATACATGACGTCACCAACATGGCGTAGAAGTTGGTGAAATATACGTCGCAAAGAAGGGCGGCGATGTTCAAGATTGGGAGGAATAGATAGAGGGTGACAGGTTTGGCGAGGCTGTTGGTAAGGACACCTACAGCAGCCCTGCCAAAGGTATTTCCTACTGCTGCTGAGAAAGTGATGATAATGGTGTTCCGGACAGAGATTCCCCTCTGCAGAGCATGCGGTACAAGAAAGGAGTGCCAACCGGCCCAAACCAGATACGACACGAAAATTGCACAAAGTACCACATTGAGCACAGGATCCACGTAAAAATCAGATTGACGAAGGCTGTTGGCGATACTACGAAACACTCCAATCTCGTCCCTGTTGTCACCTTTAAAGAAAAATTGATTATGAAGGCCTCCAAAAAGATAGTTTAATCTCAAAAGTACATTCGGTATGAATTTACATGTTATATATCACAGTACACGAGGCACATGTAGGTCTCTCATCAATTTTCTAATAACGATTAAAGATTATTTTTTTAAATAGAAAACTAACTATCATATTTACACTTCCTTTCTCTGCACTACTCCATTATTTCATTCCAAGAGTATACCATTGTATCGTTATTCAGCTGTTTATAAGTAGTTTATTGGTCTCTTAACATATTTTATCGTTCGAAGGGTTGCCAAAACCCTCGACCCTGTCCATAAAATGTGAGTTAGCAGTCAAAGCATTTATGTTTAAGTCGGACATGGTTACATATCGTCGACCATAATTTATAATTTATGCCAGTCTTCTTAGACTAATTTAGCACCCGAGACCGAGGCCCACGAGACCGACACTCTAGGTCTAGAGAATCTTCCAACAAACTTTCAACATGGTAAAAGGCCCAAGAGACCAACAGAATACAAGACCGACATGTTGGTCTTCTTGACTTTCTGCCATATTTTTCTGACATAAGTTCACGAGACCGACTATTGCGTTTGCATGAAACTGCCGGTCTCACGGGCTTTTGGTCTACTAGGAATAACGGTCCAACTCACCTTCTGTGTCCCGACTTGTGCTGCTGTTGCTTTCTTCTCCCTCGTTGAACTCTGGGGGCGAACTTGGGACACTTTGAAAACCATTTCTCTGTGTGCTACTCTCATCTGTATACAACTTAATTGCCATGCCAACTGGGATTATATTTGACATCAGAGCGCTAATGATGAGCAGTCCACCTCTCCAACCGTAAGCTTGACGTAGGAATTCAGCTATGAGCGGTAACAAAACCATTCCGACGCCATATCCAGTCAAACCAATGCTGAAAAGTAGGTTGAAATTTTGAGCCACGTGGTGCAATGTCATGGTACAACATATATTCACCATGCAATATCCAAGACCTGTTTCACATAAAAAGAAAACATGTGGGATAATTGAAATTGGATTATCATACCTGAATATAAAGCATAATTACCCATTAAAATTAGAGGTACAAGAATAATTCACGAACGTCATTTTTCAGACAAGTTATATCATAATTTATCAAGGTTCAAGCTTTCTGATTGTCGGAACTGCGGGCATTTAGCCATTGGACGCCTAAAATACAAAACAAAAGCGAAAACTTTAGTGCGGGCTAAAGCTCCTTTTGTGAGTCGAACAAATTAAAAATGAACGCTTATAGTGTTTATAGTGGAGACGCACAATAAGATACGATCAGTACGCAAACTATTCCATATTCTATTGAAAATATTCTTTAAAAGAATTCACTTTACCTCAAGCATTAAACATATGTATGCTCTGATAATGATGAGGAGAATTATGATATAATCTTCATAATCGTCATGGCGGGAGTGTCGTGGTCGAGTGCTTTAAGGCGCTTGACTGGAGATGCGAAGGTCGAGGGTTCGAATCCCGACACGGCACTAATATCCTTTGGCAAGATATTAACCTGCACTTGCTACTCTCCACCCAGGTGTCAAATGGGTACCCGGTAGGATGCGGCCGTCATTGTCGGTCAAACAGCTTGTGAGCGTCAAGAAACGCCCGGCTGAAATGCTCCCCGGGAGTGGAGATTGTGCACACAGTGTGTGCGGGCAAGCACTGAATTCAATGACCGGGGCAATAGTATATTGTTAAAGCGCTTAGAGACATTTGTATTAAGCGCTATATAAAAATTAAATATTATTATTATGATCATTATTTTTTTCATTATCATTATAGTGGATTTATGTTACTGTAATTAGGTGGTATGTACGAATGAGCATATGTGTCTGTGCCTAATCTGGGCTTTACAGTTGTGGTTGAATCAGATATGAGGATGTACGCCTGGGGACCGACCTTTGACGTCACTATCCGAAAGACGTGACTCAGTTTCAAACCGGGGTCACCTGGGCCAGTTCGTTGGTGAAGACAGAGAGCTGACCAAACTCACATCTCCCTATCATCTATATCCCATATTCGTATTTAAAAAATATGTTATTTCAATCCTGAAGGGGCTCGAAGTGTACATGTAATAACATGATTGTTGTAGCTAAGCAGAGGTTAAGGCGTCGTCATATTGCAATTTAAATTAAGATCTTTATATTTGTAATTAATAATTTCGTATTTGCAATGTTCTGTTGACAGTGTATCGAATGTTTCTACTAAATATTCTTCCAATTTGAAATATGTGGTTGCTGAGAGTTTGCGCTACAGGGGCCGTACTATATACTGTGCATTTATCTCAGCGCTATTTTGGCCCCGTTTACCTACAGTGTATGACCGCGAGTTGCGTATAAGTATTCTATGGAACAAACATCGATTTTCTAAATTATAATACGAAAAAAGGTAAATATTGTTATGGCATCATGCCATTTAATACAATGTCGCACGATTGCACATCAAATATTCAAATGAGTACTACATACTACCGATACTTGTACAAGTTACAGGTAGTTGGGGATGTTCGGAGGGGAAATGGGGCAGTTTGTTGCAAATTTCTAAACGCACCACATTTGCTGATGCCACGCAATTGATTTGATGTCAAGAAGGGTGTCCCCTAGAGCCACAATTTTGGTCAAATCTAAAATGGCCGCCATATGAGTTACAAATTGTTTGTGTTTACACAACGAGAAGCTTTATAACAGGGGTTCTCAACCTTTTAGTTGACGGTCCATATGTATTTTTTTTATTAACGATGTATGGTCCGAAACATGGGAAGCCATTCGCCTAAAAATTACGGTCGATAGTAACTTCAACTTAAGTTGAACAATGTACAATTGAGTGTTGGAAAGCCGGGTACGACCTAAACATAAGTCAATTTTGATTCAGACTTTATAGACAATCTATTCTCCTTGATTTTGCAGTAATGAAACTCGTATACTGAAGAAATTGAGGCTTGATTTAGGTTTATATCTATTATAAGGAGAGTTGTTACAGGCAAAAGATAAACAGAGCCTACAAGTTTTAACAATAAATATCGGCTTAATTAGGGCCTTTAAGTTTTAACAGGGGCGTTGTGGCGTGCGCCTGTAATCCAGCTAACTAAGGAAATTAAAAAACTGATGATGATTCAGCCGAGGACGCAGGTTCGAAACTGCGTCAGGTCTTTCGGATGGACCAAAATTAACTCTCCCCTCCCAACGTCTTATGAAAACCTTTCATGTAATCAGCTGTAAGGTTATTATAGTATAGTAGTTTCAATAAAGCATTTTCTTACCGGTTATTGAGAGATAGATTGACATTTGAGCGTTGCTGGTTGCCATGGAAGTCAAGGCCACGCCCATCGAAGCGAGACATGTACCAGATATTAGAAGCAGACGACGAATGGAATGGTGGCGATAGAGGGCAGCAATTATAGGAGCTACATGCAGACAGACAAAAATATTATGCTCATAATAAGCAACATTTTTTATAACTGATATACATCTGTTTAAATCTCAAATATTAATCATGAATTGAATATTCTTTAACAAGATATATCACAATGATAATATTATCATCGATTGTTTAGGAGGGCTATCAAAAATATACCAAAGAACATATTGTGAAAAAATACACAAAATTCATTAAACAAGGAAATCATATCAAATTACTGAGGAAAGAAGTAGGCTTTTCGAGATCATTTGAAAGTGTCAGGACAGATTAATTCTCCAATGGAGAGGAATCGAAGAAGGAATTGCGAGACGTTTTTCGGTAGATGAGAGTCTGGATTTTTGAATAATTGGGTTACATTTGTGAATTGTTGAGCGAAGGTTCCTAGCTGGTGTTTATATTTTGAGGGTGTCATTCGGAAGGTATCATGCGAATGAGCTAATTGCCGCGAGGATTAATAATTGACGTCACGATCCATGTACAGCATGTAGTACTATTTTCAGATACTCAGATACTATACACGGTGTAAGACGTCACACACAAAGTAGTACGTACTGTATTGCGAAAAATCATAGTTTGTTCACAGTTGAGTGTTGTATCTTCCGGTGCAGATATTTATGAGTAGAAAAGTACATCTAAGCTTAAGCGAAATTCTATAAACTGCCTACGTCCGGTTGTGTAGAGTTGTCATGGTCTACTTGTAGATTGCATGGTTCACGGCAAGGGTTCCGTCACGATATAATAGTCCTTTAGCAAGTCATTAATCTACAATTGCCACTCTCCTCCCAGGTGATGTACAGAGTGAGTCAGAAAAAATGTCCCACTTTTTAAAAGTTGTATTGTTTGAAGTAGTAACATTTAATCATGGGTTTCATGATATATCTTGATAGAGTTATCCTCCCAGTACACTTAGGTACCATTTTCATTTGAATCTGTGCATGCATGACTGAACATCAGACAATCTTTACAAGACTGCCAGATCTCACTTGCGCCAAGTTGCTGGGTGAGGAATAAAATAGTGTTTTGAACAAAGACAGCCACACAGACAAACACACACACACGCACACACACAGGCACACCGATATCGTTCGTAATTTGTCATTGGTAAACAACAAAAGACATAGCCAACGATTGTTCATGTACCTACGTATTGAGAAAGCACATTGGATTCATGTGCACTTCATGATGATGATGATGATGATGATGATGATGAAGATTAAGATGATGAAACTGATGATGATGATGATGATGATGATGATATGATGGTGGTAGTGAATATGTACTAAAGGGATAGATTGTCAGTGAATGCCACTTAAACATTCAGCGATATTGATAAAAATCAATGCTATCGACTCAAGCATTCTTGCTTATGATAGTTGGCCTCTGCATTTATCTTGATTATTTTTTACTTAACTCCATACTTCCAAGCTTTCATTATATATATGCATTTTTATGTGTGTGTATTTAAGTTGTCACTCTTTATGTGAATCAATTATGTTATATACTTGTATTGTTATTTGAATGTTTTATATTTGATTTATCAATAAATGCAGAAACATCTGCTAAAAAAAGAAAAAAGATAGAAATTATAAAACAATTGTTACCGTGTGTGTTGTGTGTGTATGTGTGTGTGTGTGTGTGTGCGTGTGTGCAGCGCGTTTGCGTGTGTGCGTGTGTGTGTGTTCGTGTGTGTGTGTCTGTGTGTGTGTTTGTGTCTGTCTGACTGTCTTTGTTTTTTTTTATTCCTCACCAAGTAACTTGGCGCAAGTGACATCTGGCAGTCTTCTATAGATTGTCTGATGTTCAGTCATGCATGCAGAGATTCAAATGAAAATGGTACCTAAACGTACTGGGAGAATAACTCTATCAAGACATATCATGAAGCCCATGATGAAATATTCATACTTCAAACAATACAACTTTTAAAAAATGAGACATTTTTTCTGACTCACTGTGTAGATGGGTACTCGGAATAAACTTTTCGATCAGGGTACCTCGGCTAATAGACCATGGGCTGAGTAGTGAATATCTCCCCATTTCTTCGTTTTCGTGACCCACCTCTGGTAACTACCCAATTTTTGTCTGAGAGGAGATAAAAATTCATAGAATAAGAATTCATAACTCGGCAAAGCCGAAAGTTGCACACTAATTAGTATTCATAATAAATAGAAATTAAGCATATCAATAGCGTCCTCTACGTCAATAAAATGAAAGTCATGTAAAAACGTATGGGAACAAGGTAAATGACAACTGCAAATTTGTGATAAATATATGTTTGGTAAAAAAGCAATACAAATAATAATAATATTAATGATAATGATGATAAACAACATCAATATCAATAATAAAATAATGATAACAAATCATTATCGTCATCATTATCATCATTATCATCATCATCATCATCATCATTATCATCATCATTATCATCATCATCATCATCATCATCATTATCATTATCACCATCATTATCATCATCATTATCATCATTATCATCATCATCATCATCATTATCATCATCATCATCATCATTGTCATCATCATTATACATCATAATCATCATCATCATCATCATCAGCATCATCAAGTCATCTTTTTTTTCACTGACAGTTCACTCTGTCTTTGAACTGCATAGTCATGATGCAATCATATCGCTTGGTAATGCATTCATAATTACATGAAACAATTCAATAAATTCAAATCTTATTCTCATTGTCACATGGAATTTTTGTATTCATTTATTTACAATTTGTACGAGCTACAGTACTATAACATACTTATTTTGGGGTTTTACATGACGTCTTGTAATCCTTTTGAGATAATGCAACATATTCAACGCATAATTTTTACTAATGAAACTGACTTCAATAGTTACAACTTCTGTTAATCTCATTAACTGTTACATCCTAGAAATATCTTGATCTACACATTTGTTCAACCACTCCAAAAATATCCAATCGTTCAAGTTGAAAATGCTATACTCTAAATTTTCTTTTCTCTCTACTTAAGCGAGATCCATGGGGGGAAATTACTTTTCAGAGTGGAACATTCATGCTTTGAAAAATTCATACCAAGAGCATATATTGATTTAAATATATCACTAAAAATGTACATAACAGCACAGTTAATAATTGAGGATATGAGCTTAAATTGTACAGTAATCATGGTATCTAATGGCGATACTATCCAGGCAACAGATATGACAGACGAGTCTGTAGAAGAAGAAATATCAGAAAATACGAGACAAAGTTTGTAATATTGTTAACTCATGTACACCTTTTGTTTTTAACTATTTCACCTGCGACATTCTTCTCATCTCAGTATAATTTCTTTTATAGATGTTTGGATTATCCAGATGATTTTCTTAATTACAATCAAACAACCCCAGTAACAAAAGTAGTACCGGTAAGTTACAGTTGATACAAATATTGCGTGATTGCTTTGCTCACTATAGCTCCATGACATCATTAAGTTTTTTTTCAGAAAAATCTTAAACCCTGCAACATTCGATAGGCAGACAATTTGGTAGCGCTCAATTGCTCCTCATATCAGGACTGGCCACATTTTAAGAACTTTTCGATTCATTGATTTTAGTCAGAGTCTTCATATGATCCTGCAAAGGTGGATAAGGATACTGATAGTCGTGTGTACGACCTTCAGCCAAAAAGTACCCAATTTAGGAATCACAAAACATGCTGAGACAAAGCAACAAAAAAAAACATCTTTCTATTTCAGGCGAAAAACTTTGAGCATTCGCTTGCAAGAGGTAAATATATTAAAGTATCCATAATAATGAATTAAATGTAGAAATATTCCCCTTTCCACAGAATGGATTTATGCCACTGAATAAGAAAGTATTTTTACACATGATGGGGTGATAATACTACAGCGCTGAAAGGTATAGACCAGTTTTGGAAACGGCCACCTCTCAAAAAATTAAATGGAAGCTCTTATTACCAATCATGTGAAAGAATATGTTTTGACTAATACGTGATGATACAAATTTTGTCGGGGAACCGCCTACTAATTGATATATTTGGTAAATTATCGATTATCTTCAACATTGACCATTTGGGCATATATTTCTCTATTTGCGCAATGAGGTTGAAGTATTGCCATCTTCACCTTTGAAGGCAATTTTTAACCAATATTGAATGGATATTTTAGAGCCCAAACCCTTGGAATGCAATTTTACCACTACCGGTCTATATCTTTAAACATATGTTATAGGTGCCATACAAATGTTAATAATAATAATAATAATAGCCTAATAGTCCACTCCAAATTTTATTAAGCCGAAACGGAAATTCTTTTTGCCCAATTGATCGTGAGCCCGGCAGCCACAGGGCAGCGCCAGGTCGACGTTGCTCTATCCCTTATTGCTGAACGCCAAACAAGGTAGCAACAACTCCCATCTTTTAACGTCTTTTGGTATGACGCGGCCGAAAATTATCATTTTCTGTTAGTACTGTTACTACTCTTGGTAACGTGAATAGGACGATTTTCCTTCCAGGGCTCCACCATGCACTCATGAAAAATGTTTGCTGTAAAGAGTTACCTCAGGAACCATAGTTTTCAACCTGACCCTCGAAAAGGCATTTGTATGTGTTAACTGCGCTGTTATTAAAGGGATAGGCTAACTTTGCCTCATATTCTTAAAAAAATCCTGAATTTAGCTCATGCTGCAATCATAACTATAAACCTTAAGGTCATACATGAATCCCATGACTTTTACAAGCTGATCGCCTTTCTGATTATCAAGATATCTATGATTGGAATCAGAAATTTCAGAATTCGTTTTCGCAACGATTTTAATAACGCTACAGTCTATTGGGGGAAATAAATACCGGTCAATCAAAGATTTTTACTTTTTTGAGGCACTTCATGATTATTTTGAAGCGCAATTTGTTTAGGGTTTCAATATTACACCGTATCACAGACACTGAAAACACGTAGGGCCATTTATCTCAGATTTGATATCGTTTAATTGTATTCTTACGAAAGGGCAATCGTCCCGCAGAGGGGATGTATCCACTAGACCATGGAAGATCTACCTTTAAGTCCAACATTATTTGAAAACCTAAAGCTATGTCATCAAATAATAAAGGGGGTCTTTAATTTACGTGTCATATGGGGGGGGGGGTCATTAAGATTTGACACTTCAGTTTCAAAGGGGGCGGGGCACGGGTCGGTTATTCTCCCCTCACTCCAGCAGGCTGGTAGTTTATTTTTGTGTAAGCGATTCATCGCAAGTACATCGTGCGGGATACATTTAGAGATAATTTGCCACTGGATTTGAGCGATCACATTAGGAATAACTAAGATTTAGATTCTCACCTGGAAAGTTAGAGAATGCATTGAGAAGTCCAAGAGCAATTCCAATGTCCGTCGATGTCGTTCCAAGACTAATGTTGATATCTTCCAAGTAAATTCCAATGGTCTTAATAATACCCACATGACAGGATGCCTTTAAGAAATTACACACCACCACAGGTAAACTTCGAGAAGTTAAAATCTCATAAAACCGACCCATGGTAGGCTTTGATGGAATGATACAAAAAATATAAATATGTGCTTCACTTCTGTAAGCAGAATAACATATACGATACGTAGAATAGACGCGCAGATTATTGGTAGAAGTAGCAGTGTACCATTGTACTGTTGGAGCTCCAAACTTCTAGTTCAATTTGGTGTACGGTTGAACAGTTTTGCGTTAATACAAGTGATTTACCGTCTTTCAGCAAACAACAAACCTTGCTAGACTATATGATCTATTGAACTATTCGTTAGTGCATGAAAAAATGATGGTATCCAGAGGCGGATCTAGCTATTTGCAAAGGGGGGGGGGGGGGGTTGACCTAGTGGCGGATCCAGGATTTTCCAAAAATCGCGCAGTTTTACTTTTTTTACGTCATGTTTTTTGTCTCACTTGGCCGCCCAAGGAGGGGGGGGGGGGGTTAAACCACCGACCCACCCCCCCATATCCGCCTCTGGTAAAAATAAAATAGGCTCGCAGAATGAATGACAGAACTCTATAAGTATCTGTTTACCATAGTCCAGTCGGAACTACAAACTTCTAATTCAATTGGCATACTTGGTGCGGTTAAACAGTAGTGCATACCTTTGCCGAAATACATGTAGTTTCTTTCAGCAAACGAAAAACCTATTCTATATCGTATACAAAAATACTGGTATCAATCCCCAGTCTTCTTTAAAGAAATTGCTCGAGTGGAACGCTCTTAACTATCACACATCACACAACACAATAATATGATTGCAATGCCCTCAGGGAGAATAGTATGAATACCGATGAGGCTACCCTCGGTAAACAAGACATATTATTATTATTATTATTATTATTATTATTATTATTATTATTATTATTATTATTATTATTATAACACATTGCACTGGAATAGTGTATTATTATCACTAGCAGATTTAACCCGTGGCAGCACAGGGGGCAGGAGTCGTTTTTCTTTATCAAGATGTGAGTGTGTGTGTGTGTGTGGGTGGGTGGGGGTGTATGGTAACTTGTCTGTACAGCTAGACTGACCATTTACACTGAGATCAAAGTAGTTTATTGATAAACTAAATTTAAACAATTGATTCATAGCAGACTTCTCTTTCAATATAATAAATAATAAATAATAATATCTAATTTTGATATAGCGCTTAAATGTCTCTAAGCGCTTTACAAATATACTATTACCCCGGTCATATGGATGGGAGGTTCAATTAAGTTAAGCTTCTTGGGTTGAAGTGGAGTAAGAACTCCCATAATCATTACATAGTGAAATCCGAATCTAACTATAGAATTGAAAAAAAATGTATTAGATAACGGTGTATTTAGTAAGCAGTCAAGAGGCAATTATTTTGATATAGAAATGTTATCATTACATGTACTGGGTCAGAAATAAGTACATTGTACATGTACCTTACAATGTACACTGTCGCTCATAACGTTGGAATATTTTTTTTTACCCCAATTTATGGAATTATTTTGACAATGATTTATTCCTAATAGATCTAGATAATAGTATACATTCTCAAATTTTATTGAATGACAATTGGGGAGTTTTTGTTTTGCGTGACTGCTAAAGCATGTGTGTACTACAATGCTAATTAACTAGGGGACCTACGTCCGTAAGTCATAACTGATAGTAATGGGGATTAATACCTCACAAAATGGCACTAATATAGCACATCGATACGGTTTTGATCCTGGGGGCTAACATATGAAAGGAGTATGTCCCCCACAAAAAAAAATTGGGTCGAAGGATTTCATAGATCTGTCATTCAATTTAGAAACTGCACAACTAGCATTCAAATTAATATTCACTTGTCGAAGCGTAATTTTTATCATTTAAATTAACACCTGTCATTCGTATTCGTAATATTTTTCATTCAAGTTAGGAATGTTAGGGGGAAGAATTGCAACAAACTTTTACAGTTTTTAAATAATGCAGTTAAAATGCATGATTTGCCATCGGGGTCTAAGCTGTTATTCCATTTATTCATTTTCAGGACAATGCAGATGGGTGTAGTCAGACATAAAGTAAAGAAGGGGCGAAATCAAGGGATATGGCAATTCTGCACGGACATGTTCATATAGCCGGGAAAGATGGGGGTACCCTCAATCGCCCCTTTTAACTACAGACTCGGAATTTTACAAAAGTAATTCACATCGTCTCTTATACCCAGCACACCCCTCTGTTTTTCTTAAAGAGTTTCATAGTTTACTTGCCCGCCAGCAGATCGATGGCTAAAGACATGGCTAAATAATGAATCATGTTAAAATTGTTAACTCTAGTCCCTACCCCAGTCACAATATTGTACCCTTCTTCCATAATGAAATTATGATGAAATTATGATAAATTTATGATGAAACATAAGACAAACAACTTCCTTACATGAACATTTACAAATATACTGAGACCATCAGGTCCGTAGATGCAAGTCGTTTTTTTCTTCGTAACAATCAAACTTAAATGCTGATGAATATCAGGTAAATCTTATATAAGTATCAGTGTATAAATGCAAGAAAATGAAATATGATGAAATGCTCATTGAAAAAACAATCTTGAAAGAAAAAGAATGAGCTATAAAAAGTGTGTAATAAACGAGAAATGTATATTGACCATCAATTTAAGTGCACAAAGTACTAATTTGAATGCTACAAATGAATTAGAATGCTAGAAGTATTCCGTCGCGTTGTCAGAAAATCTTGTTGCGCCAAATCGAATGACCAAATAGCGAAAGAAGCACATTGTTCATTAGTTTGAATGAAACATACGTAGATTCTCACAAAAATTCCATAGATTTGAAAACTAGAAAAGGGAATATAAACCCGAGATATACCTGACTGCACTAAAACCGTCGAATTGAACGCAAGACAAATTAATTTGAATGACAAACTCGCGAATTTGGCCGGGAAATCCTATACACTATTCCAGTCCGATGTGTTGTGTGATGTGTGATAGTTAAGAGCGATCCACTTGAGCGATTTCTATAAAAAAAAAAAAGACTGGGAATTGATACCAATATTTTAGTATACAATATAGAATAGGCTTGTCGTTTGTTGAAAACAAGTACACTGTCACTCATAAAGGTGGAATATTTTGGTTTTACCCTAATTTATGGAATTATTTTAAAAATAATTTAAAAATAATAGATCTAGATAATAGTATACATTCTCAGATTGTATTGAATAATAATTTGCCAATGTGTGTTTTGCGTGACTGCTAAAGCATGGGTATGCTACTATGCTTATCAACTAGGGGACCTATGCCCTTAAGTCATAAATGACAGTAATGAGGATTAATGCTTCACAAAAGGGCACAACTATAGCACATCGACACGGTTTTGATCCTGGGGCCTCACAGTTATGAGGCCATTGTTTTGTCACTGAACCATGACTGTACGCAGCGGGGGCTAGGGTAGGGGGCAGTTTCCATAAATTAAAAAAACGAACAGAAAATGCAATAAATTTTCAATAATTTATTGCATTTTACCCCGGTCAATAACATAACAAAATCCTCTGGACGGCCATGCATTATGGCTCAAGGCATGGGCACACAGGATATTTTTTTATGTTGGGAACAGGGGTAAAATGCAATAAATTATTGAAAATTTATTGCATTTTCTATGTGTTTTTTATTTATGGAAACTGCCCCCCTGCCCTAGCCCCCGCTGCGTACAGTCATGGTTCAGTGACAAAACAATGGCCTCATAACTGTGAGGCCCCAGGATCAAAACCGTGTCGATGTGCTATAGTTGTGCCCTTTTGTGAAGCATTAATCCTCATTACTGTCATTTATGACTTAAGGGCATAGGTCCCCTAGTTGATAAGCATAGTAGCATACCCATGCTTTAGCAGTCACGCAAAACATTGAAGGGGGTTCTGGTAGGGCTAGTGTAATCTTTGGGTACCCCATGGTGGTCCTTTTGCCCAATTTGTATGTATATAATCAGATGACGTCACCTCTGTAGTGTCTTGAGTCCATTAATTAGATTCGGCTCTATACTTAATAATAACATTAATAATAATAATAATAATAATAATAATAATAATAATAATGATATGTTATCCCCGTGCGATATGTTGTCGAATTAATAAGAGCGATCCACAGTTGCAATTTCTTCCAAACGACTGGGGATAGACACCATTATCCTTTCATGCGATAAAGAATAGTTATATAGATCATATATCCTAGCTGTCGAGGTTTGTTGTTTACTGAAAGGAAGAACATCACTTGTATTTGAGCAAAACTGTTCAACCGAACACCAAATTGAACTAGAAGTTTGGAGCTCCGACAGTACAATGGTACAACGATACTTTTTGAGTTCTATCAATATTCTGCGCGTCTATTCTCCGTTTCGTTTATGTTAACCAGCTTACAGAAGTAAAGCCCGAATTTATATTTTGTGTATCATTCCATCATAACCTACCATGGGGCGTTTTCATGAGATTTTAACGTCTCCAAATTTACCTTTGGTGTTGTGTACCTTTTTGAGGGCATCCAGTGATGTAGGTATTATCAAGACTATTGGAATTTACTTGAAAGATATCAACACTAGTCTTGGAACGACCTCGACGGATATCGGAATTGCTATTGGTCTCTTCGGTGCATTCGGCAATTTTCCAGGTGAGAATCTAAATCTCAATTATTCCTTATACGGCCACTTTAATCCTTTGCCAAATTATGTCTAAAAGCATCCTATACGATGCACTTGTGATGATACGCTTATAATAATCAACTTCCTCACTGCTGGAGTTATATAGGAGAACATAACTGGCACGTGCACCGCAACTTTGAAGTTAAAGAGGCAAAACTTAAGGACTCCTTATCCGATACGCAAATCAAAGAATATGTGCCCCTTTTCTTATTTGCTGACATAGCGTTAGGTTATCAGAGAATTAGGGACTGAGAAGTAGAGATTTGGTGGTCTAGTGGATACGCCCCCTCCCCATTTTCCATAAAAATGTCCAAATGCGTCTGACAATTAACAGAAAAGAGGTGGGTTTTTAGATATTTTTAAGGTGTTGAGGATTGCTGGCGACGGAGAAATATGGGTACATTATTTTGCCGCTTCGTAGAAGCAGTTTTGGAAACTCAGTCACCAAATGTTAGAAGCATTTTTGGAGATAGTTCAGCTGAAAAATGTGCATGAGCTAGAGGAGTACTTTGATGGATTGCTGAAAGGTACGAGTTCTGATAGCTAGGGAGGAACTTCACTTGATGCATTTAAAGATCAGAAAAAAGTGCCCTGTAGTGAATCCGGGACCTGATGGGTAGCAAGTTCAATTTGGTTTCATGTCACAGATCTTTGGAGAATGCTTCCTTGCGTGTCATCGGGACATGTTGTTCCATGTTCGTGTTCGCAAAACAAACATGCAACTCAAGTTCTTGATATGGGATAGATGCAGGGACGCTGTCACCCTTGTCAATATCAAATATCACTAAGACAAGATTCCAGGATTGTAACTGTTTCTTCTGTACTTGCCCCATTATTAGGTTTTTAAGCCTGAATGAAAAACAAGTGTATTAAAATCGTTAATGGAGATACGATCATGAGTTGATTTTTTGACAATGGCGCCTGGATGACGTCATGAAGACCTGATGACATTGAAAATGCTGCTCTCACGTCTCGTGACAAATGACCAATGACTTGGCCAAAATTGAAAGAAATTGACGAAATTGACGAAATCAATTGGTAATCTTTCGATGACATACCACCTAAAAATAAAAACAGTACCATGTTTAAAGCGCCTAATATTAGTTTCAAGTTTCAAGTTTTTATTTTCTGTTTCATTAGGAAAAATACAAATTTCATGCAATAAATTAATTGCAAACAACATTTTAAACAAAGTATACACAAATAATTATTCAAGTAGGCCTATACATATTTACTTTGCATAACAAAAAACATTATTTATATCATTCTAGATTAAGTTATAAGGAATTATCAGATAATCATATCATACAATCTAAATATCAAGAAGAAGAATACAAATGTTACTGAATATGTATATGTCTAGTGAAATGGAGGGATCTACTATAACAAAATATTTTTAAAACAAATTAACACAAGGATTCAAACACAAAACAAGTGACTACTGAAGAGAACATATACAACGCAGCGTGAAAACACAATGGTAATTATGAACTACATGGACAAGATTATACAAAAGAAAAGGGGTGAGTGGGTGTCGACCCCATGATTGTAGGACAGTGTATATACAAAATTATGAAGCAGGTAGGGATTTAGAACATGATTAAGAGAGGTTGAGCGCGCAATTTTAATTTGAAAAACCATCTTTTGTAAAAATATTTAGCAAGGTTACCAAGATTTATTTGAAAGATATTGGTCAGGTTTCAATGGTCTTTTTGATTAATGCTGATAATGGCCCGAATTCACAGAGGAGGTCTGTAGACAAACCAAGGTTTATATGCGTCATATGACGCGTTTTGACGGTTTAACGGTGGCGGTCAGCATTCATGGCTTCACTTTTGCGCTCGATACGCGAGAGCAGTGGAGCTAACGAGCCAGAACAATGGGGTTACAGGACCGGATCTATTGTTCTGGCTTGTTCAGTTTTGGAGTGTGGTCGGTGGGTGCTGGCTGGCACTGTGATGTACAGTATTGGCATCTTACCTGATGTCCTCTTTCAATCTTGTTAATGATGTGAGTTTACTGTCAGTGGCATATACACATTATGTGTCACATTATTACATGTTTCAGTGTTTCATCCAGTCATTGTTATTATCACTCAATAGCTGTTGTTATGGAGACAAACATATACTGCACTTAATATTCAATAAAACGCCCTACTGTGGGGAAAATTTTGTATTAAAACAAAAATCTACAGTATCGTATATAAGCAGTAAAATCATTTGGTTTATATTGTCTTTTATTGCTAGAGCTTAGATATTCTGATTTACCCATGCATATCCTCACAATACGGCACCGCACTTAATTATGTATATTGTGCATAATTTCTGAGTATCTGAGAATAGTACTGTATGCTATACACTGATCGTGACGCCAGATGTTTACACCTGGTGGCAATTTGCCTATTAGCCTGAATCCCTCCAAACGGCACACTCCTGGTATATACACCAGCTCATCAGATTCGCTAAACAAGTGGCAACTATAACTCAATTATTCCCAAATCCAGACTCCCATCTATTATCAAAAACATTTTACAGTGGCTTATTTGAAAACATGAACAAATATCCCCCTTTCCAGCAAAAATTGAAACCGTCTTGACACTTTCAAAATATCCTTAAAAACATACTTCTCTCCTCCCTAATTTAAACTGATTTACCTATTTTAAGAATCATATGTTTCTTATCGCAATCTGCTATTTTGTTAAGCTCTCTGGTACTTTTTTCTGTTTTTTTGCTCTCCCAAACAATCGACAATAATATTTGCATTGTTATATATTATGTAAATGAATATTCATTTGATGATGACTATTTTATATAAATGGACACTGTATATAAATTATTATAACCTGAGAGTGTTCTTGTCTGCCTACAGCTCCTATCATTGCTGCCCTCTATCGTCACCATTCGACTCGTCGTCTGCTTTTGATATCTGGTACATGTCTCCCTCCAATGGGCGTGGCTTTGACATCCATGGCAACCAGCAACGCTCAAATAGCAATCTATCTTTCCATTGCCGGTAAGAAACTATACACCGTACCTACTAAACATATTTCAAGCCCTTCTTTTCTTTATCTTTGTTGACCTTACAGTTGATTACATTTTAGGTTTTCGCAAACAGTTGGAAGAGCGGAGAGTTAATTGTTGCAATTTACTCACTCTTATGAAATCATTCTTTTCGCTTTATTAAAGAAGGTTAAAAAGCGGACTTTCCACTTTCTGGAAACAACATGATTAAAAACTAAAATACGCATCGAATACAAATTTGAGATTTTAATTGTAACTTGTACAAGAATAGGGGGCATGTTCTCATTTGAAGATAATAATGAAGTACTGTATTACGTGTCTACGGAAGCGTTAAAGTGCCATTCTACTTGACGACATGACGAGATATTTCATCTTGTCAAGTCGACTTAATATCCATATCATGTCGACATGTAAAGATATTTAACCTACCATGTCGACTTATCAACTTTTATTAGTCGACATGGCGAAATAAATTATCTTGCCAAGTCGACTTCACAAAAAATTCATGTGGTCATGGCGACATATATTATCTTACCAAGTCGACTCCCCAAAAAGTAATGTCGACATGGCGACATAAATTATCTTGCCAAGTCGACTTCACAACAAATTTCATCTCGTAATAGCGACATAAATTATCTCACCAAGTCGACTTCCCAAAAAGTATATGTCGTCATGGCGAGATATGTAGTGTGACGACTATTTCATGCAGCGCGCGTATATGGCAAGCCCTTTGTGTAAAAACCAGATGAACTCTGTTTTTCTCAGATAAACTCAGTTTTTCTCAGATAAACTCAATTTATCAGAAAAACTGTGTTTATCAATGATAAACTCAGTTAATCAACAGATAAACAGAGTTTATGAGTTGATAAACTGAGTTTATCAGAAAAACTCAGTTTATCAACTTAGAAACATTGTATTAAGCGCATTATAAATGTAATGTATTATTATTATTATTATTATTTTCTGATAAACTGTGTTTAACTGTTGATAAACTGAGTTTATCTGAGAAAAACAGAGTTTATCTGAGAAAAACAGAGTTTATCTGGTTTTTACACAAAGGGCTTGCCATATACGCGCGCTGCATGAAATAGTCGTCACACTACATATCTCGCCATGACGACATATACTTTTTGGGAAGTCGACTTGGTGAGATAATTTATGTCGCTATTACGAGATGAACTTTTTTGTGAAGTCGACTTGGCAAGATAATACATGTCGCCATGACGACATGAACTTTTTGTGAAGTCGACTTTGCAAGATAATTTATTTCGCCATGTCGACATTACTTTTTGGGTAGTCGACTTGGTAAGATAATATATGTCGCCATGACGACATGTATTTTTTTAGAAGTCGACTTGGTAAGATAACTTATGTCGCCATGACGACATGAACTTTTTGTGAAGTCGACTTGGCAAGATAATTTATTTCGCCATGTCGACTAATAAAAGTTGATAAGTCGACATGGTAGGTTAAATATCTTTACATGTCGACATGATATGGATATTAAGTCGACTTGACAAGATGAAATATCTCGTCATGTCGTCAAGTAGAATGGCACTTTAACGCTTCCGTACGTGTCAATGGGAATAAAATGTGCAATAGCACGGTTAAATAGTACAATGTAGCACACGAGTGTTTGTGCAATAGCATAGTTAAATACGCAACTTGCGGTCATAAAAAAAGCGCAAAAACAGCGTCGTGGCAGATTATGACCTGTACCTTCATTTCTAAAATTTGGCGATGATTGTCTAGGTATGGGGTTAATATTACAATCCTTGTAGCGCGGATTCTCAACTATAACACATCAAAATATGGAATAAATCGGGTAGAACAAGCGAGACACTGTTCAAAGAACATTGAGAAAACGACGTCTTTGATTAAAAATATGAAATCTTACTTTAAACTGCAATATGATGACGTCTTAAAATATGTGAGTAAAAAATGCATGAAATTACATTCACCCTTCAAGTTCTTCGAATTAAATTGAATTTATTTTCTCCTGCAATATAAAATCTAAATACATTTTTGGGAAACACATTATATACATGTACAAAATATACACTTTTTTTAACGTGTATACAATATAATTATAAATGATAACGTTGAAACCAAATATAGCTGATAACACAATACCAAGAAATATTCATAAAGGAATCTGCAGAAGAAGAATAAGAGCTATTACAATAAGCAATTGCTTGATAGCGTGATAGCCTGGGGTGGGGAGGGGAGGGGGGGGGGGAGTGATGATTTAAAAAGTATATAAAGAAATATTTAGTAATGTGATAACCTTGATGACGAAATTTATACAATATTTATATATAAAGTGATGGATGTTCTATAAATCCGGAAATAATATTGCCTATACTTTAATTAAAACATGGCGTACGTAATTCATTCTTTTCCATCTAATTGAGTGATTAGGCATTATATCAATATAAAAATCCCAATTTTTTTCATTTTATGTTAAACAGGTCTTGGAAATTGTATGATAAGTACTTGTTGTACCATGATATTGCACCGTGTGGCTAAGGAGAATTACAACCTACTGTACAGCATTGGTTTGACTGGATATGGCGTCGGAATGGTTCTTGTACCGCTCTTTGCTGAATTCTTACGTCAAGCATACGGGTGGAGAGGTGGACTGCTCATCATAAGCGCGCTGATGGCTAATATTATCCCAGTTGGCATGGCAATTAAGTTTGAATCACATAAGAATAGCAGACAGAGAAATGGTTTTCAGAGTGTTCCAAGTTCGCCTCAGGGGTGTAACGAAGGAACAGAATCGAACAGTAGCACCAGTCAGGACACAAAGGGTGAGCTCGACCGGAAAACCTTATTAGACCGACAGCTCACGAGACCGGCAGTTTCATGCGACCGACATTATCGGTCTCGTAAACCTTCAAAAAAGATGTCTAACGGCCAAGAAGACCAACATGACGTTCTTGTGTCCTGTTGGTCTCAAAGGCCTTTGGCCATGTTGACAGTTTGCCAGAAGATTTTCTAGACCTCCATCTTTAGTCTCGTGGGCTGTCGGTCTCATGTGCTATAGTCGAGATGGTCTAGTCTAAGAGGACCGGCATAAATGTAAATTTGTTGTCTGCAAGATGTTACCCTGTCCGATTTTAACAGAAATGCTTTGACTGATAATTCAGTTGCGCCACCTCGGAAACAGATATTATTTTATGGAAACGGTCGAGGCTTTAGCCACCCTTCGAAAGATGAACTGTGTTTAAGAGACCAGGAACTAGTTATATACAGCTCAATACTCATACAATCTTCTACTCTTGTGATGATATAATGGCCTTTGTGATTAGAGGAGACTTCTGAATATATTGCCGATTTTTGAATCATTTTATCGTTAATCGTTGGTATTATACGAAAAGTTAGACCATCATGTATACTGTGACATAATACGAGAAAAGAACATACCGAATGTATTTAGGATATTAATTTCTTTCTTTCTTCTTGAAAGGGGACAGCAGCGACGAGATTGGAGTTGTTCGTACGATCGCCAACAGCCTTCGTCAATCTGATTTTTACATGGATCCTGTGTTCAATGTGGTATTTGGTGTTACTTTCGCGTATAATATGGTTTGGAGCGGTTGGCACTCCTTTCTTGTACCGCATGCTCTGCAGAGGGGGATCTCTGTCCGGAACACCATTATCATCACTTTCGCAGCTGCAATAGGGAATACCTTCAGCAGGGTTGCTGCAGGTTTCCTTACCAACAGCCTCGTCAAACCTGTCACCCTCTTTCTCTTCGCTACAATCTTGAACATCGCCGCTATTCTATGCGATGTGTATTTTGACAACTACTACGCCATGTTGGTGACGACATGTATCTCCGCAATGTCAATTGGAGGTCGGTCGGTGTTAAATCAGCTGGTTGTGAGGGATAGAGCGTCTCCCGAGAAGTTTGATGTCGCGTATGCAGTTGACCAACTATCTGTCGGATTCGGGTTGTTTCTTGGTGGTTATTTATGTGGTAAGGAATCACCAAAACCGAGTAAACAAAACGTAGCCATTTAATTATACTTCCTTAACTAATCACAATTAACAAAATGGCCTTTTAAAATACTTTGAATTACATTTTAAAAAAATCACAATATTGTCATGTTGTTTCCAGAAAGTTTAAATTCCGATTCGTAACTTGCATTCAAGCAAACAGAATGATTCGATAAGAGAAAATGAATTAAAAAAATTGCACTCTCCCAGGATTCTAACCGTTCTTTTGAAATTCAATGAATATAACATGAAATACAAAGGTAAAACAAAGTTTTGTGAAATTTTGAAAATTGGGTGGATAGTGATTCTTTAAAATTTTGAGATATTTGGATGCCCCTGTGGATGTAACACAGGCACTAGAAAATTTAGCCCCTAAAACACTTCTGCTTTTGAGACAAATTGAATATAAAAATTTACCGGTGCTCCAGGTAAATGCTGAAAAATGTCAAATAGCGCCTATGGCCGAACAATGACAATTTCAGAATATGTAGTTTATATTTTTCAAACGGGAATAGCTAATCGGTCGATTTTAGTCAACAACCATTGTTTTATAGCTTAATGAATATCTTGACCCTGAGAGGGAGCTATATAAAATAAAGGGTTTATCATTTACAATTTCATAATTTTAGACTCCATTTCAACCGCGACAACGATTACTGAATATTGTAGGACCGCATATGCTTCCAATATGTTCATTTGAACCAAATTCATGACCCCATACCAAAACTTTGTATTACCTTTAAGAACTAAATAGTTCAAACTGCTTACACAATCCTATGATGCAATTTACTACAAATAAAGAGAGAACGAGGCCACTCGGCTTAGGTTTAAATGAGATATCACAATAAATGAAATTAGAACAAAGTAGTGATGACCAAATTACTGTAATGTAAGGTATCTGTACATAGGTATGCATATGAACATGGTCTATTAATTTTTTTCTCATTATTTTTGCAGGCATGATTGCGGATCACTTCTCGTCTTACGACGCAACGTTCAAACTATTAGCTTGTATCGACGTCATCGTTCTCCTCCTCATAGTCCTTGTGAGATACAGACCGAAATCGAACCCCGCCTGACGTTGCAGTATCAGAAGTGTCTTACGAATATCTTTACTAATGAGCTCTGAAAGCGAGGTCATTAAGAATTTCTTTCTTCTTTATATAAGCAAAAACTTTTCTTTACAAACCTTTTTCTTTTTCTTTTTCATAAACGTATTTGGAGTATATTGACAATCAATTGATACATACTTTTTTTAAAATACTGAACATATGAATACATAAATTGTCAATATACAGTGTATATAATTTAAAGAAAATTGTGTCTCTTATGTTTAATTTAAATAATATGTTTATATTGTACAGAGTGAGTCAGAAATGTCCCACTTTTTAAAAGTTGTATTGTTTGAAGTATGAACATTTAATCATAGTTTTTAAGAATTGTCTTGATAGAGTTATCCTCCAAGTTCGATTAGGTACCATCTGAACATCAGATAATCTTTACAAGACTGCCAGATCTTACTTGCGCCAAGTTACTGGGTGAGGAATAAAACAGTGCATTGAACAAAGACAGTAAGACAGACACAAAGAAAAACACAGAAATAAACACACACACATACACACACACACACGCACATCCACACACACAACACACACGGTAACGATTGTTCCATAATTTCCCCTTTTCTGAATAAGCCATTGATTTTTTATCAAGATCGCTGAATTTTTAAGTGGCATAACCCTGACAATCTTTCCCTTTTAATAGTACACATTCACTACCACCATCATGTCATCATCATCATCATCATCATTGTTATCATCTTAATCATCATCATTATCATCATCATCAGCAGCATCATCATCATCATGAAGCACAACATCCGCCAATACGCACCAAGAGGACAGCGGCCACTCAACTTTTCGTACGAGAAGAAGAATTCCCGACAAAAAGTAACAGTTTGGGTGGGCCTTGTCGGGAATGGAACGCTCATTTATGTGCGTTTGCGTGTGCGCGTGAATGTGTAGGAGTGTGTGCGTGCGCGTGCGTGTGTGTTTTTTGTGTATGTCTGACTGTCTTTGTTTAAAACACTATTTTATTCCTCACCCAGCAACTTGGCGCAAGTGAGATCTGGCAGTCTTGTAAAGATTGTCTGATGTTCAGTCATGCATGCAGAGATTCAAATGAAAATGGTTTCTAAATGAACTGGGAGGATAACTCTATCAAGACATATCATAAAACCCATGATTAAATATTCAAACGTATAGTAAAACGTTTTGGATGTTTCAGGATTATTTACATGTAAAAGTTTGCTGCAAAGCTGTATATATGTATATATTTATGTATAATTTGCGTTTTTATTATCATGTCTTGAATCCTTAATAGTGGCAAGTAATTTATTGATTCTGTGAAGGAGTGATACTTTTCTTTCGTGAAAAAAAGCTTCCCTGCACATTTTCTTAAAACCGTTTAAAAGTGTTAGATATTTCGTAACTTCTAAATCTTTATTTTTTGCAATGCTTCCGGTGAGTGGTCACCTATGTTTGTTTAACTTGTCAGAATTTTTACACATCCTTATTCTGCTCTTCTGGAATTAACGATAGATTTTCCATTTATAAAGAGTTTTTTTTTTAGTTCCATAGTATTTCACCAGCAATATTCGTTTTGTTTCCTTGCTCCTTCAATTTTCATTATAAAGCAAATTGTATACCCTCCTGTTTGAACGTTTTAAGGATAATTAGTGGCCCCCGCGCCCAGCGGACATAATTATTGGGAGCTTTCTTTTTGTTCATATTTTGCTATTGGGTTGTTTCAGGGGGTGTTTTTCGTTAAGCTGTCCTTTTCGTGTGTTATAGCCACTATTAATTGATCGTAAGGTTCTGCAGCAAGTGTATTTAGGATACCTATTCATATGCTTTAGCGTCCTCCCCAACACACACAGACAGCCTAATCCATTTGTATATGCATGAATACTGTACTGCTATCGGTGATTGACTATAAACAACTTTCTGCTGGTGTACCACAAGCCTGGACTCTGACCAAACATCTTCCTGGTGATTATAAGGAGTGTCGTAATCCTCTCTTTCCTTGATGGGGTTGTAAAATCTATCCAAACAAATGTTGCTCAATTTCGTTATTCCGTGTGTACTCAAGACTGTTCAACAGTTGTTAAACACAGTTTCCTCAAGTTGTAATATTTTGTTAAATACTTGTAAACATTCCGATGAAGCTTCATTAGAATAACTTAATATTAAGGACGTCGTAGCGACTACTTCTAACACGCAACTATCGCCATTGGCCTATCAAAGCATATGCAGTAAATGTCTGGCAGACGTATGTAGCGTTCCCCGAATAAATTTGTTCAGCTTGTATCTTGTTATTTCAGCCTCCCTTATTTTGAGGTAACAAAATAATATGTTGTGCACTGAATGAATGATATTTCCAAAAAAAATCCGCACGACAAGTCTCTTTATCCACATGATTCTTTGTATTCGAGGAAAAAATTGAAAATCTTACGGTTAATTTAAGACCTCCCTTGGCGTAATATATCGTAAAAACATAGTACTCCGTTTGATTTCATCTTTTCCATTCTATACAAAAAAAAACTGAATGTTAAATCCTGTCTGCACTAGTCTGGCCAGGGAGATTATGCCTCCCTGCAAGGTCACTGAAAGGTGCTTATCTCATCGAATCAGATCTCAATTAAGATACGAAAAAGGGGATCATGGGGGAACAACAGGCATCGATAAGGAATTGTTTGCTATATAGAGGGCGCAAGTAGCTATAAGTAGTGCAGTGGGGCTTTAACACTTCAATTTCACGGAATGCCCAAGGCGGTCCCGGTGTGAGTGAGGATAAATTTACTAATTTTGATAGAACAAAATTCTTAATGAGTTGAAGTTTCCCCATCAAAGTCAAATCTCTTTGTTTCCACCACATAAGCAGCTTTTTAACTTAACTTTCTTTTTGTAAATCATTCTTTCCTGGCTTTCCACGTCTAACGTAAATTGTATACCTAATATCTTTACAATGTTTACTATCCTACCAAATGGAACTATTACATCTTTATCCGCGTTAGGACCCAACAGTAATACAAAAGTTTTGTTTCTCTTCAGCTACAATCCAGACATATTTGCAAAACTGGTAAACATTGTGTTTAGTCTATATATTAAAAGATTCAGTGTCTTGAAGTTGAACAAACAGCGACATGTCATTTGCATAAAGAATTTGTTTAACGTGAATATCATCGAAGGGAGCCTCATGAATAGCCGAGTCGCTGCGAATTGCGCGAGCAAGAATCTCAATGCAGAGTAAAAATGGATAGGGAGACAGAGGGTCACCTTGTCTTCACACCTTTCCCGATACGAAAATATCCAGTTGATATCCAAATTTCCTAGAAAATCCTTTGAATTTGATATCATTCGAAGGTAAGTTAAAGAAGTTTAGTTGTACAACTGAATGATCAGGAGCTATAGATGATATTATTTCATATAATTCTGCGGATATAAACTAATAATCAAGACGACTTTGCACAAAAGGATTGGTTTGTCTCTATAAAGTACCCTGCTTGATTATTCCATTTCTCACTCTCCAGATATCAATCAAACTTAATCTATCCACACAATTTTCAAAGTGTCTACACAATTATGAGGGAACCTTTTGTTTTCCAGTTTCCATGTAATGGCAGGTATAAATTGCTTATCGTGTTGAAATTACCTATTATTAGCTGATTATTTTGTCCATTAACCGCCGCTGTAAGGGCTTTTTCAAACTCGAGTTAAAAAAAAATTGTTCTAATTCCTTCGAACGAGCTGGGAAATATACATTGGCTATTGTATGCCTTACCCATTGTATGATGCGCTCTATTATAATAAGCCTACCATTGTCATCTGCAATTGCATAAATCACTTGAATGTCTAGTTTAGAATCAAATAGAATGAGAACCCCCTTACTATGGTTTGTCCAATGACTGAAATACGAACTATCATGCAATAGTGCCTTCCATTCATTTTCTATTTCCTTGGTGCTATACATTTCCTGTAAAAACACAATATCCGACCGTCTATCTTTACACGACATCAATATTGTCTGTCTCTTTAATTTTCCCTAATTCACTTAACGTTTAGAGAGAGGAAGTTACATACAAAAAATTAACTATTATTCTCAATTAATTGTTAAAATATCCCTGCAATTGTTGCTATCAAATTCGACCATTAAATATTTAGGCGAGGATGGCGAAGAAAAGTAGTATATCTGTTTCAAGTGATTTCCCATGATACAAGTACAATTTACACATTTACCGAGTAAGAGACTGCGATTCCTGCCGAAAATGAAAGTAACCCCACCAACACACACACCACAGCATACCAACATACAATACACATGCATATACAACATTGCAATCCTTGAGACGATAATACGCTCTTATTTATATATCTAATCTTTAAAAGATTGTCCTCAGTCCCTCTTGAATAGAATCGTGGAGAAAACCCGTATCGTAAACCTCTGAAGCTGTATACTAATATAAAACAAAACAATCAACTTGCAACACTACCCAATACTTGAGGCGGCCCGGGGGTCTCAGTCAAATATAAATACTGTCAGCACAGGATAGAAACAAATGGGGAAAGACAACAATAAGATGTGCAGATGTGGTCACCAATCGCCAGCAACTGACGGCGGCAGCCAGGTAGCCAGGTATAGGTAAGCATGCCTGACCAAGAAAACGCGCATAAAGGAGTGTTTTCTGCGGTCCCCGCATTAAGGGTTTAAAAAACGTCAATTTTGGGCCATTTTCAAGAAAAGGGTACTTTTTCAAAATTTTTCAAATTTCTGCTGTACGTGCCGGTATACGCGTTTAGGGGTATTTTTCTAGCCCTCATGGCCAGACCAGGACGGGAAGGGGGGGGGGGGGGGTAGGGATAGTAATGCCCATTGGCGAAATTACCGGCCGACGCCTGCGCCTGTCGGTCTTTAGATCTTCAGTAGATCTAGATGGATGCCCACGATACCTACCGACCCAGACCTACCAAGTCTCACGCCTAAAGCTTGTCCCTTACATTTTGTTTTGCATAGCAGAATATTCACTGTTAATTGTACATTGCGAACTTTTATTAAACACTACATGTACTTTACATAGGTTTGATAAAATTTGAAATGTAATTCTTTTTTTTCAAAGAAAGGACTTAATATGATGGCTGTGCATTAGACGTCCATTTGGAAGTGAACATGTTGATGTTATTGCTTCTCTATTGAAATATATTTTTACATTGTGAATATTACATCAGAAGCGCAATTTGCCTCATTTTATATTGTCAACAACTTAAATGGAAATCCCTATCGCACTTCAAAATGCTCAAGGGGTTACAATTTTACAATAATTGTTTAGGAGTATACTTTTTTGAAATACCCGTTTAGGGTGTGAATTCGGGAAAGAACCCTAGCGCTTCAGAAGAAATCCTCGTTTAGGGGATCATGGTGTCTGTAAAACCTGTGGTCACGCATGCTTATACTATTTCTACATGACTGAGACCCCCGCGATCAAAATCAAAAAGCGCATATGTAAACAATACCTGAATTTCTTTACGTCAATTAAAGTGTTGTGTTCACTTAAACGAAACACATTAATGATAGATCGGCACTCTCATTACGGTGTATTGATATCATCTATTAAATAACCAATGATCCTTCAGATAATAGGTCTGTACCCTGTAGAGAGTACACTGATATTCTTTGACCATCATTACTACTTAAAGATAAAGTTGAGTTCTGGTTATGCGATTACATTGTGAAAGAAACGTTGTGGAATCAATCAGATAAGGTCGATCATCTAGCATATAAGTATTGGTGTGTACTGCAAGGTTCTGGAATCATTAAAATGATAAGAAATGTGGCCCAAGCTTTGTAAAGTTACAAGCACTGCAAAAAGAAAGATGAATATGGGACTACACGAACATATGGCATAAAAATCCCTCCCGATTTGTATGATGTTACATGCCATATTTAGAATGTTAAGGCATTTGAAGAGCCATGCTTTTTTCACACTTGCATACAGCAATAATAACGCTTAAAAATTATTTATCATCTCTTCCCAGAACTCAAACCTTTCGTTGGACGTCGCATATGTCACCGAGCGGCAAATGCTTGCGAACGTTGCGAATTTGGATTCGCCAACCATTGTGACGAATGTTGGCGACGATTAGCGACTATAAGTGACATTTAGCGACAACTAGCAACAGTTGAGTGTTTCTGAAAGTGTTTGCGAAAGGCAATTGGCGACTGTCGTCAAATGTTAGCGACAGTTTTTGCGAAGATTAGCAACTATTTGCCAATCCGGTGCCGCTATTTGTGAACGTTTGAGACCTTTTGATAACCCCTGGTACTCAATGGGTCGATTTTTTAAAATAAAGGAACCATATGGTACAGAAGTCGCTAGCATTAGGGAAAGAAAGAGAACTGGCAATAACAAAGAGCGACATCGTCTTACAACCGTTTGCAAAGGCTTAGGATTGTTTTGCAAACGCCTGCAACTGTTTGCAGAAAAATAAATTCGCAAAGAAATGTTGAACGCGACAAGAAATACTGTTTGCGACAATGATAACTGAACCCTGGCGAAACCTTAAATTAGCTACGTTTTTAAAGGGCCTATCTCACTGAGCGGCGAATGCTTGCGAACGTTGCGAATTTGGATTCGCCAACTTTTCTGACGAATGTTGGCGACAATCAGCGACATTAAGTGACGTTTAGCGACAATTAGCAACATTTGAGCGAATGTCTCCGAAAGTGTTTGCGAAAGGCAGTTGGCGACTATTAGCGACTGTAAGCAAATGTTAGCGACAGTTTTTGCGAAGATTAGCAACTATTTGCCAATCCTTTGCCACTATTTGTGAACGTTTAAGACCTTTTGCTAACTACTGGTACTCAATGGGTCGAATTTATAAAGGAACCATATGGTAACGTGGTCGCTAGCTTTGGCGAAACACAGAGAACTGACGAAAACAAAGAGCAAAACCGTTTAACAACCGTTTGCAAAGGCTTGCAACTGTTTTGCAAACGCTTACAACTGTTTGCAAACGTTTGCGGAAAAATAAATTCGCAAAGAAATTTTGAACATGTTCAAAATTTCTTTGCGACAAGAAAAACTGTTTACAACAAAGAAAACTGTTTGCGATCTTTCTTGCAACCTTTTACAACATTTTACAAACTCTGGCGAAACCCCAAATTCGCTACGTTCGCAAGCATTCGCCGCTCAGTGAGATAGGGCCTTAAATGGTGTATCTCACTGAGCGGCGAATGCTTAAAGATAAAGACCAGTTATGGTCATGCGATTGCATTGTGAAAAAAACGTTGTGGAATCGATCAGATAAGGTTGATCATCTAGCATATAAGTATTGGTGTGTACTGCAAGATTCTGGAATCATCAAAATGATAAGAAATTTGACCCAGTCTTCGTAAAGTTACAAGCACTGAACACAGAAAGATGTATATGGGACTACGCACACGTGCGCGACACGTGCGTGTATCTCTCACACACCAATAAATCCATTTCATGTTTTGAAAGTGGGGCGTTTCCAATACTGGTCTTTACCTTTAAGAACGTTGCGATTATGGATTCGACAACTTTTCTGACGAATGTTGGCGAAAATCAGGGTTCACCTATGCGACATTTAGCGACTTTTAGCAATGTTTAGCGACAACCAGTAACATTTTGAGCGAATGTTGCGAAACTATCTGCGAAATGCAGGTGGCCACTGTTAGCGATTATAAGCGACTGTTAGCTATTGTAAGCGACAGTTTTTGCGAGAATTAGTAACTATTTGCCAATCCTTTGCCACTATTTGTGAATGTTTGCGACCTTTTGCTAACTCCTTAATGGATCGATTTTAAATAGGAACCATACGTAACGTGATCGCTAGCAGTGGTGAATAAAAAAGAACCCCAGCGACACTGTCTTACAACCGTTTGCAAAGGCTTACGAATGTTTTGCAAACGCTTATGACTGTTTTGCAAACGCTTACGACTATTTTGTAAACGCTTGCACCTGTTTGCGGAAACAGAAATTCTCATAGAAAAATCGCCAAAAAACATGTTCAAAATTTCTTGTTTGCTGTAATGAAAACTGTTTGCGAACTTTCTTGCAACCTTTAAAGTTGATACTCTAAGACAATCCCAAATACTGAGATAATTACATAAATAGAAAGCTTTTAACCCCCATAATAACACCAAATGGTGTCCACCCGACAAAACAAGTTTAGAATAATGAATTTATTCGAGTAAACTCTACCAAAATATCTAAGTCTGAAACCCGGAAGTGCACGTAGAGTCGAGCCTCTATCCGTGACGTCACGAACGGGAGTCATGGGCTCAGTGAGAGTGAATGGCAGTGATATCCCTACGTAAATGCTATCCTGTCAGAGCTTAGATTTGTTGTTGTTAAGGAGTATATTTGATGGATTTTCTGTTTTCATTTGAATAAAGAATAACGAAGCAACATTTTCCAGTCGCTGATTTCTTTTTATATCCTCATATTCACCTATTTGGTAGAGATTTAAGACGAGTTTACTGCTTATAGGAATTAAAGTTAAATCGTGCACTTATGAATAGGCGGATGCATTATATTGTCATGATGAGCAGTTTTGTAAAACGAATAGGTCTAGAACTATGATAGTACTTATCATAGATGTGTGTGACTGCCTCAAAAAAGGATACAGTACCAGTTAAACATTTTATGTTGTAAAATATCAAACTTGAACGAGATCATGCAAGCGCGCTTCCTCTATAATATTTTGGCGAGTGATGCGGCTCTTGCATGAACGTTCGTAAAGCGAGCAGAATCGGGAGGTAAGACCAAGCCGCTGCTCTAGGCGCTGCTTGCTTGTGATGGAACGTACGTGCGCTAGTTATATGTTTATCGGCAATTGCAAGAGAATGAAAGCGACGTTGCCAGCTAAGAAAAACAACTAACAAAGACTTGCTCCTGACTACCGGTGTCAGAATTGGTAGATGAAGGATGTTCAGGGCCAAGGAAGGCGAAAGACATGGGAAAAAGGAAGAAGAAACCATCGGGAGATCGCTGTAGTGTATGGTAATGAACTGTGCATGGGTAGACAGCTACTGTTCACTCCGTGCCTGGGCCGATTTCAACACCAAAACAAATATTACATGGTGAAAATATCGACTAATAGCACATCGTTGGCATGTATATGTCATAATTTTTAAAAGGGGAATTGATATTAATACTATGAAGTACTAGGGGAAGGTAAAGAATTGTACATAGAATTATGATTTATTAGACTTTTCAGCCTTTGAAACAAAAATATGCAGAAAATCGTATCACTCTGCACATGTTTGCTATGGAACATCCGGGTACGTGAATATACTCTCTCCCGGACGTGAGGTCATAAATAGTAGACCAGCGCCGTGACTGATTTTCTATGCAAAGAGAGGCGGATATTTTAGACATTTCAATTGAGGATTTCGAGTAGACAGATTTTTTTTGTGATATGCTAAGTAATTGAAAAACTTAAAAATAACATATACTTGCCGTAGGTAACAAATAAAGGGACATTTATTTGCTTAGAGTATCAACTTTAACAAACCTTTTGCAACCCTTTACGAACCCTGGCAAAACGCAAAATTTGCTACGATTGCAAGCATTCGCCGCTCAGTGAGATACCCCTTTACAGATAATAGTTCTGAACGCTCAGTATAGTGCATTCATCTCCTTTCCACCATTGTTATACTTCGCATAGTTTATGTTTTGACCTTCCTATCAAAAGAAAATCCAAAAATGCATTGATCATATTTAAAGCTATTAACCTTGCCCAACCAAGTTTGACTCCTTTTGTTAAAAAGCCTAACCATGCATTACCCATACATCCACTCAAGCATTTTCTTTAAAAAAAAAAACTGGGGATTGATACCAATATTGTTCAATACAATATAGAATAGATTTGTCGTTTGCTGAAAGAACTACATGTCTTCAGGCAAAGCTATGTACTACTGTTCAACCGCACCAAGCATGCCAATTGAAATAGAAGTTTGTAGTTCCAACAGGACGATGGTAAACTGGTACTTATAGAGTTCTGGCATTCATTCTGCGAGTCTATTTTACTTTACATATATGTTACCCAACTCAGAAAAAGTTACTAATTGATACAAAATATAAAACAATCAGAATATCTAACAATGTGAACTGATCTGTTATCTACAGAACCCTCAGCTATCATAATCTGCTCGTTTTCCCACAAAGTTGGACAGCACACTTTCTACACAAAGTATTGACAATAATTTAACGCCTATGCTTATGGGGATGGTAGAATAGGGTTAGGCTTGTTTTATTAGAGTAACTTGTGAGTAATGAGACGGCCGATCCACACTTGCAATTTCTTCCAAACGACTCGGGATAGATACCATCATTCTTTCATGCACTAAAATAATATTTCTATAGATCATAATTCTAGCTGTCGAGGTTTGTTGTTTGCTGACAGGAAGTTTATCACCTGTGTTTGAGCAAAACTGTTCAACCGTACACCAAATGGAACTAGAAGTTTGGAGCCCCGACAGTACAATTGTACACTGATACTTTTGAGTTCTATCAATATTCTGCGCGTCTATTTTACGTATCCAGCTATAAAAAAAGTGAAGCACAAATTTATATTTTGTGTATCATTCCAGCACAGCCATGGGGCGTTTTCATGACATTTTAACTTCTCCAAGTTTACCTTTGGTGTTGTGTACCTTTTTGAGGGCATCCAGTAGTGTAGGTATTATCAAGACCATTGGAATTTACTTGGAAGATATCAACATTAGTCTTGGAACGACATCGACGGATCTCGGAATTGCTCTTGGTCTCCTCAATGCGTTCTGCCACTTTCCAGGTAAGAATCTAAATCTCAATTATTCCTACTGCGACTACTCCAATCCTTTGCCAAATTATCTCTAAATTATCCTGCACGATGATGTTTTGATGGTTCGCTTACATAATCATCAACTACCTCACTGCTGGAGTAAGGGGAGCATAACTGACCCGTGCACCTCCACTTTGAAACTCAAGTGGCAACCCTTTAGGGCTCCCTATCCGATACGCAAATCAAAGAATGTGTCCTTTTCTTATTTGCTGACATAACGTTTGGACTGAAAAGTAGAGCTGTGGTGGTCTTGACGATACGCCCCCTCTGTATCATCCATATACATGTTCAATTGCATCTTACCATTAACAGAAAATGTATTATTTTGATAGCTTTAAGTTATTGAGAGATTACTGGCTTCGAAGAAATCTGGGTACCTTATTCTGCCTCTTGTGAGCGGCAGTTTGGGGAACTCATTCACCAAGTGTTGGAAGCATCTTGGGAGACGGGTGGTCCAGCTGAAACATATGCAGGAGTTTCGTGATGGTTTACTGAAAGATATGAGTTCTGATAGCTAGGGAGGAACTAGACCATGGATTATTATTATTATTTTTTTTTAATAATTTTTTTTTTTTTTTTTTTTAATTTACATTCATTTATTTATTTATTTATTTATTTTTTATTTTATTTTTATTTAATTCTTTTTAATTTATTTTTTGGTTTATTTTTATTTTTTAACTAATTAATTAATTAATTATTTTTTTTATTTTTTTTAATTTTTTAATTTTTTAATTTTTTTTTATTTATTTATTTATTTTTTTATTTTATTTATTTATTTATTTATTTTTTTTTTTTTTTTGGGGGGGGGGTATTTTAATCTCCCGAAAGGAGGTTTCTTTTTTTTCCCCCTTACTTTGGGAAATAATTTGAAAAAAAATGTTTGAACAACACAAAAACAAGATGTACAATTTTACAATCTCACAGAAATGAAAGATGAAAAAAGAAGCTGCTTTAACATTAAGTGTTTGAAACATCTAAACGATGGTCTATGTTTCCTGTACCTGTTATACATATATTTCTTTAACAATTAAGATTGAACAAAAGTTCAAAAACCGTAATTCGGGTGTTACAAAATTATATAAAACACTAGTAATATCACTATACCAGGCTTGAAACTCTTACCATACCGGCCTTATATATTCACACTCCCCCAAAATATGCTCCATCGTTTCAGGAAACTTTCACAAAAATTACATAGTTCTGATTCAACCAATTTCATTCTTTGTAATCTATAATTAGTTAAGAAAACAGTTTGTGTTGATTTTGCACTGGAAAAGTCTTGTTTTAACTTATATATATATATATATATATATATAATCCCCAATCACGATCTGCAACATTTATTTCTTTCGTAAGTTTGTAATGAGAACTAGGAGGTATAAAGACCCTTTTAATTAGAATACGTTAACATTACTTGGATGTCATGTTTTCAGGCGTAAACCCCGAGTCATTTTGTAAAAGCCTTGGAAACACAATTCTTCCTATCAAAACCTTGTCTTAGTTTCTGTTTCCAAGCTATAGATATGGCATGAACAAAACTCTTCAGTACCATTACTACATTTGGGGACATTTTCAGATGCGAACATTGTTTTAAGGTCGACCATCTTGAGACCCCCTTCTTCTAAATCCCCTATGATAGTTTTTCTTGTAAGCATACCTTTACCTTCACCCCATACATACTGATGTTTTATTTGTTGAAAATAATGTGTTGAAGATAAATGATTTATATCGTTATAGCCTCGGTCAGTTTATGTACCAGTTAAATAATAATACGCAACCCTCAGTCTTCAATTAAATATTCATCAAAAATAAAACTATACACAAATACCCCACGCGCCAATCTGACGAATTCCATATGCCATAAACTAGAACTATACTTCCTAAATTCATATTCACTTACGCAGGCCCGGAGCTATGGACGATTCTTGATGTTAGCATCAAGAATGCCGCCAGTGTAAATCTTTTAAATTCAAATTAAAGTCACAGGGGGCTGCAATCTACAAGCTCAGCTTTTCAGCAGTCCCCTCCATGACCAACCTGTTTTATGTGCCTGTTGTACACTATGGACCAATTAAAATTTATTGTTAAGTTTCATTGTTTTACTATGTACAATGCAATCCCATGTACTTTATTTATTTTGTTTGAAATGGAAATAAACGAAATGAAATGAGAAAAAAAAAATCTATATTACGTCATGATATAGGTCTCCAATTATGGATTTTACATATGTCTTTGCCTTCTTTTTCAATCAGAGTTATCACTGCTTGTCTTTGAGATGTTAACATTTATCCACTACTCAAACCCTTTTTTAAAGAGAAGGTTGAGTTCTGGGAAGAGATGAAAAATAATTTGTGAGCGTTATCATTCTTATTATGCAAGTGTGGAAGAACATCAGATAAGACATGTTTCCTGAAAAGCATGGCTCTTCAAATGCCTTCATATTCTAAAATATGTCATGTACATCGTAACACTCGGGGGTAGGTTTTTTACACCACGTGTTCATGTAGTCCCATATGCATCTTTCTGTGTACAGTGTTTGTAACTTTACCAAGACTTGGCCAATTTCTTATCATTCTGATGATTCCATAACCTTGTAATACACACAAATTCTTATATGCTAGATGATCAACCTTTTCTGGTCGATTCCACACCGTTTCTTTCACATTGCAATCGCAGGACCAGAACTCAACTTCATCTTTAAGTCCTGAACAACAAATTATCCAATAATATTCCAAAATCGTAAATACCATTCAGACGAGAAACCATGGATGCATTTGAAGACCAGAAAAGGTATTTTATAATGCTTCCGGTACCTGATGGGTAGCAAGTCCAATTGGCGAAAAATTGGTTTCATGTCGCAGAATTTTGAAGAACCCGTGATAATTCTGACGGCAGCGTTTTGAATTCACTGTATTTTTGCAATGTGGGTAGCAGAGGCACAATAAAACAGACCATGTATATAGCGCATAATATTAATATTGCTAAGCACTGTAGTATTATCACCCCGGCGTTAGCTGACGTACACTGATCGAGAAATACCTTCCTACCGGTCACTCATTTACATCACATAGGTGGAGAGCGGCAGTTGTAGATTAATGACTTGCTAAAAGACATTAATGACGCGGCTGGGTTTGAATCGTGAATCATGCGATCCACAGTGCAATGACGTACATGTATCCACTACTAGACCTCTACAATATCGGATATAAGCAGTATAAATAATTTGTTTTATTCCGTCTTATATCGCTTAAAGGTCCCCTCTAATCAAAACGGGCTTAAAATTGAAAAAGAGACATGAAGACAAACAAATTGACGGAGATTCCGAATATGACAATGATTTTTCTTAGAAATCATCAATAATTCTGGAATCTAGCTTTAAAAATGACGACTCAGACCACTAAAAAAAAAAAGGTCCAGTTTTGGAGCTGTATGGCGCAATAGCATATGACGTCACTGCAGGAGACAACATTGGCATTATACACAACATAACATAGCACTTGAATGGAGATATCCTACTATACGTTCTATAACATTCCCAAAATCAACTAAATCTTCATTAATTTTTCAAATAATGGTCACGATTAAAAAGTCGTTATCTTTTGTTTTTTTACCTGTTTCTAAAAACGAAGACATTAGTATAAATGCAATTTCTCAAAGATTTCACGGCAAACCGCTTCACATTACAAGTGCATAACGACGATGGGGTGCGGGTGCACGCGCGTGCGTGAAGTAAACGACTGTAATTTCAGATCCTCATTAAATGTATGCAAGCAATTCACATTATGAATTGATGATGATAATTTACTGTTAGAGGGTGACGCAAAGTGACACCTTTAAAGAAAACCATAGATATCTTCGTCGTTTGAGAATTTTTTCAAGATTTATTACACGTTTGAGGGTTAGTACAGTAAAAGGAATATGATAAGTAACATTTCATACAGAAATTACGCAATTTTTTCATCAACCTTCAACAATGTTTCCGAGTCACGTTATGCGTAGATGTTCTGATCTACTGATGCATATCTGCACAATACGGTACCGCACATACTCTTTCACAATGTGTTTAGTATCTGAGTGTCTGAGAATAAAACTGCATGCTTTACACGGATCGTGACGCCATATGTTAATCCTGGTAGCAATTTTCCTATTAGCATGAGTCCCTCAAAATTACACCCTCCAAGTATAAAAACCAGCTCGTAAGCTTCGCTAAACAAATGATGACTATAACCAATTCCTTCCCCAATCCAGTCTCTTATCTAAGAATTTTTGTTTATAGTGGCTTATTTGAAAACGTGGAGCAATAAATCCTTTTCCACCAACAAAAAGCTAACATGTCTTGACACTTTCAAAAGATCCTTAAAACATACTTTTTGCCTCCGTAATTTAATATGATTACCCTATTTTAAAAATCGAATGTTTCAATCTGACATTTTTGTAAGCTTTCTGGTATTTTCTTTTTTCCTTAGCTCTCCTAAAAAACGAAAATAATATTGTTATTGCAAATATATTGTGTAAATTAATATTCATTTGATGATGACTATATTATATAAATAGACACTGTATTTAAAATACAATATCTTAGAGTGTTCTTGTCTGCCTACAGCTCCTATCATTGCTGCCCTCTATCGTCACCATTCGACTCGTCGTCTGCTTTTGATATCTGGTACATGTCTCCCTCCAATAGGCGTGGCTTTGACATCCATGGCAACCAGCAACGCTCAAATGTCAATCTATCTTTCAATAACAGGTAAGAAACTATTCGAATAAGAACTATATATTATAACAGTATCTTGTACAAGTATAGGTGGTATGTACACATTTGAAGATAAAAATATGGCACTGTATTATGTGTCATTTTGCTAACTGTCTTGATGTCAGAATAAAACTAACTTTTTTCTTTTGCAGTACAATGTAGCACATCAGTGTTTGTTCCATAGAATAGTTAGATACACAAATCGCGGTCATAAATAAAAAGCACCAAAATAGTGATGAGGCAAATTTTGACATGTACATTCACTTCTAAAATTTGACGATGATTGTCTAAATGAGGGGTTATTATTACGATCCTTGTAACGTGGATTCTCGACTATAACATATCAAAAAGTGAAAGAAAATTGAGTAGAAACAAGCGAAACACTGTCCAAAGAAAATTTAGGAAATGACGTCATTAATTAAAAATTTAAAAATCTTACTTTAAATTCCAACATGATGACGTCTTAACCTCTGTGAATCAAAAATGCATGAAATTAAATTTACACTTCAAGCTCTTTGAATTGGATTGAATTGAATTTATTTTCTTCTTCAGCATATAAACGAAATTACATTTCTGGAAAAACATCATACAAAAATATACCAATTCTTTTGAAAGTATATACAATATGATAATTATAAATGATAGCATTCAAACACAATACGAAGAATTATTCATTAACAAATCTGCATTAGAAGAAGAAGGACTATTACAATAAACGATTTCTTGATAGCGTTATAGCGTGAAATGAAGAATGATTAAAAAATTATATAAACAAATATTTAGAAATGGCAATGATGATGATGGGGATGACAGTGATGATAATGATGGAGATGATAATGAGGATGACGAAAATGAAAAAGAAAATATGCTGATGTAAATATGTCTCACACAAAAATAAGTATATGGGAGTTATATATAATAAAATAGTGATGGATGTTTTATAGAAATGTAGAAATAATATTAAATATTAATTCAGCACTGGGAAAAGACCAAACAATGTAATTTGACAGAATTCTTTCTTCGTTTTACATTTAAATGAATTAAGGGTAATACGAGATTTAATCGAGTCTAATATATTGAGTCTAATTTTGATAGTATGTCCTTTCATACATACTATTACCCAATATCCACTATAACAATGATGACAATATTAATGATCATTATGATGATAAGGAATAAATGAGAATCCTCCTCCTCATCATCATTTTTACAGCATACATATGTTTATTGCCCGAGTTAAACTGAATTCTTTGTAAATATACGAATACATGGAATAGTAATATACTGATCGTGTTTGATAGTGCGTATAAACTGTAAATATTACGTGCATTGATTTTTTAATCATTTGACGCACGAAATGAGCTATTGCTCATGCAAAATGTTTGTTATTTTCTGGTAATTTAGACGCAGCGGTCCTATAGCGAAATGCTTGCAGTACTGCAAAACAAGAAAACTAGAATTTTGATACATTATTATATATCTTCTCTGAAACGTGGCATAGGTGAATTGCTTTCTCGTTCATCTAATTAAGTGATTATGCAATTTGTTAAGATATAACAATTGTATATAAATGACACCACATGTTTTCTTTTTATGTTAAACAGGTCTTGGATTTTGTATGGTTAATATATGTTGTAACATGACATTGCACCGTGTAGCTAAGGAGAATTACAACCTACTTTTCAGCCTTGGTTTTACTGGAACTGGCGTTGGAATGGTTCTGTTTCCGCTCTTAGCTGAATCATTTAGTGAAGCTTACGATTGGAGAGGTGGACTGCTCATCATAAGCGCACTGATGGCACACATTATCCCAGTTGGCATGGCAATTAAGTCGAAATCAGATGAGAGTAGCACACAGAGAAATGGTTTCCAGAGTGTCCCAAGTTCGCCACCAGGGTGTAACAAGGAAGAAGAAAGCAACAGCAGCACAAGTCAGGACACAGAAGGTGAGTTCAACCGGAAACTCTTATTAGACTGACATTTTCGGTCTCGTCACTGTTAATATGACGGACAAAGAAAGAGGACAAAATATACGGTTCCTATTCTACCCTCAACAATTGCTGTGGTAGACAAAGGAACATCCCTTCACTGCTATAGGGTAAAAATGTGTAGAACAGGTGTAACATGCATATTCACCTGTTCTACTTAATTTAAATAATAGCAGTGAAGGGATGTTCCTTTGTCTACCACAGCAATTGTTGAGGGTAGAATAGGAACCGTAAGTTTTGTCCTCTTTCTTTGTCCGTCATGTTCACAGTGCGTGAACCTTCAACAAGATGTAAGAAGGCCAAGAACAGTACGTCAGTCTTGTGGCCATTACGGCGAAATACCCGCTCATCATCATCCATCTGGCTCACTCAGTGTCTCTCTAAGAAACGTGCTAGAGAATTGTCTTTCCCATCGGTTGCTGCAAAACTGTGGAACCAGCTACCTACTACTGTGCAGGCGGCCTCATCTACTGACCAATGCAAGAAATTACTCAAGTCACATTTATTCTGCTAGAAATTACTTTATTACCAGCCTACATAATATACTTAACTGATCTCTGAGAGGTGACTTACTTCTGTTTATAACATTGTGGAGCGGTGTGTGCAGCGCTTTGTACGGCAAGGAAAAGGCGCTATATCAAATATCTTTTGGATTGAATGGGATCGTTTATTTTTGTATTATTTCATATATAATCCTTATCATGAAAATAATGAGAGACCTACATGTACCATGTTTATTGTGGGATGTAAAAGTTAATATCATTCAAGATTTATTTTTGACATTAAACTTCTTTTCTTTTTAACTTTTTATTTAACTCTTCTTCTTTGAAGTTAAAAACAGTGACGACAGCGGAGTTTTTCGTAGGATCACCAACAGTCTCCGCCAATCTGATTTGTACGTGGATCCTATATTTAATGTCGTATTTGGTGTTACTTTTGCGTCGCATATGGTTTGGAGTGGTTGGCACTCCTTTCTTGTACCGCATGCTCTGCAGAGAGGGATCTCTGTCCGGAACACCATTATCATCACTTTCTCAGCTGCAATAGGGAATACCTTCAGCAGGGTTGCTGTTGGTTTCCTTACCAACAGCCTTGTCAAACCTGTCACCCTCTATCTCTTTGCTACAACCTTGAACATCGCCGCTCTTCTTTGCGATGTGTATTTCGTCAACTTCTACGCCATGTTGGTGACGACATGTATCTCCGCAATGGCAGTAGGAGGAAAGGCGGTGTTGGGACAGCTCGTTTTGAGGGATAGAGCGTCTTCCCAAAAGTATGATGTCGCGTATGCAGTCGACCAACTTTTTATCGGATTTGGGATGTTTGTTGGTGGCTATTTAAGTGGTAAGAAATCACTAAAAAAACATATTGTAAATGAGCAATTAAACAAGCATCCTTTTAAAATAGCTTGAAAGGTTAAAATCTGATTTACAATCTTAATTACAGCAACAAAAAAAAGAAGATTTGACAAGATTAATTTCTCCCGGAGATTCTCACCCTTGATTTTAAATGAAATTAATAAAACACTATTATGAACTGAATAGTTCTAACTGCTTACAGAAACTTATAATTGTTATTAATTGCCAGGACGAAAGAAAAGGAATAAGGAATGTGAAATTTAGTAGGTTTGAGGTACAGTTTGCTACCAGTTATTAAAAGATAGTGTGCGTTGCTGGTAGCCATGGATATCAAGACCATGCCCATTGGCGGGAAACGTACCAGATATCAAACGCAAACGAGAAAGAGAATGGCGGCGATAGAGGGCTGATGTGCGCAGACAAACATAACATTGGGGTTATAAGAATATATAGGCCTACATCAGTGTCTATTTATATCGAATAGTCATCATGAAATGAATAAACACTTACACAATATCTGTCATGAAAAGAATTTTCACAAGTGACTGGTCCATTGCGAACCAAGTGATTAAAGGGCCTCGTGCTAATTTGGTAAAACTAGATTGGATTGAATAATGCATCTTTCTAAAAAAAGAATAACACTCCGCGAAGGATTTAATGAGATAACACAGTGAGTGAAATAAGGAAAAACTAGTGGCTGATCATATGACTGTAATTTAATGAATTCATGCACGGACTCATATTCAGATCAACATGGTGTATTCAAAATTCCTTTTTTGTTTTTTTCAGGCATGATTGCGGATCACTTCTCATCCTACAACGCAACGTTTAAACTATTAGCTTTCATCGACGTCATCGTTCTCCTCCTCATGGTGGTCGTGAGATGCAGACCAAAAGCAAACCCCGTCTGAACATGCAGTATCGGAAGCGTTAAAGATTTTTGCTCCGTTTTGTATTTAAAAAATTTGTTTGTCTTCATAAACAAATTTTAAGCATATCATTAAAAAAAGGTAATCAACTGAAATATACTTTAATTTTTTTTTAGAACATAGTATTACATACATTTTCAACATACAGCGTATATAATTTCCGAAAAAAGAAAATTGCTTCTCAGTCTGAAGTTTAAAGAGAAGGTCGAGTTCTGGGGAGAGGTGAAATGTGATTCGTGAACGTTATCATTTTTATTATGCGAGTGTCAAAGAACCTCAGAGAAAAATGTTCGACTGAAAAGCCTGGCTCTTTGAATGCCTTCATATTCTAAATATAACAAGTATCAGCTTAAAAATGAGGTCCGATATTTTATGCCGCATGTCTGCGTAGTCCCATATACATCTTTCTGTGCAAAGTACTTGTTACTTTACCAAGACTGTGCTTAATTTCTTATCATTTTGATGACTCTAGAACCTTGCAGTACACACCAATACTTATATGATCAACTTTTTCTGATCAATTCCACACGGGAAGATATAGAAGACCAGAAAAAACGCCCCGAATCTACAGTTCTGTTAAGACTGCAATATTAATCTAGTATGAGAAGGTGACAAATATACAGATTTAAGAGTAGTTTTTCTTAAAAATATTTTAGCAATTCGGAAGAAAATTTAGTAATTTGGAATACAATACAATACAATACAATGAACATTTAGGGCGCCATTCCCATAAGGCTCAGAGCGCTAACATCAAATAATATTATTGGTCTTTACTACATATAGTAATTAAAGGCTACAAGTAGATATTCCATATAAAATATTAAATTCAATTGATTAAATTAAATAATTAAACATAAAAGAGAATTCATGTAAAGAGATGAGTTTTCAGAGCCTTCTTAAAAATATCTATAGAGGCAGATTGTCTGATGGACATGGGGAGATTATTCCACCCTTTGGATGCTGCTACCGTGAAAGTCCTATCCCCGGCTTGGACACGTGTAATTGGATAATTTAGACGGAGGTTATCATTTGAAGATCTGAGATTTCTGCTTGGTGTATATAAAGTTAAACAATTAGACAGGTAATTAGGAGCTAGGTGGTGCAATGATTTATAGACATATAAGAGTAACTTACAAATGATTCGCTGTTGAATTGGAAGCCAGTGAAGGGAATTAATTAATGGTTGAGCTGAATGACTTCTACCGACCTCAAACACAAGACGTGCTGCCCAGTTTTGTAGGCGCTGGAGACGGTTTACATGTAACTTTGGAAGAGAGGAAAGAAGTCCATTACAATAATTAAGTCTAGAGAGAATTAAAGACCTTACAGCATGATGACAAGTTGATTGATCAATATATCTACGAATTCGTGATATGTTCCTTAAGTGAAAAGTGACCGTTCTACTAACATTGTTAATATGTGAATTCATACTCATATGAACATCAAAGAATGCGCCCAAGTTTTTAATTGTGTCTGTAGGTTTTACGGAAATATTTCCTATGGTGAGAGTTATGTCTGGCAATTTTCTGAAAATGTCAAGTAAAATTCATATTTATAATGGGATTAGTCAATAAAGATATAATATATTTTCTCTTCGTTCACCACAAATATAATTGCAGTGAGGGATAACTTTTAGATACTACTTAATAACAAAGTAAGAATTTAAAATCTTACTTTTGTTGGTTGAATTTTTACAGTAGGTCGAATATAATTATGTATAAGTATTATTACGTCACTTATTTTAGGCGTGCCATGTAACTCATACCTATTTTGTATAGCATGAGTGGTAATTTATTTAGAAAATTGCTATATTAGATTTTATATATCTAAATCTTCGGACGTATTATGGTACATTATATTACTTACTTTATGCATTACGTGTCATGTTATTACAAGAAGAAATAAAAAAGGGTTTTTCCACTGTATATAACTTGCCTTCTGTTTTGCTATATACACTGTATTTTAAATTGATTTATATGATATATATGTTAACAAACAGAATATTGATTTGTTACATTGCATTGTAAATTGATGTTTATGTTTATGCACCGATTATTGATGTACATCGATGGAGTTTAATGAATACAATATAATACAATACAACACACGTTAAGAACGCACTGCACTATTCGTATAAGCATGGACCTATTACGGATGGACATTGAACGTGATTTTTTCTTTGATCCAATGATAGTCACCGCCTTCTGATTATATGCATATTAATGAGAAAATTCAGCTATTTTAACAATAACGACTGCGTAAGCATTTTCGGGCATTGACAAAGGAGCAGCTTCCCTCTCTTGGGTTTTGTTTGGATGGTATGCTCTGTAAGAGTATGTCTTCAATAAAAACATCCCCAATGGGGAGCAGCAAAGTTGAAAAGCAGGCGATTTTGGTGATATGAAATTTATTATTACTGATTAGCACACTTTTGCACGCACCAATGACCTTATAATACAATTAGAAGGCCATTATCTTTATACGCCCTGTGCGTTTTAATTCTGGAATATTATAAGGAAATTGGGGAAAACAGGATTTTAAACCACAAACAATCCAAACGAAACCTATCTGGTAATATCAACATGTTTTTTAAAAATAGAACACAGCACACGGAACAACAATTTCCAATTATTAACCAGAACTGCACATCGATTTCCAATGATTTCGATTTATTATCTTCTGCGCATGTAGATTAACATGTTTAAAATCACTATCATGATTCTGTCCCGGTTTATTGGCGGTGACCATCATGAGATCAAAGTGAAGAAACATGTACGGAATGTTATTGAGACGACATTGACGGAGACAATCACAATGAATTCGTTAAAGGTACTATGTCTCTTTTGCAGGCCAACAAAATGAAAAGGTTAAATTCCAATGGCATTTGAAAGATAATACTAATTTAGAACTCCCCTAAAAAAAAATGGGGCTTGAAAATGTCTTTAAGTTGGAAATAACGACTTTTAGTTGTCAAATCGACTTAGGAGCTATAGAGCCATTGTGCCGCATGGTCGTACGTTTTATACTGCGCAAACATTCAATCAGTTTAATTTTGACCATTACAAGAAGTGGGTTATTGATGTAGACAAATCCTTTGCAGCTCATTTTATGTATGTTATTACCAAAGAAAAAGAAAAAGCCAGTCAGTCACTCACTCAATACTGACAATAGTGTCTGACAGTGAAGTCTAGCAAGTAAACGGGTTTCCTTGCATAATTTGAATATTAGGACACTGCTAACGTTTAAATTTCACAGATAGGACATACATGACATATTCGTAATTCCTGCAAAGTTTTTCATAATTTGAGGTTGACTGCAAAAGGGACATAGTATCTTTAAGAAAACGATGAACGTCCATCCGTAATAGGTCCATAGTATAAGACAAGGAGGAAAGCATAGTGAAGTGAACCACCCGTACGCCCTTCCTAACGTTATACCAGTAGTCAATACTCAGTGTTTCAGTTCAATGTCGCCCTCTCCTCACAGGTTACGCGAAATATATAACTATGGCACAACAACGACTACAGTAATAATAATGATAATAATAGTACACTACTTCAGTGAGATATTTTGTATGATGTTTGACTATTAAGAGGGATCCACTTGAGCAATTTCAATAAAAAAGATTGGGGATTGATGCCAATATTCTTGTATACAATTATATAATATTAACTGGCCTTGAGGGAGATACCAATTATATTGCCCGAACAAGACTCATATTGCCCCGAGTCATAGACGAGGGCAATATGGGTCTTGTGAGGGCAATATATGTGGTATCTCCCGAAAGTTAAGCCAGTCAATATTTTGATTGTTATCCAAATCAGATATCTTGAGCAAATACATAAATCAACCATGACAATCTCAAAGAACTGAACAAACTTTGTCGAGACTAGACTATACTATACTTTCACTCGTCTCTACACGCAAAGTCTATACGGGCAGGGAGACCAAGGAAAATACAAAGAATATAACGCTCCGTTCCCACTGCTAGTGAAAACTAGGGCAATACGGTTTTATTAAAAATAAATAAAAAAAAGTCAAAAGGGGAGGGTTTTCCCAAAAAACATACACATAACAAAAAAACTCACACATAACCCCCCCCCCCCCCCCCCCTGCGTACGCGCCTGAACCGCACCAAGCATTTTGTAGTTCCGACTGGACTATAGAGTTCTGGCATTCATTCTGCGAGTCTTTTTTTTTTATGTCGCTGTTTGTTCTAGACATTTTTGCAAATATGTCTGGATTGTAGATGAAGAGAAACGAAACTTTTGTATTATTGTTGGGTTCTAACGCGGATAAAGATGTAATAGTTCCAATTGATAGGATAGTAATACAATATAGAATAGGTTTGTCGTTTGCTAAAAGAAACTACATGTATTCAGGCAAAGCTATGTACTACTGTTCAACCGCACCAAGCATGCCAATTGAACTAGAAGTTTGTAGTTTTTGAAGAGAGATTTGAAGAGAGATTTGAATTGAATTTGAATTTGAATTTATTAACAACAACACATCACAATAATGACAGTACATATGAACAATCATACAATGCAAAAAATAATACTGATACATGTACATGTAGATATAACATAAGAGTAATGTTGATTAAACAGTAATGGTTTAAATACGATATTTAGACATACATCTGCATACTAGTACGTAGATATGTTTATTACTATATTTAGGTGAAGTTGTTAATGGGAACTAGAAGTTAGCACAAGTGCTAGTCGAGCCTAGTTCCATTCTTTGGCAAGATTTTTTTTCTGTTAATTTGTTTATACATATGAATGTAAAACTTGTTTGTTTTGTATTTACATATATACAACAAAATAATACAGTTTATGTAACTTTTGTACATACTAAAATGAAAAAAGAAAAAGAAAATAGTTTTAGTGTTAAAGCATTATAATGAAAGAAGACAAATCTGGACTATGGTAAACAGATACTTATAAAGTTCTGGAATTCATTCTGCGTTTTTTTTTTTACTTTACATTATATGTTACCCCACTCCGAAAAAGTTACTCATTGATACAAAATATAAAACTATCAGAATACCTAACAATGCCAAATGATCTGTTATCTGTAGAACCCTCAGCTATCATAATCTGCTCGTCTATCCATAAAGTAGGACGGTACAGATTCTACACAAAGACAGTATTTGACAATAGAACGCATATGCTACTGGGTGATTGATATCAGTCATAGTGATGGTAGAATAGGGTTAGACTTGTTTTATTATAGTACCGAGTTAGTCATGAGCTGGCCGGATCCTGTCTGTTGGACAGGCTCTTAAATTGAAGGGGGTTCTGGTAAGGCTAGTGTAAATTTTGGGTACCCTATGGTGGTCTTTTTGCCCCAATTATATACGTGTAAATATTCAGATGACGTCATCTCTGTAGTGCCTTTGGTCTACTGATTGGATCTTGCGCTACAGTTGTACAAAAAGATATAGATTTAATAATAATAATAATAATAATAATAATAACAATACTACTTCTACTACTTCTACTACTACTACTACTACTTCTACTACTACTACTACTTCTACTACTACTACTACTACTACTACTACTACTACTACTAATAATAATAATAATGTTTAAAATAATTATAATAATAGTAATATGTCAACCGTACAACAACAATGCAAATTGAATGAACTAAAAGGTTGGAGATCCTACAGGACAATAGTACATTGATACTTATGGAGTCCCATCAATATTCTGCGCGTCTATTTTACGTGTCGTATATTTTACCCAGCTAACAGAAGTTACTAATCGATGCAAAATATGAAACAATCAGAAAATCAACAATGGTAAACGATCTGTTAATTAGAACCCTCAGCTATCAGAATCTCCTCGTTTTGCCATTAAATTGGACAGCACACACTCTACACAAAGTATTGACAATAAATTAACGCATATACTACTGGGTGATTGGTACCAGTCATGGTGATGGGCAGGGGCGGCGATCCCGTGGGGGGGGGGGGGGGGTGACGGGGTGAAACGTCCCCCTCAACTTTTTTTTAAGGGGGAGCGTCCCCCCTGGAAAAAAAAAAAAGTGCAAACAATTATATAGCAAATACTGACTAAAGACTGAAACACACTTAGATTCTGGAGAGCCCAAGAGTGCAGCGTTTAGACTTATACCATGCAAAAATCTTCTCGCTCGGTCGCTATGCTCCCCCGCATAATATCCTTCAAAATGTACAAGGAAATATTGTTAAAAAATCTGTATTCCGTTAGTGTCACCGTGGTCACTGGTGTACTGATGGGGGGGGGGGGCGTGGGAGCAGTTGCCCGCCCCAAAATAAAATTCCGATTTGGTTTATTTCTAATTCGATACCAGTGATTTACAAATGTTGCTGAAATGACACGATTTTCCGGGATTTTTTCTCACTTATTTGTAAATAATACTTGTTATGAGTTTGCTGGAAATGACAATTCCCTAATCTACAGTTAGGCAAAGAAATATGCTTACACGTATTTAGAAGCCTACATTTCAGGGCCCCAAACTGTTCTGAAAAAAGTATGTTGAAGAGAAATAGAAAGAAAGAAATAGGGAAGGAAAGAAAGGAATGGATAGTGACCTGCCCACAAAATAATGAGGTATCAAAATATGCTCATCTGACCGTAATTAAATGCCTAATACCCCTGAGTTTACAGGGGCTCCACCCCCGGGCCGGACCCCTGAATGCTCATCTAACCGTAATTGAATGCCCAAAACCCTGAGCTCCAGGGGGCTCACCCCCTGGACCCCACGCCAATCAGTGACCTGCCAGTGTCACAAATGAGGTATCAAAATATGCTAATCTGACCGTAATTAAATGTCTAATGTCTAACTCCGCCTCCTGGACCCTACCAGGGGCCCTAAGGCAGGCCCCTGGAAGCTCATCTGACCGTAATTTAATGCCTTAAACCCCTGAGCTTCTGGGGGCTCCGCCCCTTGACCCCGCCGGGGCTTAACCATTGGACCCCACCACTCTACCTGATCGTAAATAAAAGGCCCCCCCCCTACTTTGAAAAATGTTCCGCGGGGCCTGCTGAAACATGTAAGAGTGGTGGTCATGCAGATTTTGTTCTGAACCCCCCCCCCCCCAACGCTATTACTCATTACGCCACTGACCGTGGTACCAACGGAATACAGATTTTCCCTCTCATTTCGTCCCCCCCCCCCCGGGGACATGAAAAGAAATCGCTGCCCCTGGTGATGGGAGAATATGGTTAGGCTTGTTTATAAGAGTACCCTGTGAGTCATGAGCCGGCCGGACCTGTCTTTTGGACAGGCTCTTAAATTGAAGGGGTTTCTGGTAGGGCTAGTGTAATCTCTGGGTACTCAGTGTGGTCCTTTTGCCCAAATTGTACATGACTGTATACGTGTAAATATTCAATTGACGTCACCTCTGTAGTGCCTTGAGTCCCTTGATTGGATCCGGCTTTATAGTTGTAAATAAGATATAAATGTAATAATTATAATAATAACAATAATGATAATACAAATATTAATAATAACAATAATATGTCATCTCCATGCGATGTGGTGTGTAAATATTAAAAGCGATCCATAGTTGGCATTTCTTCCAAACTACTGGGTATTGATCCCATTATTCTTTCTGTAATAAAGAATATTTCTCTAGATCATAAATTCCAGCTGTCGAGGTTTGTTGTTTGCTGAAACAAATTTAAAGCTATTAACCTTTCCCAACCAAGTTTGACTCCTTTTGTTAAAAAGCCTAACATGCATTATCCATACATCCACTCAAGCATTTTCTTTAAAAAAACAAACTGGGGATTGATACGAATATTATTCAATACAATATAGAATAGATTTGTCGTTTGCTGAAAGAAACTACATGTATTCAGGCACGGTTATGCACTACTGTTCAACCGCACCAAGCATGCCAATTGAAATAGTGTAATCTCTGGGTACTCCATGTGGTCCTTTTGCCCAAATTGTACATGACTGTATACGTGTAAATATTCAATTGACGTCACCTCTGTAGTACCTTGAGTCCCTTGATTGGATCCGGCTTTATAGTTGTGAATAAGATATAAATGTAATAATTACAATAATAACAATAATGATAATACAAATATTAATTATAACAATAATATGTCATCTCCATGCGATGTGGTGTGTAAATATTAAAAGCGATCCATTGTTGGCATTTCTTCCAAACTACTGGGTATTAATCCCATTATTCAATTAACCTCACCTCTGTAGTGCCTTGACTTCTATTCACAAAAAACTTTTCAACCGTACAACAATAATGCAAATTGAATGAACTAAATAGTTTGTTAAAAACAACGCGTCGAAACGCGTAATATGACGCACATAAACTTAGGTTTGTCGAAAAACCTCCTTTGTGAATTCGGGCCACGGAGTTCTATCAATATTACTCTCGTCTATTTTACATGTCGTATATGTTACCCAGCTTACAGAAGTGAAACACGAATTTATATTTTGTGTATCATTTCATCATAGCCTACCATGGGTCGTGTTCATGATATGTTAACTTCTCCCAGTTTACCTCTGGTGGTGTGTACCTTCTTACGGACATCCGGTACTGTAGGTATTATGAAGACCATTGGAATTTACTTGGAAGTTATCAACATTAGTCTTGGAACTACATCGACGGATATCGGAATTGCTGTTGGTCTCCTCAATGCATTCTGCCACTTTCCAGGTGAGAATCTAAATCTCAATTATTCCTACTGCGACCACTCCAATCCTAAGCCAAATTATCTCTTAAATCATCCTGCACGTTGCACTTTTGATGATTCGCTTACACAATAATCAACTACCTCACTGCTGGAGTTATCGGATCATTTATCACGATTTGTAAGCGATTTAGATAGTAGATCACTGCAATAAACGTAGGACAATATCGTTTAACATAGTAAAACAAGATAGTTTGATGTGCGAGGGACAAGAGTTAGTAGTAGCATGAAACAATAACGTAAACCTTCTATGCCTATACGATTGTGTACGTTGACATTGGCAAGGGCTTGACTCAATGGGACTACAATCTCATGCGACAGTATTACCTCTTTAAAAAAAAAAATATATATATAGGATTATTCAATCATATACACATTTAATGGGCAATTAAAGATAGCATGTCCCTTTTGCAGCCAACATCAAATTCTGTAGAACTTTGCAGGAATTATGAATATGTCATGTACAAAAATGTTCCAGAAAGGTATATACTTGCTTCATCAAATTATTACTCCTCAAGGTCTTCGTAAAACCTTCCAGTAATTGAAGAACGAATTTGATATTGATCTCAATGATTTTTTTTAGAATTCAATGTATCTAAAAAAGCGTAAAGAATTCAATATACTGTAGAAATGTTCAATGAAGAATTTAAAGAAAAATCAAAAGAGATAATCATTATTCCTGAATGTATTCGACTGATACTGGTTCTTAAGAGCAGACATCTTTACAAGCTACTAATAAATGACAAAATGAAAGAGCAGCAAGTACTTTTTGATTGCAAAATAGATTTGGTATGTCCCAACAAGATATATGCAAAGCACGCCAATTATTAGTATAAACTTCAATAGATACAAAAACAAGAGAATTTCAGTTCAACGTATTAAATAATATTTTGGCAATGAACTATAAGCTACAATGTATATCAAATGAAATTGGTATCGTCCCCTTTATGCTCGTTCGGATGCTCTGAAAATGAAACAGTCGAACACATTATGTGGACCTGTAAAGTCACACAAATATTTCGGAATGATGTAAAGTCGTTCCTTGATATCATTGATTTCTTTTTCCTCGATGACAAGACGGTGATAAAAGGGGTATTAGAAAAGTGTACGAACAAAATGCTTTTAAATCACATTTTAGTTATAGGTAAGAAATATATATATATATATATATATAAGCAAATGTAATAGCACACACCCTAGTATATATATATATATTTTTTAAGCAAGATCATACAACGAAGAGTTATATATAGCAAAAGATATAGAAAATTGAATGTACATGTCAAGAAGTGGGGTCCACTCGCTAATACAGTAATTAAATACTATATAACCCCTCAAAAATAATGAAACAGTCTCATTAACGAATTCAAACGAATGTTTTTCAGGTTTATTGTTTTCATTCATGAAAATTTCCTTTCCTTTCCTTCCGCACTAGTTCGTGTTGTGAGCATAGTCCACTGCCTCTGCTGTTGAGGTCTTAAAGTGTAACACGGTGCCCAAGCTCCTGACAAATGAGTCGTTGCGCACAGCGCGCTCCTTTGCATAATAGTACATCTAGCTACATGTATGCTGCTCGCTCGAGCTATTACATTGTAGCTGGCCGCAGCAATGTTTCGCCGAATTTATATTCAAAAATAATATATACAGGGGGAGGCAACAACAAAAAAGGACGCTTTCTGGGGAAAAAGGGCACTGTCACCGATAATAGGCAACACAAAACCACGACAATCTGATTCGCCACCAAAGACAAGCATTACACATCCCAAAACCGCGTCACACCTCCCTCCTTAAAACAGAAAGCTATGTTTCCTTTCACAATCTTTTTTTTATATGCTCAATGGTATTTTGTTTTTGTTCATAGCTCTCCTAAATAATCGATAATAATAATATTATTGTAATATATTGTGTAAATGAATATTCATTTGATGATAACTATTTGATATAAATAGACACTATATATCAATTGCAATACCCCGAGAGTGTGCTTGTCTTCATACAGCTCCTTTCCTTGCTGCCCTCTATCGTCACCATTCGACTCGTCGTCTGCTTCTGATATCTGGTGCATGTCTCCCTCCAATAGGCGTGGCTTTGACATCCATGGCAACCAGCAACGCCCAAATGGCAATTTATCTGTCAATTACCGGTAAGAAACTGTGCACCGAACCAACAAACAATGTTAAAAGACCTTTCTTTGTTTAAACCTTACAGTTGATTACATTATAGTTTTTCGTAAACAGTTAGAAGGGGAGAGTAAATTAACTTACACTCATCAAATCACTCATTTGAAGATAATAATAAAGGACTTTTGTGTGCCATTATTTTAACTGTCTCGATGTCAGAATAATAAAAAGAAAGTCGCAGTAGAATGTAGCACATCTAACTTCACTACCATCAGGCTGAATGTATAATTTATCGCCTCACTCTAAACCCCGCGCATGTTTTTATTTTGATGACAAATGCAGCGATATAAAAATAAAGGAATCTGTCGCTTGTAAATAAAATAAAACGCCATCGTATTTTCATCTGCACACACAGCGGTAGGTTCGGCGTTTCAAGAGGGAACGAATGCCATCCTAAATAATCATTCCGTTTTCAATTTGAAAGTCTGGTGTCTTTGATTGTTAATTAGCTCCTACCCTGTGTATTTACAAACAAATGATTTTAGTTATCAAAATCGGTTTCATATCCCCATTTGAATGGTTTGAAATGCCATCACATTTATATACACTAAACTCATTATAATTTGAGAAATAATAGCTTTGCAGTTATGTTCACTCTTTATGGGATGTCGTCTGATTGGGCAGTATTGGTGCATTATGTGACGTCATTAAAACATCGTTATTTTTATGGCGAATTATACCCCCCCCCATAAGATCTCGGCCGTGAAGCTGCCGATCTCCGCGAAAATTTGCACGCATGTCAAGTGAAGTGTATAAAATACTATGATACTTTCAATTTTTTTTTTTATTCACTCATTTGCACATTTATGGTAATTTATGCAAATAAGGTCATACAAATCACATTTTTACCCATAAATCATATATAATCATTATATAAGCATTCTTTTTCACTACATATATTCATTAGACCATTCTAAACAATAATACGACAACTAAATTTTGAGGAGCCAGCTTCTTCCCTATGTTATCCCTTGTTTTGATAATTTTTTATGTATTTCATTCTTTTTTTGAACTTATGTATTTTATTGTTTTTGTTGTTTTATTTCATTTCTAACTACAATTCAACTATTTTGACTCCCAAAACAACCACCTAAACTTGAAACAAGACCCAATAACCCATGTTTGATCTGTTTTTAGGAAAAAAACGGCTTTTCCTTATGTTTTGCACACAAATCACGAAAATGAGCGATTTTCGGGCTGACATGCAAAGACAAAAGGTCACGTGACCTTGTAACCGTAGGTCTGATTACCACTATTGATGATAATGAGCCACCTTGTCTAAATATCAGAAATAAAAAATAAATAAATAAATAAATCAATACATTATTATATACCTTTCCTAAACGTTGAGTAGGATTTTTTTTCGTATACATCTTGCAATATATTTGGATATGATGATTACATACATGTATAAATGGCCCCATGTCTTTTTCTTTTCAATAAACAGGTCTTGGATATTGTATTGTTAATATATGTTGTGTCATGACATTGCACCGTGTTGCTAAGGAGAATTACAACCTACTTTTCAGCCTTGGTTTGACTGGATATGGTGCCGGAATGGTTCTGTTACCACTCTTAGCTGAATTCTTACGTCAAGCATACGATTGGAGAGGTGGACTGCTCATCATAAGCGCTCTGATGGCTAATATTATCCCAGTTGGCATGGCAATTAAGTTGGAATTAGATGAGAGTAGCACACAGAGAAATGGTTTTCAGAGTGTCCCAAGTTCTCCCAAGGGAGAAGAATGCAACACCAGCACAAGTCAGGACATAACAGGTGAATTCAATCGGAAAATCCTATTAGAGCGACAATGTCGGTCTCGTGGACCTTCAGCAGGGCCAAAAAGACCAGTATGTCGGTTTTGTGGCCATTTGGTCTCGTCGGCATTTAACCATGTCGACAGTTTGCTGGAAGATTCGATAGACCTACATTGTCGGTCTCGTGGGCTGTTAGTCTCGTGTGCTCTTGCCGGGACTGGTTAGTCTACGAAGACTGGTATAAATTATAAATCATTGTCGACAATACGTAACCTTGTCCGACTTTAACATACATGCTTTGATGCTAATTAATATGCGCCATCTCGGAAACAGATCATTTCATGGACATGGACGAGGGTTTTGCCCCGCCTACTAACGATGAAATGTGATGAGATCAGGAAACTTACTATATACATCACAATAACCATACAAAGGTCTAACTCTTGAGATGATATTATGACCTTCGACCAGAGAAGGGAATTGCAGATTTGATGTTCATTTTTTTATTATTTCATATGTAATAATCATTATCATAAAATTAATGAGAGACCTACATATAACATGTGTAGTGTGTGATGTAAAAGGTAATATCGTTCCAAATGTGTTTTGGACATTAAACCTCTTTTTTATGGCCTTTTTAATTAACTCTTCTTTAAAGATGAAAACGGAGACGACAGCGCAATTTTTCGTAGGATCACCAACAGTCTTCGCCAATCTGATTTGTACGTGGATCCTATATTTATTTTGGTATATGGTGTTACTTTGGCGTCGCATATAGTTTGGAGTGGTTGGCACTCCTTTCTTGTACCTTATGCTCTGAAGAGAGGGATCTGTGTCCGGCAGGTGCGGATCCACGGGGGGGGGCCGACGGGCCCGCCCCCCCCCCTCCCCCGAAAGGAAAGGAAAGGAAAGGAAAGAAAAGGAAAGGAAAGGAAAGGAAAGGAAAAGGGAAGAAAGAAGGGCTAAAACACGAGTTAGGAGTGGACCCAGGGCCCTCACCTATCCGTATATAGGCCAAGCTCCCGCGGTTCAGGTGGACATGCGCCGAGCTTTGGATTGTTTTAAGGTCTAAACTAGCCCTAATTCGTGTTTTAGGCCTATATATTATGTTAGAAACAAAATGCCGATGATCTCTCTACACTAGGGCGTACAAGTTACAACGTTCAAAAGTATTTCAGGACTCGGTTAACTTCAGGTCCATCTGTCAAATCATCATGCTGTGTACAGGGTCCGCGGTATGGCGGGGCTCGAGCCCCCCCCCTCTTCTTTGAAAAAGTATTTTAAAGAGAAATAGAAAGAAACCAACCAAGGGCAAGGCCCCGGAAACAAACTTTTTTTTTTCCTGCAAAATGCGAGACCACATATTTTATCTACATAAAAGCGCGACTTAGCAAACGTAATTAAGGAAAAAAGCACGAAAAAATAGCAAATGCGAAAATTAAAAACACGGAGGCATCGTGAAGCATGTCGGCAAAGCTTCCAAATTCGGCAGTTCGCGGATTCATAAAATTAGTTCCGTAAAAGTGGTCGTAAAAGCCTGATTTATTCAGAAAATTACCCATTTTTATCGCCAGAATCTGGGTAAAAACACTGCATTCAGTTGAACAGGTGCACAGAAGACGACCTGTCAGTCTAAATTTTTCTTTTTCAATCTGCCCATAATATTTATTATATGTAAATTATACCGAATAAAATTAGTCTCATGCACATCGTTTATTAGTGTCACAGATGGGTTATTACTGTTACACTATATGGACAGATTGGATAGATGCGTAAATCATTAAAAATCAAAATCAGTATACTATGCGAAAAGGATTCTTCTCCAGCTTCCGGAAACCAACCTGGGATTTGTATTGTGTCCTGCAGGACGTAATTACTCACCTCTTTTGCATAATATGTGCGTGAGATTTGGTTCTTTCTTATACGTGCCCCTTTTCATCTCCGATGAGTGCATGCCCTTATTAAAATTTGAGAGGTGTCCCCTTTAACTCTGTAATAAGTGCCCCTTTTCATCTCTGATTAGTGCCATTTTTCTTCTGAAAATTGCACTTTTTCCATCATCTCTGGTGAGTGCCCCTTATTTAGTGCGAGGAGTGCCCCATTTTCACCTCTGGTAATTTCCCTTTTTACTTTGACATGTGCTCTTTTTCATTTCAAATAAGTGTCATTTTCCCCTTTGGATATGTGCCCCCTTTTCCTTTCCCTGTAAAAAGTGCTCCTAATTTAAAAGGATTAAGAAGAACTTTTCTTTAATTTCACCCAAGTGTGGCTCGCTACGCTCTCTCGTATTTAAAGTTGGTATGATTATGGTTCATATTAAAGATCTTTTCAGTCTTTCATGATTAGATTGTGCTTAAAACGTAACGCTTAAGATGTAATTTTTTCACTGCGACCTCACAAATCCAAATTTTTTGCTCGCTCGCAAAAATTATTCGTACCATCACAAACCAACTACAAAGTATATGTGTGATGCTTGAACAGTATGAACCATGTTAAGAGAGAAACAGACATTGAAATCATCCCTGTAACACATTGTAGGGGTATATACCAATGTCTAAAAAAAACTGTAAATTTTCGCTTTGAGGTTTCCCTTAGTAGGTGCCCCTTTCTCCCGGAAAGTGCCCTTTATTGTTGATGCCCCCCACACCCTTTGAATTACCTCAATTGCCCCTGGCCTGCTCAAGCCTCCGAGCTTCCAGGGGCGCCGCCCCCTGGACCCTACACCAATTTACGCTACGCTCTACCTACTTTAGCCCCCCCTACTTTGAAAAACGTTCACCGGGGCCTATTGTGAGGTGTTTAAAGCTGCAGCCCGAATCAAGTTATTGCTGTCTGCCCATTACAACTGCTGCACTAGTCTTGTACTGACTGATTTTGACAATCAAGTGATACCCGAGGTATTAGGAATCTGTACTGTGTCAATTGTGGTTGTCAACATTGTTGCAATTGAAGATCTTGTTTAGAAATGAAATAAAAAGGATAAAAGATATACTTTATGGACTCCTGATCTTGATGAGGGAATCATTGCTGTGTTTAGTTATACATATAACAATATTAAACACTTACACCTAGAGGCAGTGGCGTACGCAGGATTTTTTCAAGGGGGGGGGGGCGGGGGTTAACATTTTGAAATCAGGCAAAAAAACAAAAAAAACAAAAAAAAATCACCGAAGGGGGGGGGGGGGTTGTTCTAAAATACACACATAAAAAAAAAAACTAAAGGGGGGGGGGGTTTAACCCCCAAACCCCTCCCCCCCCCCTGCGAACGCGCCTGCCTAGAGGTACCGGTGCCATGAATACCAATGTCCTAAAGACTTTTTGTCACAACGGGCGGATTGCACACATAGTCCCACTTCTTGTGTATACAGTCTTTTCCTCCTATCATAAATTTATGCTGGAAAAAGTCACAAATTTTAAATGATATCCTGGCAAAAAGTATACACCAAATCGAGTTTACAAATTCGACTTTTCTTAAGCTTTTCAGGGGGACGCATCCCCCCTCAGACTCCCCCTGTCCGCGCAAGCGCGGCACGCGGCGCTGATGCGCCGCTCAATATTTTCTCACAAATTGGCCCCCCCCCCCTCGACGCCGGCTGGATCCGCCCCTGGTGTCCGGAACACCATTATCATCACTTTCTCAGCTGCAATAGGGAATATCTTCAGCAGGGTTGCTGTCGGTTCCCTTACCAACAGCCTTGTCAAACCTGTCACTCTCTATCTCTTCGCTACAATCTTGAACATCGCCGCTCTTCTATGCGATGTGTATTTTGACAACTACTACGCCATGTTGGTGTCGTCATGTATCTCCGCATTAGGGACTTTTAGATTTGCACGTCAACAGCTTTGACTGCAACGTGTGACGTCATTTTAAGGCACTGCGCATGCGTTACGTCGTCTCAGTCGGCGATCGAGAATGCGTCAACCTTGATTTTCCTAAATCTAGTACATACATACATATTGATATTTATATAGCGCCTTTAGATGCTCAAGGTACTAGTATGCCGTGTGCGCATGCAGGGGCGGATCTACGTAGCGATTATTCCGGCTCGGGCCCCCCATCCTAGCCCCCCAAAACGATAAAAAAATAGGATAATAACGTAAAGTTAACCTTTATAAAAAAAAAATTAAAAAAGCGCCCCCCCCCCCGCTTATTCGCCGGCCGGCTGAGTCGGCACTAAATGTTGTATTAAGATTTGGCTACCCCCTCCCTCCCTTGACGACGTCTGGATCCTCTGCAGGCGCGGATCCACGGGGGGGGGGGGGGGGGCTGACGGGTCAACAACAAAAGAATTAAAAAAATATTCTCACGAATTAGGTGAAAAAAACAAAAATAGTGGTTTTCACCTCCCCGCCCCCCCCCCGCTTATTTATCGGCTGACTGAGTCGGCGCAAAATATATCCTGAAAAATTGGTGCCTCCTACCCCCCCCCCTGCTTATTCACCGGTGGCTGAGTCGCAACTAATATTTTCTCACGGATTGGGCCCCATAGGGTTAGGCTGGATCCGCCACTGTGCGCATGAGTTCCTCAGGTAGACAAAGGAACATCCCTTCCCTGCTATTATGTAAAAATGTGTAGAACAGGTGTCACATGCATATTCACCTTTTTACATCATTTGTTTACATTCTAAAGATAATACAGTCTAGCGAGGTTTGTTGTTTGCTGAAAGAAAGTAAATCACTTGTATTAAAGCAAAACTGTTAAACCGTACACTAATAATAATAATAATAATAATAATAATAATAATAATTGTAATAATAATAATAATAATGATATGTTATCCCCGTGCGTTGTGGTGTCGAATTAATCAGAGCGATCCATTTCTTCCAAACGACTGGGGATAGATACCATCTTTCTTTCAAGCAATAAAGAATAGTTCTATAGATCATAATTCTAGCTGTCGAGGTTTGTTGTTTGATGAAAGGAAGTTCATCACCTGTATTTGAGCAAAACTGTTCACCCGTACACCAACTAAAAGTTTGGAGCTCCGACAGTACAATGGTACACCGATACCTTTTGAGTTTTATCAATATTCTGCGCGTCTATTCTCCGTTTCGTATATGTTATCCAGCTAACAGAAGTGAAGCACACATTTGTATTTTGTGTATCGTTCCATCAAAGCCTACCATGGGTTGTTTTTATGAGATTTTAACTTCTCGAAGTTTGCCTGTGGTGGTGTGTATCTTCTTAAAGGCATCCTGTCATGTAGGTATTATTAAGACCATTGGAATTTACTTGGAAGATATCAACATTAGTCTTGGAACGACATCGACGGATATTGGAATTGCTCTTGGACTACTCAATGCATTCTCTAACTTTCCAGGTGAGAATCTAAATCTTAACTATTCCTAATGTGACCGCTCAAATCCAGTGGCAAATTATCTCTAAATGTATCCCGCACGATGTACTTGCGATGAATCGCTTACACAAAAATAAACTACCTGCCTGCTGGAGTGAGGGGAGAATAACCGACCCGTGCCCCGCCCCCTTTGAAACTTAAGTGGCAAATCTTAATGACCCCCCCCCCCCATGTCACACGTGAATTAAAGACCCTCTTTATTATTTCATGACATAGCTTTAGGTTTTCAAATAATTTTGGACTTAAAGATAGATCTGCCATCGTCTAGTGGATACATCCCCTCTGCGGGACGATTGTCCTTTCGTATAAGAATACAATTATATGCATAGTTTCAAGTAGATATTCATTGATTTTAAAAACTAACTTTATTTTCATTATTGCAAAGTTGAAACTTTGATTCGACAAGGTTATCAAAATTCAATGCTTGGAAACATTCGAAGTAATGATTATTATAAATTACAAAACGCTTAAATACAGCCCCGGTATAGCGCCTGAAGAGCTCTCCGAACGCTGCTGAGATGTGTGAGATCACAGTATGGACATGATTTGCACAAGCAGACGATGTCCCATGACATCTCACACATTTTCAGTGCCTGTGTTTTCATCTTATCTTGAGTTCTTTCTCTTATACCCCATTCACAGTGGTTTTGAAATTTGTAGCGGCGTTGTAGCGGATGATTTTTATTACCTCCGTAACAAACACGTGTATGCATGGCTCATGACCCGCGAGTGACCCCGATATGACCGGAAATACTTCAGCGCGGGGTTTTCGATTGCTTGAAATTGCGTGCGCTAGCTGTACTTTACACACTCTTCCTCATGTAGCTAGCTCGATTTAGCTTTTTGTATCCTCGATCATATTACTTTTTAAAAAACTAGCATTTTTATTGCTTCCAGTCAGAATATTTTAATTTTTTGAAGTGTGAAATATTTTTATTTGGATAATTATAATATCTACATAATAATAAAATCAATTTGAATCCACTGGTTACTTTATTTCTATTTCACTTTATGTTCCCCATTGCTGGAGAAAAGAGGTCAGTGATAGGTAAGTAAACAAATCACACGTGTTTGTCGCGGTGTTATAGCGGAGAGCCTTCACACTGAGTAAACACCGCGACAGCAGCGGGACTGTCCCGCTGCTGTAGCTAGGCGAACCTAGCGATAGTTTGTCGCGGCGTTATCGCGAGGCGGTGTTATCCCGCGATAGTTTATAACGGGTCCGAGCCTTCACACTGAAGACAACACCGCGACAGCAGCGGGACAGTCCCGCTGCTGTCGCGGTGTTTGAGGCCACTGTGAATGGGGTATTACTTCACTATGTCAGGCTAAATGTATAACGTATTGCCTCACTCTAAACCCCACGCATGGTTTTATTTTGATGACAAATGCAGCGATGCAAAAATAAAGGAATCTGTCGCTTGTAAACAAAATAAGACGCCATTGTACCGTGTGAGTAAAAAAAAAGTTTACACCTAGAAAATTACTAATCATTTTAAAAATCATCTATGAACAGTAAATTATTATACATCTTATGAAAGAGTGTTTTATCCCAAATCATTTGGTACCATTTTTGTGTGGTATGTGTTCACCCTTGGATGAACAGGTGGCATTGTTTGCGAGAGTGCAAAAATCGACTTGCGCCAAAGTGATATGATGCCTTTAGTATGTATTATGTTGGGATTAGTGGAGTGAGAGAATGGTTTGAATGTATCAAATGAAATGCATTGCATATGTTTTTCGCAAAGGACAAAGTCACACACACCCAGGGCTCAAATTAATTTTGTGTCCACGGGGGCTCTTCCCAAAAAAAAGAGCCCCGTGAGAAGGCTCACGGGGCTTTTTTAGTACTGACGGGGGCTCTTTTTTATACAAATATCCATTGAATTGGTACCTATGATACTCCTCAATTATTTGCTGTTTCATCATTATCATTTTAATCAGCATTTTCCCTCTTACAAATTTACAAGCTACATAACTGTTAATGACTTTTATCCCGTGATGACATTCTCTCGATGTCTTCCCGTTCTGCACATTATTTCCTCCTCATTATTGGGAGCAACCTTTACATTCTTTCTTTACTGAGCCACGTAGCGGAGAGGCGATTTTGTGTGTGTGCTATTTTGGACAGACGCGGATCCACGGGCCGATTCTACCGCCCCCCCCCCTCCCCCAGCCTCCCAAACCGGTAAAAAAATAGGATAGTAACGTAAATTTTAGCTTAAAAAATAAAATAAAAAACGCCCGCCCTCCTGACTTGCCAGTGACACAAATGCGGCATCAAAATATTTGTGCTTCTCCGATCGTAATTAAATGCCTAAAACCCCTGACCCCCCCCCCCCCACACACACACACCAATTTACGCTCGCTACCCTCTACCTGATCGTAAATACTTTAGCCCCCCCACTTTGATAAACGTTCCGCGGGGCCTGTGTATATAATATATACGCATACAACACTGATCTTTATGATGTCTTTAACGTGACATATCTTCTTCTCCCCTTGCAAACGAGAAAGAAAACAAGGTCATTGATTGTGATTCAAATTGATGCGAATATTTGTTTGAATAAGCACTGCTATTCATCCGATTCTTCTTTGTAAAAACAACTTTTACAAATTTCAGCCATGCTTATTGAGTTGAGACGTTCCATTCAATGTAAAATACTCATTAAAGAATACACTTCTCCTGATCTGAAAGTGATCTTACAACACAGTGGCTGAATTGCATGGCTGAGATTTGTAAAAGTCGTTTTTACAAAGAAGATTCTGGTGAAAAGCATTGCTTATTCAAAAAAAAAATCCTTGCATCAATTTGAATCACAATGACTATTTGTCGCATGATCCGTTTATTAAATAACCTTGTTTTTTTTGTTTTTTTGCAGGTGGAGAAGAAGCTATGTCACGTTAAGAAATTATAAAGATCAGTTGTATTATGCGTATATACATAATGATACCAGAACAAAATGTTGATTATCAGAATGTCATTTTGGAATACCTCTATAAAAATACCACATTGTCTTTAGCCCGTATCAGTATTAGTATGAGCCAATATAAAGCTATTATTCTTTATTCAGTTCAGTATAATGGTTTTCCTCAAAAATAGTTTCGCTATTTTTTTAGGGTTGAGACGCTAAGAAATGGTTTCAAATGTACATTACACAAACCCTGAACCATTGCAAAATGATGGTGGTTCTCTCTCTCTCTCTCTTTATTTTAATCATGCATTATCAACTACATATAAAGCAGCAACCAAAAACTTAGGGTTATCTGAGATAGGTGAAAGTAAGAGTTAAAAAGAAAGTCATGCTAAAACGGCGCTTCACCTCCCCCCCCCCCCCTGAAAAAAAAATTAGTGGTCCTCCTCTCCAGCATCCCCTCCCCGCTTTAATATTCACCAGCCGGCTGAGTCGGCGCAAAAATGTTCCCCCAAAACTGGACCCCCCAAAACAAATATATGTGCATTTATCCAGCCCCCCCCCCTCCGCTCATTCGCCGATCGCCGGCTGGCTGATTCGCCGCTAAATATTTTCTCAAGATTTGGCACCCCCCCCCCCCCTCTTGCCGCCGGCTGGATCCGCCCCTGATTTAGGACCCCCGTAAGTGATGTTTTCCTGGCATCTACTTACATGCGAAGCATCGTCCACGAGCCGCATAGTGGCGAGGCGATTTTTTGTTGTTGCTATTTTGAACCCCCGTATTGTTTTCCTGGCATCTACTAACATCTTACTGTGTGGGTCGATCTGGACACATAATGGCGTTTTTCTATGCACATCACATTTTCACTTGGCAGCCCAAGGGGGCCGGGGGAGGAGAAGGTTAAACCCTCTAACCCCCCCCCCCCCGTAGATCTGCCCATGTTACCATATCATTCCACGACATCTTGGTCTTCCTCTTCTTCTCAATAGGGACTTTTAGATTTGCGTGGACGTGGACGTGTTCTTTTAAGGCACTAGCAGTCACATGTGACGTCCTTTTAAGGACTGGCAGTGCCTTAAAAGGAGGTCACACGTTGCAGTCCACGTTCTCATCGTGCAAAAAAAGTCCCTACATTGATTTACTGGTCGAGGTTCATTATTTGCTGGTCATTTGAAATCCCCAGATTTCAGCGGGTTTACGCTTTCACAACGAAAAACTTCTCGATGACCATATGTTTCTGCCCTTGTGCGATCGCCTCCATAGCTCCAGCAGACACGGCGCGGCAGCGTGCACACGTACCGTTACTAACGGCGCAGTAGGCCTATAACCACTGATGACGGCGGCACTGCTCTGCGAGCTGAATCGGTAATAATAGGCCTACCGCCTACTCATAGAACTAGAAATCTTGCACGCTTATCTAAGTTTCATTTCATTGGTTTAAGGTTTGTAAATTGAAACTCAATATTGTGTTAAAGTTATAACAGAAAAGATAATCTTTATTATATAATTCCACGAGGGCGATTTTTAATTTTGCAATCGCCCCCGTGAGCAACCAGACGGGGGCGATTATGTAGCTCAGGGGGCGAATCGCCCACTGCCCCCGTGTATTTTGAGCACTGCACACACCCACACACACGCGCACAAATGTTCCTTGATATTTGATATTCGATATTTGAATGTGTGTCATGATTAGTTTTGTTAGGAGTGTTATTTGGATCTGCAAACACCGAATTAATACCCAAATCCCAATTGTTTTATTCAAACATCACATAGGCAACTTTGGCGCAAGTCGATTTTTGCACTCTCGCGAACAATGCCTCCTCTTCACCCAGGCGTGAGCACATACCACACAAAAATGATACTGAATGATTTGGGATAAAACACTCTTTTATAAGATGTATAATAATTTACCGTTCATAGACGATTTATAAAATAATTAGCAATTTTCTAGGTGTAAACTTTTTTTGGACTCACTCAGTATATTCAGCTGCACACACCGTGGTATATGTTCGGCGTTTCAAGAGGGAACAAATGCCGTCCTTGATATCATTCCGGGTTTTTTTTAATTTGAATGTCTGTTTTCTTTGATTGTTAATTAACCCCTATCCTGTGTATTTACAAGCAAAAGATTTTAGTTATCAGAATCGGGTTATATCCTCTTTTTAATGGTTTGACATGCCATTACATTTATATACACTAACCTCATTACAATTTGACAAATAATAGCTTTGCAATTATGTTCATTCTTTATGGGATGTCGTCTGCTTGCGCAGTATTGGTCCATATAGTGACGTCATTAAAACATCGTTATTTTTCCGGTGACTCGTCTCTCGTATATCCCAGCTGCTATGGAGGTGGTTGTATTTGTATTTTTATAAATCACCCGATATGTAGTTGACCTAAAACTTGTACGATGGCCATCTGTTAGCTTACCAGTTTCTAGTGATACATTAGTTGACATATTTGTGATTTTCTTTGAATTTCACCTTCAACAATATTAAATCTGATATAAATGGCCCTACGTGTTATCAGTCTCTGTGACATGGTGTAATATTGAAGCCCTTAACAAAGTTTGCGCTTCAAAATAATCATGAAGTGCCTCAAAAAAAGTAAAAATCTTTGATTGACCGGTTGTTATTTTCCCCAATAGACTGTGGTGTTATTAAAATCGTTACGAAAACGAATTCTGAACTTTCTAATTCCAATCATAAATATCTTGATAATCAGACAGGCGATCAGCTTGTAAAAGTCATGGGATTCATGTATGACCTAAAGGTTTATAATTATGATTGCAGCATGAGCTGAATTCTGGATTTTTTAAAGAATCTGAGGCAAAGTTACCCTATCCCTTTAATAACAGCGCATTTTACACATACAAATGCCTTTTCGAGGGTCAGGTCGGAAACTATGGTTCCTGGGGTAACTTGACAGCAAACATTTTTCATGAGTGCATGGTGGGGCCCTGGAAGGAAAATGGTCAAATTCACGTCACCGAGAGTAGTAACAGAAAATGATAATGGTAATAAAATTAATAGTATATATCATTTCGGTTAAGCTTAGATGTACTTTTCTACTCATAAATATATGCACCGGAAGGTACCGCACACAATTGTGAACGAACTATGAATGTTCGCAATACAGTACGTACTATTTTGTGTGTGACGTCTCACACCGTGTATGGTATTTCGGTATCTGAAAATAGTACTGCATGCTGAAAATGGATCGTGACGTGAAATGTTAACCCTGACGGCAATTCGCATGATAACCTTCCAAAGCCCCCCCCCCCTCTAAATATAAACACCTGTTAGGAACTTTCGCTCACCAATTGACAAATGTAACCTAATTATTCCAAAATCCAGACTTTCATCTACCGAAAAACGTCTCACAATTCCTTCTTCGAAAATGGGCACATACACTAATATTTGATCTCGGAAAGCGTACTTCTTTCCTCAGTAATTTGATATGATTTCCCTTTTTAATGAAGTTTGTGTATTTTTTCACAATATGTTCTTTGGGATATTTTTGATAGCCCTCCTAAACAATCGATAATAATATAATTATTGTAATATATCTTGTTAAAGGTACTATGTCCCTTTTGCAGCCAACCTCAAATTCTGTGGAACTTTGCAGAAATTATGAAAACATGTCATGTATGTCCTATCTGTGAAATTTAAACGTTAGCAGTGTCCAAATATTCAAATTATGCAAGGAAACCCGTTAACTTGTTAGACTTCACTGTCAGACACTATTGAGTGACTGACTGGCTTTTTTCTTCTTTGGTAATAACATACATAAAATGAGCCGTAAAGCGTACATGAGCATTTGTCTACATCAATAACCCACTTCTTGTGATGGCCAAAATTAAACTGATTGAATCTTTGCGCAGCATAACACGTATGACCATTCGGTACAATGGTCTGAAAATCAAGACTATTACTTATTGACTCTATAGCTCCTAAGTCGATTTGACAACTAATAGTCGTTATTTTCCCACTTGAAGACATTTTCAAGCCTCACCTTTTTTAGGGAAGTTTTAAATTAGTATTATTTTTTCAATGCCGTTGGAATTTAATCTTTTCATTTTGTTGGCCTGCAAATGGGAAATAGTACCTTTGAAAAATATTCAATTCATGACTAATATTTGAAATAGATTCAAGCAGATGAATATCAGTTATAAGAAATGTTGCTAATTACATGAGCATAAGATTTTTTCTGTCTTCATATAGCTCCTATAATTGCTGCCCTCTATCGCCACCATTCCATTCGTCGTCTGCTCCTAATATTTGGTACATGTCTCGCTTCGATGGGCGTGGCCTTGACTTCCATGGCAACCAGCAACGCTCAAATGTCAATCTATCTCTCAATAACCGGTAAGAAACTGTTCATAAAATCTTATTAACTATATTACAGTCCATGTTTATCTTTAACCTTACTCCTGATTACATGAAAGGTTTTCGTAAGAAGTTGGGAGGGAGAGTTAATTGTTGAAAATATTTGATCAATTCATTTGTTTCGCTTTTATAGTGAAGGTTATAATTTAGATTTTCCACTTTTTGGAAAAAGCATGAAAACAAGCTATGATCCAAATTGAATGGGTGTAAGGAATACTTTGGTTCAGATTGGTCTAAAAGCACTAAATTTGGCAAAGACGTCGAACATGCCATACTATTTAGATTTTTTACGGACGCCAAGAAGGGCACCGCCTGGGGCCGACATTTTGGTCCAATAAAAAAAAAGCCCGCCAGATGAGCTGGAATTCAATAGTATTTAAAAATATGGGGCCTACAGATATCGAAAATCTTATTCTGTTGTTAATTCATCGATTCGATGTCAAGGAGGGCGCCCCTTGAGATTACTTCCGCCATTTGAGCTCATGGTTTATTAAACTATTATAGTTTATATAGCTCCCCTTCTGCATTACCGAAGCACGATGATTATAATCCCCAACTTCCAAAATATGTTCTTATAGGAGTGTAGTTCAGGAGAAGTGGATCGGGAAGCTAGCTAAGGACAAACTCGAACCACCCTACCAACAGGGACTTTTAGATTTGCACGTCGACAGCTTCGACTGCAACTTGTGACGTCATTTTAAGGCACTGCGCATGCGTCACGTCGTCTCAGTCGGCGATCGAGACTGCTTCAACCTTGATCTTCCTAAATCTAGTACGGTACTAGTATGCCGCGTGCGCGCGCGTGCACGCTTATACTTCCTGTATGCATGTATATCGTCGAGTGAAATCTAAAAGATTTCTAATTGTAGTCAACATGGGCAGTTGAGTACGTTGACACGCATGATCAGTCGGCATTCGTCGTGTTCGCGTCCACTCAATCTAAAAGTCCTAATAGTTCTTGAAGAGGACTTGTCTACCGAATGCAAATAGATGCATACAAAACAATAATTAAATAGAATGCCATTAGCTTTTGACAAAAGATGAATGGAGGGCACCAATGAGGAGAATCATTGAGAACTGGGATGTCAAAACTTTAATTGATTTATTGTTGACAACACGGAAACTGTTTCAAACAGACACATATCCACATAAAATGTAGAATGTGTGACATTTATATAACTACGATTTGAATGTCTTACATTCTGAACAGAAATAGAGAAAATAAAAGATAGTAAAAACTAAAGAGACACCTCAGGAAAAACGAGAAATTATGAAGACGATCTAAGAGAGAGAGAGAGGGGGAAGGAGAGAGTAGATAAAGGAAACACCAAGGAGAAAAGTATAGAAACAATGGACCAAATTTGAAAGAAAAGCGGAGCCTGTCTTAGTGCATTTAGAAAATAGCAACATCGTGGAAAATGCATGAATGGCCTGGATGAAATATTGGGATTACTTGAAGACTTCCGAACCTTCGTGTGTGTAGTTGAGTTTTTACAGACATGTATCAATGATCAGATATGATTATTTACGTCTGGGGACCGACCTTTAACGTCACCTGGTCCATCCAAAAGACGTGACTCAGTTTCGAACCTGCGTCCTCGGCTGAATCAGTTTTTAATTTCCATAGTTAGCTGGATTACAGGCGCACGCCACAACGCACCTGTTAACACTTAAAGGCCTTATATAGGCCCTAAGCCGATATTTATTGTTAAAACTCGTAGGCTCTGTTTATCTTTTGCCAGTAACAACTCTCCTTATAATAGATATAGACCTAAATCTAGCCTCATTTTTTCAGTATACGAGTTTTATTACCGTATAATCAAGGAGTATAGATTGTCTATAGTCTTAATCAAAATTGAGTTATGTTTGGGTCGTACCCAGTTTTCTAACACTCAATTATACATTGTTCAACTTAAGTTGAATTTAATATCGACCGTAATTTTCAGGCGAAGGGCTTCCCAAGTAACGGACCATACATCGTTAATAAATACATATGGACCGTCAACTAAAAGGTTTGAGAACCCCTGTTATAGAGCTTCTCGTTGTGCAAACTTATCTGGCGGCCATTTTAGATCTGACCAAAATGGTGGCTCTAGATGTGGTGCGTTTAGAAATTTGCAACAAACTGCTCCATTTCTCCTCCTAACATCCTCAACTACTGTAACTTGTACAAATATAGGTAGTACGTAGTAGGCATTTGAAGATTTGAAAGCGTGCCATCGTGCGGCATTGTATTAAATTTCATGATGCCATAACAATATTTACCTAGTTTGGTATTATAATTTAGAAAATCGATGTTTGTTCCATAGAATACTTGCGGTCATGGGTAAACGGGGCCAAAATAGCGCGGAGGTAAATGCACAGTATATAGTGCGGCCCCTGTAGCGCAAACTCTCCGCTACCACATATTTCAAATTGGAAGAATATTTAGTAGAAACATGTGATACACTATCAAAAGAACATTGCAAATATGAAATTATTAATTACAAATATAAAGATCTTAAATTCAATTGCAATATGACGACGCCTTAACCTCTGCTTAGCTACAACGATTATATAATCCCATGTACACTTCGAGCCCCCTTCATGATTACAATACATATTTTTTTAATACGAATATGGGATATGGATGATAGGGAGATATGAGTTTGCTCAGCTCTCTGTCTTCGTCTACAAACTGGCACAGGTGACCCCAGTTTGAAACTGAGTCACGTCTTTCGGATAGTGACGTTAAAGGTCGGTCCCCAGGCGTAAATCCTTTTATCTGATTCAACCACGTTTGTGAAACCTAGATTACTGAGGCACACATATATGCTCATTCGTACATACAAATTAATTACAGTAACAGAAATACAGTGTACGATAATGAAAATAATAATGATCATGACGATTACGAGGATTATATCATAATTCTCCTCATCCTCATCATTATCAGAGCATACATATGTTTAATGCTCGAGGTAAAGTGAATTCTTTTAAAGAGTATTTACAATAGAATACATGGAATAGTTAGCGAACTAATCGTGTCTTGTTGTGTGTATCCACTATAAACACGTTCATTCTTATTTTGTTCGACGCACAAAGGGAGCTTTTGCCCGCACTAAAATTTTAGCTTTCGTCTGATATTTTAGGCGTCCAATAGCTAAATGCCCGCAGTTCCGACAATCAGAAAGCTTGAACCTTAAATTATGATATAATTGGGATTCTTAACCGTCTTTGTTGTTGCTATTATATTTTTTCACTCAACAAATAAGATTGGCCATTCATTAACTTCTTTCAAACGAATTTCTAATATTGTGGGTTTTTTTTTTTGCATTTTAGAGCCTTATTATGTGTATTTTTTTACTGATGTAATTAAAAGAATCCCATTGGTTAAATTGGAAATGTTTAATCATGTTAACAGGACATCGATGAAAAACAGCTTTGCTGATTCGATTGTTTCTTTTTTTATCCTGTATAAATATGTCAAATAAATAAATTAAAAAAATATAACTTATCTGAAAAATGACGTTCGTGAATTATTCTTGTACATCAAATTTTAATGGGTACTTATGCATTTTATTCAGATACGATAATCCAATTTCAATTCTCCTACATGTTTTCTTTTCATGTGAAACAGGTCTTGGATATTGCATGGTACATATATGTTGTACCATGACATTGCACCACGTGGCTCGAAATTTCAACCTACTTTTCAGCATTAGTTTGACTGGATATGGCGTCGGAATGTTTCTGTTACCACTCATAGCTGAATTCCTACGTCAAGCTTACGGTTGGAGAGGTGGACTGCTCATCATAAGCGCGCTGATGGCACATATTATCCCAGTTGGCATGGCAATCAAGTTCGAATCAGATGAGAGCAGCACACAGAGAAATGACGTTCAGAGTGTCCCAAGTTCGCCCCCAGAGTTTAACGAGGAAGCGGAGAGCAACATCAGCACAAGCAAGGACACAGAAGGTGAGTTGGACCGGTATTCCTAGTAGACCAAAAGCCCGTGAGACCGGCAGTCTCATGCGAACGCCATTGTCGGTCTCGTGAACTTATGTCAGAAAAATATGGCAGAAAAGCCAAGAAGACCAACATGTCGGTCTTGTGTCCTGTTAGTCTCGTGGGCCTTTTACAATGTTGACAGGTTGTCAGAAGATTTTCTAGACCTACCGTGTCTGTCGTGTGGGCCTCGTTCTCGTGTGCTTAATAAGTCTAAGAAGACTGACATAAATGGTAAATTATGGTCGACGATATGTAACCCTGTCCGATTTTAACATAAATGCTTTGGCTGCTTACTAAGGTGCGCCACCTCGGTTCAACATATGTTATGGACAGGGTCGAGGGTTTTGCCAACCCTTCGAGCGACAATAAACAGCTGAATAACAATACAGTGGAATACTCTTAGATAATATAATGGAGTTTGTGCAGAGAAAGGAATTGTAGATATAATGTTTAGTTTTGTATTTAAAACAAATCTTTAATTTTTTTTGTATTAGACAATTGATGAGAGACCTACATTTTCCTTGTGTACTTTGATATTTTAGAGGTAAATTCATTTCGAAAGTAATTTTGAGATAAAACCCCTTTTTGGAGGCCTTCATAATCAAATTTTCTTTATAAAAGATGACAACAGAGACGAGATTGGAGTTTTTCGTAGTATCGCCAACAGCCTTCGCCAATCTGATTTTTACGTGGATCCTGTGCTCAATGTGCTACTTGGTGCAATTTTCGCGTCGCATATGGTTTGGGGAGGTTGGCACTCCTTTCTTATACCGCATGCTCTGCAGAGGGGAATCTCTGTCCGGAACACCATTATCATCACTTTCTCAGCAGCAATAGGGAATACCTTCGGCAGGGCTGCTGTAGGTGTCCTTACCAACAGCCTCGTCAAACCTGTTACCCTCTTTCTCTTCGCTACAATGTTAAACATCGCCACTCTTCTTTGCGACGTGTATTTCACCAACTTCTACGCCATGTTGGTGACGTCATGTATCTCCGCAATGGCAGTAGGAGGGGAGGCGGTGTTAGGACAGTTGGTTGTGAGGTACAGAGCATCTCCAGAGAAGTTTGATGTCGTGTATGCAGCCGCCTTAATTTTTATCGGATCCGGGCGGTTTCTTGGTGGCTATTTGAGTGGTAAGGATTCACCAAAAACGCATATGAGCCATTAAAATAATTTGTTGTTGTTAAAGGTATAGACTAGTGCCAGTCAGGCGATTGCTTTGTGAAAGAAACGTTGTGGAATCGATCAGAAAAGGTTGATCATCTAGCATATATATATATATATATATATATATATTGGTGTGTCCGGCAAGGTTCTGGAATCATCAAAATGATAAGAAATTTGGCCCAGTCTTGGTAAAGTTACAAGCACTGTACACATACAGATGCATATGGGACTACAATATATCTATCCAGTCCAGATAGATATAATAATTTACCAAACATATCAATCAGTAGGCGGTTTCCCGGCAAAATTTGTATCATTACGTATTAGTCAAAACATATTCTTTCACATAATTAGTAATAAGAACTTCCATTTCGTTTTTTGAGAGGGGGGGGGGGCGTTTCCAAAACTAATCTTTACGTTTAACTTGAATTGAATAAAAAGAATTTTTAGTTTGTTTTCATGTTGTTTCCAGAAAGAAGAAAATCAGTTTGACAACCTTCATGAAAGCAAAGAAAATGGTTCGATAAGATCAATTTCAACAATTAACCCTTCTCGTGATTTTATTCGTTGATTTGGAATGCAATTAAAAAAACACGATTATGAACTGATTTGCTCTAACAGCTAAAAAAAAACTATAATGTTATTAGGTTCAATGATAGACTGAACAAAGATTGCAAACTCAGTAGGTGTGGGGTACAGTTCCCTACCAGTAATTTAGAGATAGTTTGCATTTAAGGATTTAATGGGTATGAAGACAACGCCCATTGGTATCAAACGCAGACGAGGAAAATAATGGTGGCGATAGAGGGCAGCAATTATAAGAGCTGTATCGAGACCAAATAATAAATAAAATAATCTTGGGGTACAGTTACTGATTTATATATGATACATATCAGTGTCTATTTATATCGAATAGTCATTATGAAATGAATATTCATTTAATACACAACATCCGTCATGAAGAGAATCTTCACACGTGACTGGTCCAGCGGGCACCAAATGATTTAAGGACAAATCCACTCGAAAAATAACTTACTTTCAATAAAAGCAGAAAAAATCAGACAAACCAATCAAAAAAAGTTTGAGCAAAATCGGATAACTAATAAGAAAGTTATGATTATTTGAAAAAGTATGTAAAACTACGGAACAATGAGAAATACAACACAAATTGCAAAGATGGTTGTCAGTTTGTGACGTCATGTTCTCACTATTTATCAATTGCTCTATATGGTTTAATCCCATTAATTTCCCTTTTTATTCCCCAAACTTGATTTCCCCATGCCTTTGCCCAGGTTATATGATTTGTATCATATTGCGTGCATGACATATCAAAAAATCTTCTATGAACTTTGAAGAACTTATACTTTTTTCTGAATATTGTATATTCATAATTATTGATTTTTATATAAAAAGTTTATCAAAATTCACATTTTTCATGATTTAACTGTTTGTGGAAAAAATTACTCTATATTAGTGCATCCACACAAAAACATATTACAATTAATTTAACTTGGTTGCTGGTGTAAATAAATAAGATTCTTAAGGAGAAAATAGGAAATTTATATCATGAGGTCACAGACTCATGAGTGAGTTGCCAATTTGTCTAGTGATTTTCAAAGTTTTTAATGTCATTAAAAATTCATAACTTTCTTATTAGTTATCCGATTTTACTCAGACTTTTTTTGCTTGGTTAGTCTGATTTTTCTGCTTCTATTGAAAGTAAGATATTTTTGGAGTGGACTTGGGCTTTAAAGGGTTGCAGGTTAATCATGTAGAAATAGATTGGATAACGCAATTAATGCAAAAAGATCAAAATAGTGACTGATCAAATAACTGTAATCAAGGGATTTATTCATAGGTATTCAGATCAACAAAGTGGATTCAAATTGCTCTCATTGTATTTTATTTCAGGAATGATTGCGGATCACTTCTCATCCTACAACGCAACGTTCAAACTATTAGCTTTCATCGAGGTTGTCGTTCTCCTCCTAATGGTAGTCGTGAGATGCAGACCAAAAGCAAACCCCGTCTGAACATGCTGTATCGGAAGCGTGTAACATATATTTTTTATAGTGAGCTTTGAAAGCGAGTTCGTTCAGAATGTTTTCTTTTTATATATTAAAAATAAAATTATTTTAAAAACAATTTCTTTTCCTTTTTCATAAACGCATTTGGAGCTTATTATATAAGTAATCGATAGGCAACTCATAGATACTTTTGTTTTACATGCTGAATATAATAATACATTTATTACCAACATACTGTGTATAGAATTTGAAAAAAATTGTCTCTTAAAATGTTCAAGTATTGTAGAGTACAATAAAAAAAAAAACATTTGCATTAAAACAAAATCCCATGTCCTACAACAATAGAATAACGATTCTGATCGGTTTTTTTTATCAAGAACAACCGATCGATACGGTTAGTCGATGGAGTAGATTTATGTAGAAGGTACATGTATAGTTTCACTTGCAGAGTGAATGCAATGAATAAACGATATCATCTTCTAGAAGCTTGTTTATGCACATTCCCTCCCATAGGGAGAGCCCTCCTCCCAGATATTGTTTGAAAGATTAAAGGGAAAGTCCACCCCCAAAATAAGTTTGTTTCGATAGAGGCAGAATAATAAGAAAATCAGGTGAGTGAAAGTTTGAGCAAATTCTGAATGAAAATAAGAAAGATATGAATTATTGAAGTTGTGATCAATCAAATACAAATTGGCAACTCTGTGACTTATTATATGAGCTCTCCTTCATTTGCTTTGTGCATAATATTCCATAAAATCATGTTTTCTTCGTTATTGATGACGGAATATATATTTGTTCCTTGCAGGGGGAGTATAGAAACATATTTGCAGTTATTATATTTAGGGTGCATGTATGGTTGAAATTTTTCTTGAGGGAAAATGAAAATTTTAGATTTTTTTAGTACTGAGCAAATGGAAGTTTAGCTCGCATGATACGTCATAGAGTTGCCAATTTGTGTTTGATTGATCACAACTTCAAAAATCCTAACTTCCTTATTTTTAATCGGAATTTGCTCAAACTTTCACTGACTTGTTTCTCTCATTTTTCTACTCCTATTAAAACTAATTTAATTTCAGGGTGGACTTCCCCTTTAAATGAATATTAACCTGGCATTATTGAGAGTCCCAAATGAAATATATAATGTTGGGAGGTAACGATTACAATAAAAGCAGAAAACAATGAACGAGAAGAAAAAATAATATTTTGAACAAAAAACAACGACCGAGTTTACGTTGATTGTGGCTGTATCCCTCCTTCGGTTTGAATTAAGGGCCATGTGTTTGGTCAATGTGTTTGGTCCATGGAGGGACCCTATTTTGTATAACGTTGTTTATATGTTGCCACTCTACTCTGTGTTTATATAATTTGTTTTTCCTATATATTAAAGGGGCTGTAGCATGGGAAATACTGGTTAACGTTATCCACGACTTCTTTTGGAGAACTGCACGTAAACGAATGGACTTGATTATTACTGGGTCAGCGTTCTAGCGTTCGCTAAACAGACCGAAGTTCTCCTCACTCTTCGGTTTGCGCATGTTGCACGCACGTGAATACATAGGCCTACTGCGGTCTCGTCGTCCATAGTCGTAGTAGTATACCCGATTGGCCTCGAGTCAGGCCACGGGAAAGACAAATAGTCTCGTCATTCTACAGCCCCTTTAAGCTACCTCCTCTCCGGTTCATTTGTACATGGTTATAAAGTGGAGAAAATAGTTTTATTCAGTTAAAGTGTTTTGTTGTTTGCATCTTAATAGATTACTTTCAAAGTAACACGATTTAAATTTTGTGAGATTTAATTTCTTGGTTCTGTTTCCCGAGTAGGATGTTTCCCCAAGAGTAAGATAGTAAAACAGTAATCGTCCTTGGTCAAAAAACATGAAGTGAAAATTGTTTCCAAAAATATCCAAACCTTGGAACAAATGGGATATGTTTTTTAATTCTTTGTCGGAAATAGAGCATTGACAGTCACTTATTTTTCCCTATACGAGCTAGCGACTTGTTTACAGGCGCAAATCATTTAGAATATTATATTGTGTCATTCTAAGTTTTGTGTGTATGATTACGCTCGCTAGTAATTACAAGAGACTACTGAACTTTTCCGCCCTCTACCACTATGTTTCTAGCTGTTTTATTTGATTATTTTGTCTTGAATTTTTAAAGAGATAGTTGAGTTCTTGCTTCAGACTGCAAAAAGCTTCAAAATGCATGGTTATTGTTCTTATTCTTCTTTATGACATTTCTAGTGCTCTTTTAGGACCTAAAATTGCTATTTTTGACTTAAAAATATGTGAAATTTAGCCAATATAATCATACTCGACCAATTCAGCTCCACTTTAAAAAATATACGGTGACCATTAATTAATTAATTAATAATAACAATGAATGGGCTGGCTGGTTGTGCGTATTATAACCAACACGAAAAGGCCAACAAAAAGCCAACATCGGCTTTGGCTGAAGAAGAAATTACGTTTTGTCAACGGCCGGTTCAAATTATCGAATATTTGTGGGGCACCATAAATATTAGAAATCGTTATATTTATGGATATTTCAGCCGTCTCTGAACCGATTTTGATCAAACAAAGATAATTTGGTCACTAAAATTGTATGTTGTTTTAAGTTTGGCACTCAGTTTTTCATTATCTCACAACAAAACTATTTTGTGTTGCGCCCTCTGCAACAAAAGTCAACTATCCCTTTAACGAGGGCAAGTAATTGGCCGACCTTATGAAGGAGTGATACTTTTCTTGAGTGAAAAACAGTATACCTGCACCGGGCATTTTATTAAAACAGATTATTCTACACTTGTTAAACACAGTTTCCTCAGGTTGTAATATTTAATGAAATACTTGTAAACATTGCTATGTAGCTTCATTGGAATAACTTAAACAGAAAGAAAGTCGTAGCGACTGCTTCTAACATGCAACTATCGCCATTGGCCTATCGAAGCATATGCAGCACCTCTATAAATGTCCAGGAGAGGTATGTAGCATTAACCGAATTATCTTGTTCAGCTTGTGTCTTGTTATTTTAGTCCCCCTTAATTAAATTATGTAACCAAAAATAAAATTGTTGAAAGTTGAAAAGGTGGATGAAATAATAAAAAAAATTATATTAGTACTTGTGGTATGGACAATAATTATTTGTATGACAGGTTTTGAGTCAACCCTAAAAATCGGCATCGGCGTTTTTCGTGCTTTGAGCTAAAATAATCGGATAACCGTGCAATAATGTTTGTTTATAATTACTTGTATGACGGTTTTGAGCCGTTTTTCATGGTTTACGAAAAGTACCCGCATGACTGCGCAGTAACTGTGCAATGTCGTGATTTATAGTGCGCCAGCGTACTGAACAATTGAGGCGTGAGACTTGGTAGGTCTGGCCCCTGAGGGCCATAAAAATACCCCCAAACGCGTATACCGGTACGTAAAGCACGATTTTAAACCATTTTGAAAAAGGTACCCTTTTCTTGAAAATGGCCCAAAATGAATGTTTTTGAACCCCTTAACCGCGCGGACCGCGTCCAATCTATAAAAAACACCCCTTTATACGCGTTTTCCTGGTCACGCATACTAACAGTATTTATATTAGACAGAGACCCCCGGGTACATATACTACATGTAGATTTTATTTATTTATTTCAACGTAGGTAAGAACGTACTGAGTAAAAATGGTTTATCATTCAGTCCCCTTGACAAGCCATCTGATATATTCTGATCCTATCTCTACACTGTATCATGCCTTCAATTGACACGTTTACATTTTGTTTGGCATGTATTTTACAACACTCTGTTGTACATATGTTGTAAAAATATATTGTAAAATTGTTTACTTTACTTGTATCAAAGAGAACTGTTGCTGAGCTAGCGTCATGAGCTTTTATGAGTGTTTATCTCTCACCCGTTTTTTCCACCACTGTTTCTGTGTGTGTCTCTCTCCCTCGAGTTATCCACCCCCGCCTAGTCGTTCTCTTTCTGTCACTAGGGACTTTTAGATTCGCACGAAGACAATAGGTCTATGCTACGATCGACGTCCTTTTAATGCACTGCCTTGAAAGGACGTCACACGTATCAGTCCACGCAAATCTAAAAGTCCCTACTCTAACTTGTTTTCGACCTCCCACTGTACTTAAATATATGATTGAGCAAACTTTAATTGGAGAAGTACGAACAACTGCAGTCGAATGTACATTGTAAGCAGGCGCGTACGCAGGGGGGGGGGGTGTTTAGGGGGTTAACCCCCCCCTCCCCTTGGTATTTTTTATGTGTGTATTTTTAAGAAAACCCCCATAAAACCCCCCTTTCAAAATGTTAAACCCCCCCTTGAAAAAATCCTGCGTACGCCCCTGATTGTAAGGTGCATGTATAATGTACTTACATATTTATTTCTGACCCAGTTCATGTAATGATAACATTTCTATATCACAATAATTGCCTCTTGAATGCTTACTAAATACACCGTGTTCTAATACGTTTTTCCATTCTATAGTTAGATTTGGATTTCACTATGTAATGGTTATTGAAGTTCTTCCTCCAGTTCAACCCAAGATGCTAACACTTAATTGAACCTCCTATCTATATTGAAAAAGAAGTTTGCTATGAATCAATAACAAGATGTTTAAATATATTTCATCAATAAACTACTTTGCTGTCAGTGTGAATGGGCAGTTTAGCTGTACAGACAAGACAAAGTAAGCCACCTCCCCTCCCCCACAGACTCCTTGATAAAGAAAAATGACTCCTACCACCTGTGCTGCCACGGGTAAAATCTGCTAGTGATAATAATACACTATTCCAGTGTGATGTGTTGTGTGATGTGTGATTGTTAAGAGCGATCCACTTGAGCAATTTCTATACAAAAAGATCGGGGGTTGATACCAATATTTTAGTATACAATATAAAATAGGCTTGTTGTTTGTTGGAAAAAAAATACATGTTTTCAGGCAAAGTTATGTGTGATGCGGCGTGACTCTTAAGAGCGATCCACTTGAGCGATTTCTATTTTTAAAAAAAAGAAGACTGGGGATCGATTTAAATATTTGTGTATACAATATAGAACAGGTGTGTCGTTTGCTGAAAAAAAACTACATGTATTCAGGCAAAGTTATGCACTACTGTTCAACCGCACCAAGCATGCCAATTGAAAAAGAGGTTTGTAGTTCCGACTGGACTATGGTAAACTCATTAATTCAGCGAGTCTATTTTACTTAAAATATGTTACCCAGCTTCCAAAAGTTACTAATTGATAACAAAATATAAAACATTCAGAATATCTAACAAATGAATTTCAACTGATCTGTTATCTATAGAACCCTCAGCTATCATAATCTGCTCGTTTTGCCATAAAGTAAGACAGCACACATTCTACACAAAGAATTGACAACAAACTAACGCATGTGCTACTGGGTGATTGGTTACAGTCATGGGAATAGTAGAATATGGATAGGCTTGTTTTATTAGAGTACCTTGCGAGTCATGAGCCGGCCGGGCCTGTCTTTTGGTCAGGCCCTTAAATTGAAGGGGGTTCTGGTAGGGCTAGTGTAATGGTCCTTTTGCCCAAATTGTATTTGTGTAAATATTCAGATGACGTCACCTCTGTAGTGCCTTGGGTCCATTAATTAGATTCGGCTCTATACTTAATAATAATAATAATAATAATAATAATAATAATAATAATAATAATAATAATGATAGTAATAATAATATTAATAATAATAATAATTTTAATAATAATAATAATAATAATAATAATAGTAATAATAATATTGATATGTTATCCCCGTGCGATATGTTGTCGAATTAATCAGAGCGATCCATTTCTTCCAAACGACTGGGGATAGATACCATCATTTCTTTCTTTCAAGCAATAAAGAATAGTTTTACAGGTCATATATTCTAGCTGTCGAGGTTTGTTGTTTGATGAAAGGAAGTTCATCACCTGTATTTGAGCAAAACTGTTCACCCGTACACCAAATTGAACTAGGATTTTGGAGCTCCGACAATACAATGGTACACCGATATTTTGTTAGTTCTATTGATACTCTGCGCGTCTATTCTCCGTTTCGTTTATGTTAACCAGCTTACAGAAGTGAAGCACGAATTTATATTTTGTGTATCAATTCATCAAATCCTACCATGGGGCGTTTTCATGACATTTTAACTTCTCCAAGTTTACCTTTGGTGTTGTGTACCTTTTTGAGGGCATCCAGTAGTGTAGGTATTATCAAGACCATTGGAATTTACTTGGAAGATATCAACATTAGTATTGGAACGACATCGACGGATCTCGGAATTGCTCTTGGTCTGCTCAATGCATTTTGCCACTTTCCAGGTGAGAAAATTAATGTCAATTATTCCTACTGCGACCACTCCAATCCTTTGCGAAATTATCTCTTAAATTCTCCTGCACGATGAAATTTTGATGATTCGGTTACGCAATAATCAACTACCTCACAAAAGATATTGCATAGTAATGCATACTCTAGTGTTGTGGTTAATGGGCAAATAACATCGAAATTTCGTATAGAAAGGAGATGTAGCCAAGGAGATCCACTTTCGCTATACTTGTTTTTGTTATGCGCCAAAATTATTAGGATGTTATTTCGAAATTTACACTGGGTGAAAGGAATTTCTGTCGGTTCAAAATAATTTAAGATCCTCCAATATGCTGATGACACAGTTGTTTCTTGATGACACAGCTGCTTGTTTCTGTAATGCACTACATATTTTGGATTCATTCGGAAATATTAAAGCGAGTTCGTCATTAGGATTTGCGCATGCGCAGATAAAGGTCATTCGTTCCCAAATTGTATAACCATTGAGACGAATACTCGTAACGTGCTCATGAAAGTTATGTTATCAGTATTCATAATAATTAGGTACCAAAAGTACATTTATCTGATACACAGGTGGAAGTATTCTTCTCAAGAGGGCAAACGATAGGTATTCATGAAGCATCTCCATCACTTCGGAAGTGACTATTCTAAAATGCACAAGTGGGACGTATCCATAGTGTAAAAGATCTGTGGATATTTGGGGGTCATGCGTTCCGAAGCTATTTACGAACTGGCTTATTGTAGTGGACTGAAGATCACTATCCAAAAAACAAACGCAATCTAAATTGGGGCCTCTAAATGTAATGAAGACATAGAAGTAGAAAGAAGACGAGTGAATTTTAAACATAATTATTTGTTTACATATTTCCGTTAAAGGGGCTTTACGTCGTGTATAGGATCTGAGTATCTAAAAATAGTACGTGACGTCAGTTAATCCTCATGGTAATTGCTCAAGGGGGCACGAGATCCTCCAAATAAAAAACGCCAGCTCGTAACCTTCGCTCAAGAACTGACAATTTTTACCTAATTATTCCAAAATTTAAACACTCATCTTTCGAAAAACGTCTAACGGTTGCTTCTTCGAAAACGTGGAACATTACATGTTGTTTTAGCTCTCCTAAATATTCGACAATTATACTACTATTATTGTTATACATAATGTAAATGTTATATTTATTTCATAATTTTAGATTGAAATTTATATAAACAAAGATGTATAAAAGTTAATAGAAATGTTGGTAATTATATCATCTTAAGATTGTTTCTGTCTCCATACAGCTCCTTTAATTGCTGCCCTCTATCGCTACCATTCCATTCGTCGTCTACTTCTGATATCTGGTACATGTCTTGCTCCAATGGGCGTGGTCTTGACTTCCATGGCAACCAGCAACGCTCAAATGTCAATATATCTCTTAATAACCGGTAAGAAAATGCACATTGAACTTATTGAAATAAATTGCAGCCCTCTGTTTTGTTAACCTTGCAAGTGATTACTTATAAGGTTTTGTATGAAGTTGGAAGTAGGAAGTAAATTGTTGAATTAACTTAGTTTTATCACATCATCAATTTCGATTTAGAGAAGGCTATATTAAAAGCAGACTTTCTATTTTCTAGAAACAATATGAAAACAAACATGAATAGGCTACATATGAAAAAAACAACTATAGATTATACTTGTAACTTGTACCAGTATAATCAGTATGTACTCATACCGATACTTTAATGAGTTCTAGGACAATAACCCCTTGGCATTAATGTTTGTTTCATCGTACACAACTCGCGGTCAGAGATAAAAGGGTTCCAGATAGCGCTGAGGCAAATTTTGACCTGTACATTCAATTCTAAAATTTGATTATTATGATCCCATTGTCTCAATGAGAAGTAAAATTTACAAATCTTGTAGCGCAAATGCTCAGAAGAGTAGAAAAAAAGCGAGACAATGTCAAAAGAACCCTGAGTATGTGACGACAATAATAATAATTAAAAAAAATAAATAACCTCAATTTAAATGGCAATATGATGGCGTCAGCTCGTTTGTTTGCCTGGCTGCGTACAGGGCATGCATATGCTTGTTAATAAGCAACCCGGGACCGAAGGCTTTAAGTCCTCTCCGAGAGACTCGGTAAAGATGATTCACGATTTACCAAGGGGAAGTAGCTCATCAACTTGGTTTCGAACCAGGGGGTTCGCGGTCATGAGACAAGTGGTCTACCACTGAACCATCACGCCTCCGTAACATCTTAACCTCTTTAAAAAACAATTCAAGGTACATTTTAAGCCCTTTTAAAATATACCCACCCCCCCCCCCCCGGAAAAAAATGGGGCTCGTCCATTCTGATGATCTGTAGCAGATTCAGATTTGATAATCTCTACAATTTTTTTGACATTTTTAGTGCATGCATTTTGAGGTTTTATGTGCGCATGTTGGAATTAATGGTGATGAAGGTTCTAGTAATAAGAATTGTTTAGAATTGTTGAGAACAGGAACAGAAACCCAAATCATGTTCCATCATGTTTTAAATTTTTATTACGCCGACGCGTCAAAAACGCGAATATATACGCGTGTGGGCGAAATTTAAAAGAAATGTTCAAAATTGGCTGAAACATATGCAAAATTAATTTGAGACGATTTTGAGCATTAATTTTTAAATTTAACGCGGGCGTCATGGCGGAGACGTACGGGTACGCGCACATTAAATTTGTTGATAATGCTGCGCAAAAAAGTTAAGTGTCATGAAACGAAATATGAAAGTGTTATGCCATTTGGTTTTACAGAGACATTATACATATTCGGATCCATAAAATGGCGCCAAGATGACTTTAAATTATTTCTGTGTGTCTAGTCCATTAAAGATGTTACCATTGTGTCAATTATGAACGCAAAATACAATTGCTACCCTTGAAATATTTATTCCTCAAAAAAATAAATATAAGAAATGATATGCTCATTAGTACATACCCACCTAATAACAGTTACAGTCATCCACTATAACAATAATGTAAATAATAATGATAATGATAAGGAGGAAGATTATATTATTATAATTCTCCTCATAATCATTATCTAAGCATGGAATGTTGTATTGCCCGAGGTAAACTGAATTCTTTTACAGAATATCTACAAATGAAATAGTTTCTTACTGATCGTGTTTTATTGTGCGTATCCACTGTGATCATTATGTGCATTTATATACCTCACTTAAAGGTGATACAAAGTTTTGGGAAATTTTGAAAATTGGGTGGATAGTGAGTCTTTACTATTTTGATATATTTGGATGCCCCTGAGGATACATTAAAATCACTAGAAAATGTAGGCCCTAAAACACATCTGCTTTCGAGAAAATTTGAATATAACAATTTACCGGTGCTCCCAGTAAATTTTGATAAATTTCAAATAGCGCTTACGGTCGTACAGTAGCTGCGACCATAAAAATCTCAGAATATGTAGTTGTGATATATAATTTCCAAACGGGAATAGCTAATCGGTCGATTTTAGTCAAGAAACATTGTTTTGTAGCTTAATTATTAACTTGACCTTGAGAGGGAGCTATACAATATAAAGAGTTTATTATTTACAATTTCATAACTTTAGACTCGATTTCAACCGCGACAACGGTCACTGAATATTGTAGGATCGCATATGCTTTCAATATGTTAATTTGAACCAAATGCATGACCCCATACCAAAACTTTGTATTACCTTTAAGAAATCCAGCTATCTGATTGGTCGAAGTTGCAGTCTTGATTTTAGCCATTCCCGTAAAGAAACGAAAAATGCCAAAAACTTTTTATAGTCCAAGAGTAAAATCCCGGCAAAATTCCAGTTACCGGGAAAATAATAAAATCTTGTTGCGATACCCATTGCTTTACGCGTTAAAATGTTCTTTGAGCGAGCGCAGATACCATACATTGTGTGTGTGCGAATTGGTCGCTTAATTGTTAGGTTTGTTAATACAGCGCAGCGCAGCTCAGACGACCGGCGAGGCTAGGCCTAGATTCTACTTTTATTTTCCAACGAGGCAAAAATGGCTAAAGAAACTCTTCCTAGATTTCAACTTCTTGATGATGATCAATTGCATGACTTGATTCATTCTGCTGACAGCAGGAACACCAAAAATTCCGTGAAATTCTCCATAAAAATATTTGAAGACTAGATCTAGGCTACCTGCAAGTTATCAACACAGACCTTGATAGCGTAAACAAATTTCCAAATTCGGAGCTGGTCAACGTAGGCCTACTCCAAAAGTTTTACGCTGGTGCTAGACGGAAGAATGGTTCTTTATACATGAAGAAATCAATGTTAACTATTAGATTTGGACTTCAGCGTCATTTCCTCAATTCTAACAATGTCGACATCATTAAGCATAAAGATTTTACCAATTCGACAAGTGTTTTTTAGCAATGCTTAAACAAGAAGGATAGAGAGTTGTGACTCACAAACCAGCTATCACAGCAGACGACATGGACAAAATCCAAGGTTCGCTTGATTTGGATGATCCTGTAGTTCTTCAGGACACGGTATTTATTGATGTTATGTTGTATTTTTGCAACCGGGCGAGGGAGAATTTGCGTGAAATGACACTCGACAGCTTTGAAATTTGTGAGGAATTAGGGGGAAAATGCTACATAACTCTGACAGATAAATTCACAAAAACAACCGTGCAGATAAATTAGAGAAAAGCGAAGGTGGTGTCATAAGTTGACTCTTTTTTCAGTATATAAAAGTTATAATGACTGCTTTAATATTGGAGGCATAGTTGTTTTTATACACTCTCGGGGAGATTACATCGTGCTATTAACCTCGGCACGCCTCGGGGCTATAGCACGATGTAACCTCCCCTTGAGCGTATAAAAACAGCTATGTCTCTCATAGCAGTCATTATTACTATATTATTTGTGATTGTTTGACGCACAAAAAACAGCTTTTGCCCGCGCTAAAGTGTTCGCTATGGTAATTTAGACGTAGCTGTCTAATAGCAGAATGCCCGCAGTTCTGACAAACTAGAAAGCAAGAATCTTGATGCATTATTCTATACCTTCTCTGAAACATGGCGTAGGTGAATTGTTATTGTACATCTAATTAGTATAGATATATGATAATACAATATAAATGGCCCCATGCGTTTTCTTTTCATGTAAAACAGGTCTTGGATATTGTATGGTAAATATATGTTGTGCCATGACATTGCACCGCGTTGCTGGGGAGAATTACAACCTGCTTTTCAGCCTTGGTTTGACTGGATATGGCGCCGGAATGGTTCTTGTACCGCTCATAGCTGAATTCTTACGTCAAGCTTACGGTTGGAGAGGTGGACTGCTCATCATAAGCGCTCTGATGGCTAATATTATCCCAGTTGGCATGGCAATTCAATTGGAATCAGATGAGAGTAGCACACAAATAAATGGTTTTCAGCGTGTCCCGAGTTCGACACCAGGGTTTAACGAGGGAGAAGAATGCAACAGCAGCACAAGTCAGGACATAACAGGTGAGTTCAACCGGAAACTCTTAGTAGACCGACATTGTCGGTCTCGTGAACCTTAAAAAATATGTATGAAGGCCAAAAATACCAGCATGTCGGTTTTGTGGCTTTTTGGTCTCGTCGGCATTTGACCATGTAGACAGTTTGCTCGAAGATTCGATAAGACCTACATAATGTACATTGTCGGTCTCGTGGGCTGTTAGTGTCGTGTGGTAAGCCGGGACTGGTTAGTCTAAGAAGACTGGTACAAGTTATTAATCACAATACGTAACCTTGTCCGACTGAAACATAAATACTTTGGCTGCTTATTCATATGCAAAGAGATAATTTTATGGACAGGGACGAGGGTTTCTAACGATGAAATGTTATGAGACCAGGAAACTTACTTTATACAGCTCAATGACCATACTCTTGAAATAATACAATGGCTTTCAGATGTAATATTTCATTTGTAATAATAATAATAATATTGGATATTTATATAGCGCACATATACACCCTGCAAGGTGCTCAAAGCGCTCCAATATTACCCGGCTCTGCTAGGCTACCGATTTCGGTGCTCACAGCATTCAAGGAATTCATTCGTAATTGTCCCCATTTACGTCACCTCGGTGGAGTGTGAAAAATGTAGATCAATGTCTTGCCAGAGGTCTTTAGTGCCGCGGCGGGATTCGAACCGTGGACCTTTTGATCGACAGTCCGGCGACGTATCCACTCGTCCATGACACCAATTATCATGAAATTAATGAGAGACCTTCATGTACCATATGTAAATGGTAATATCATACGAAATATATTTTAACAGTAAACTGTTTCTAATGAACTTTACATTTAACTCTTCTTTAAAGATGACGACAGAGACGTCAGCGGAGTTTTTCGCAGGATCACCAACAGTCTACGCCAATCTGATTTTTACGTGGATCCTGTGTTCAATGTGTTATTTGGTGTAACTTTGGCGTCGCATATGGTTTGGAGTGGTTGGCACTCCTTTCTTGTACCGCATGCTCTGCAGAGAGGGATCTCTGTCCGGAACACCATTATCATCACCTTTTCAGCTGCAATAGGGAATACCTTCAGCAGGGTTGCTGTTGGTTTCCTTACCAACAGCCTCGTCAAACCTGTCACTCTCTATCTCATCGCTACAATCCTGAACATCGCCGCTCTTCTTTGCGATGTGTATTTCGTCGACTACTACGCCATGTTGGTGACGACATGTATCTCCGCGATAGCAGTAGGAGGGAAGGCGGTGCTGGGACAGCTGGTCATTAGGGGTAGAGCGTCTTCCGAAAAGTTTGATGTCGCGTATGCAGTCGATCAACTTTTTATCGGATTCGGGATGTTTCTTGGAGGCTATTTGGGTGGTAAGGAGTCACCTAAAACCCATATGTAAATGAGCAATTAAAATGTATATATTTGTTAGTAATCACAATTTCAAAAAAATATCCTTTTAAAATAGCTTGAATTGAGTAAAAAGGATTTTAAAGCTTGTTTTCATGCTGTTTCAAGAGATGTTAAAATCAAATTTACAACCTTGATCACAGCCAAAAGAATGAATTGATAAGAGTAATTTAAAAAAAGCACTCTCCCCGTGGTTCTAATCGTTGTTTTGGAATGCAATTAATGAAACACGATTATGAACTGAATAGTTCTAGCTGCTTCCAAAACCCTATAACAGCCTTTATCGAGGTGTTTATTCAATATTCAACCATAACATAATTTCACAAACAATTTAGAAAAACAATGAAACATAAATGATACACAAAATATTTGTGCAGGTATCATCGAATACTTATACACAACTCGCGGTCATAGGTAAAAGGAGACAAAATTCGCAGTTAACTTTTTATTTTGTACTTTCAGATGTTCCTTTATTTTTAGTCTGTGAGTCATTTCTCCAAATATATCAAATTCGAATCTCTATTATCATACACATACTTATTACGAAAACTAATAATTTGATAAATAGACCAAAATGCTATCGTCATTTATATACCTCACTTCACTCCGATCTAGGGGTGTTCGCAACAAATTATAAAAAGTGTTTATTATGATTGTTACAATTGGGCTATTGCCCTCGGCACGCCTTGGGCAATAGCACAATTCTAACCTTCCCTTGAGCGTATAAAAACAACTATTTCTCTCAAAGCAGTCATTAATACTATACTATCTCCCTTTCAAGATCAATAGCATGTAAAAATAAGTCCTTTAAGTATCCAATGAAGGTTCTGTTGGCCCTACATGGAATAGAAGCATGATTGAACAACATCATCATGTCCTTTGCACTTTAAACAAAGTTCATCTTATTGAAAACCACACTTGAACAGATTTTTCCGAAGCATATCATATGAAAGCTTAAAATTAGATTTACGTAGACGAAATTGCTTAATCCTAATCAAATTTCTGTTAAAAACAGAGGACCAGTAAACGTCCTTCTGCAAGACATGTTTCCAATACAAACAACATTTATTTATTTTAATTTGTTTTAAACTTATCATATTATACCACTGTTTACTACTCAGATGACTAACACGCTTAAATGCTTTCCCAAATACAATGTGGGAATGATGAAATTATGATCTTTGAATCCTAAAGGTACCCTATATGCTTATCATTTATCCAGATTTTTGCAATAGATTTGTTTAGCTTTGACTTGACTATACAAACAGCTATACTGTTATTAGCTACAAGGGTAAGAGATAAAAGGACTGCACAACTCGATAGGTTTGAGGTACAGTTTCCTACCAGTTACTGAGAGATAGAATGCATTTAAGCGTTTTTGGTTGCCATGAATATCAAGACCACTCACATTGGCGGCAGACATGTACCAGATATCAAACACAGACGAGAGATACAATAGTGGCGATAGAGGGCAGCAGTTATAGGAGCTGTTTGCGGACAAAACAAAAATATCGGGGTTACTGATATATATGAATTGATATACATGTACATCAGTGTCTATTTATATCGAATAGTCATCATAAAATGAATATATTCTTTACACAATATCCGTCGTGAAAAGAATCCTCACAGTCAAGTGACTGGTCTATCGCGAACCAATTTATTAAAGGTAAAACAAAGTTTTGGTATGGGTCATGAATTTGGTTCGAATGAACATATTGGAAACATAAGCGATCCTACAATATTCAGTGATCGTTGTCGCGGTAGAAATCGAGACTAAAGTAATGAAATTGTAAATAATAAACTCTTTATATTGTCAAGCTCCCTCTCAAGGTCAAGCTATTAAGCTATCAAACAATGTTTTTTTGACTAAAATCGACCAATTAGCTCTTCCCGTTTGAAAACTATATATCACAACTACATATTCTGACATTTTCATGCTCGCAGCTACCATTGTACGGCCGTGGATGCTATTTAATACTCATCAAAATTTACCGGGAACATCGGTAAATTTGTTAATCCATTTTTTCTCGAAAGCAGCGTTTTAGGGGCTAGATTTTCTAGTGCTATTAAAACATCTACAGGGGCATCCAAATATATCAAAATTGTAAAGGATCACTATCCACCCAATTTTCAAAATTTCCCAAAACTTTGTATTACCTTTAAAGGGACGCATGCTATGTACAAATATATAGGATCGAATATAATGGATCGCTCTTCCTAAAGAAGAAGATTACTCCGCTAAGGATTTAATAGGATAACACAAGGAATGAACACTGTGGTCATAATGTTGGAATAATCTTTTTTACCCCAATTTATGAAATGATTTTGACAATGATTTATTCCTAATAGATACATTCTCAGGTTTTATTGAATAATAATTTATGAGTGTTTGTTTTGCGTGACTGCTAAAACATGTGTATGCTACTATGCTTATCAACTAGGGGACCTACGTCCTTAAGTCATAACTGACAGTAATGAGGATTAATGCCTCATAAAGGGCATGGGTTTCCTAGTTGATTAGTATCGTAGCACACACATGCAAAGCAAACACTCGCAAATTATTATTCAATACAATATGAGAATGTATACTATTATTTAGATCTATAAGGAATAAATCATTGTCAAAATCATTCCATAAATTAGGGTAAAAATAATTATTCCACCTTTATGACCGAAAGTGTATTAAGAATAAATGACTGATCGAATGAATGTAATTTAAGGGATTTATTCAGATCAACATGGTTTATTAAAATTGCCCTCATTGTATTTTTTCAGGCATGATTGCGGATCACTTCTCATCCTACAACGCAACGTTCACACTATTAGCTTTCATCGAGGTCGTCGTTCTCCTTCTAATGGTGGTCGTGAGATGCAGACCAAAAGCAAACCCCGTCTGACCGTGCTGTATTGGAAGCGTCTTAAATAATTATATGTTTTATAGTGACAGGCGGAGGGTCAAAGTTAAATATCATGCTTAGTTTTTGAGTTACCGCACAAACTAAGCACACCTTGTTTATTCGAAAGACTTTATCATAATAAACAGTTTTTATAATTTGTTGCGAACACCCCTAGATTGGATGGGGCGTCCCAAAAAGCGGCCCTTTGGACAAAAAAGGGTATTTTGTTAATTAGTTGTTAAGGAAACCTTGAACCATCATACGTTTGGTCAGGCGCACCGGAAGCAGTTTGGGATGGGGGGGGGGGCGCAAACATTCCAGGGGGTTCACCTTCCAGGGGCAGTGACGTAATGAGAAAAAACACTTTCGGAAGGGGGGGGGGTGGGCAGACGAAAAATCTGCATCACCACCATTCTTACACGTTACATGCATGTAACGCGGAACGTTTTTCAAAGTTGAGTATTAACGATCACGTAGAGCGTAAATTGGTGTGGGGTCCAGGGCATGAGCCTCGGCAGGGGGTCAAGGAGCTGAGCCCCCGGAAGCTCAGGGGTTTTAGGTATTTAATTACGGTTAGATGAGCATCCAGGGGCCCTCTTTAAGGCCATTGACGTGTTCCCGGGGGCGGGGGAGAGCCCCCAGAAGCTCAGATGTTTTAATATTTAACTACGGTCAGATGAGCATCCAGGGGCCGCTTTAGGGCCCTTGGTGGGGTCCAAGGGGCAGAGCCCCCGGAAGCTCAGGGGTTTTAGGTGTTTAATTACGGTCAGATGAGCATACAGGGGCCCGCCTTAGGGCCCTTGGTGGGGTCCAGGTGCAGAGCCCCCGGAAGCTCATGGTTTTAAGGTATTTGATTACGGTCAGTTGAGCATCAAGGGGCCCGCCTTAGGGCCCTTGGTGGGTTCCAGGGGGCAGAGCCCCCGGAAGCTCAGGGTTTTAAAGTATTTAATTACGGTCAGATGAGCATCCAGGGGCCCGCCTTATGGCCCTTGGTGGGTTCCGGGGGCAGAGCCCCCGGAAGCTCAGGGGTTTTAGGTATTGTATTACGGTCAGATGAGCATCCAGGGGCCCGCCTTAGGGCCCTTGGTGTGGTCAAGGGGGCAGAGCTCCCGGAAGCTCTGGGGTTTTAGGTATTTAATTACGGTCAGATGAGCATTTTTAAAACCTTATTGACATTGGCAGGTCAATTCATGTTTTCTCCGTCTTTCTTTTCTTTTTATCTTTAACATACTTTTTTCAAAAAGTGAGGGGGGGGGGGGGGCTCGAGCCCAGCCACTTTGCAGACCATGACATAAAGGCTTCGAAATAAGCGTATTTTTCGCCCGACTGTAATTTGGGAATTTCTTATTTTCCAACAAACGCATAAAAAGGTATGACTTACCAAAAAATGGAGAAAAAAATACTGGAAAATCATGTCATAAAAACAACATTTGTAATTTACTTGTATTGAATAAGAAATACCCCCCTCCCCATCTGTACGCCAGCGTTTAGGGGCTCCTTTCTTCTCAACCCTATAACAAAAAAAAAACAGGCACGCTTTCCCATTCTCGCACAATATGTCCACGATATGCGCGTATCGCGATTATAAAGACCTGCATTAATACTGTATAGTTGGCATGCACAATGTTTATGAAATTTAACTCCTGTGAACTTTCTTTTTCTTTGAATGGAATTGTATACGTGATTGAATTCAGGTTTTTATTATTGTTATGTTCTTTTGGGTTGAAATTAAAAACCGTAATTACACCTTTACTGCTTTTTTTTGGAGGGGGGGGGGGGCGTTTTTTTTGGGGGAAAATGCGTTTTGCCCCCCCCCCCCCACTTTTTTTGTCTGGGGGGGGGGGCAACTGCCCCCTGCCCCCCTCCCCCCCCCCCCCCCACTCTCGGCGCCTATGCCCCTATCTCAGTGTACGGGAGAAAGCATCAGTGTCTTGCTTTCGTAGAACTCTATTATCACAAATGTTAATAAAATAATTGTTTTCAACTTTGAACCAAGGTTCTTGACTTTTTGTAAATATTATGTTATATAATTCTTTTTTTTTTTTTTAGTATAAAACAAACCAAAGCTTTGTATTTAATCATATTTACCTTAAATGTAGAATAGCTTATAGCTTAAGAATGCATTCAATAGTTATTCACATTCATTCATTACATTCATTCTCATTCATTGCTATGATACTTGTGTGTGTCAGTGGTACCAGACACGTGCTATTTTCTCGTCCCATTTATCCTTTCAATGTTAACCATCCACATTTGATTGTTATTGATATTGAGTCAAGCTCAACGCATGTTCAGTCCCCTTCCTAACAAAAGGAATACACAAATTTTCATTGTGGAAAAAAAAAAAAAAATCATTTTTCAACATCTTAGTTAAAGAGATTGAAAGCTGAATAACATAATGCTGACTTGTTAAGGTGGTCAATGACTACCCAAGCTATTTTCTAAGTGGCATTACTATTAGCTGAATGAAAGTGTTATTAATTATAATTTCCACCCAATAATGTTTGTTCGAACTTTAATATGTCATTAGGCATTTATGTACCATACGAGGTCAACCGTAAACAGTTCATCACCTTATCTTACAAGTACTATGATCACGGAGATTCAGCACTCGCAGTAAAACAAAAGTGCATACAATGAATAAAACTTGGACAGTTGCCAGGAGAGACAACAGTCACGATTTGATTTTCTTTTAAAGATTTTTTTCCAACAAGGCCATGAGTGAAATTTATTGTACGATACGTTGTACTTCACTGCCATTCAGATGTCACCAATTGTAACTAAAGTGGAGCCTTTGAGTGAATTCAGGTATTTTAGAATGATGTTAGAACATTTTAGAATCAATAGAGGTGGCCATGTTTCCACATCTAGTACTAACTATTATTTATAAGACCCCCAAAGCATAACTTTGCTTTTTTGCATGCGTGTGAAAGTATCGGCTTATTTCAAAATATAGACCGTACAAAGTTATTTTGATATTCTTATGATTTTCATGAAGAAAGCCTACCTACTTGTATAGTGCCTGTAAATCTTATGAAGGGAATAATTAGCATGTGGGTAAAATCGAGTGATTTTTAGAGATAAGCCCACTCAGGAGAACCGATACCTTAACAGTAACACAAATACTAATGCATGGGACTGTAGTGTAAAAACCTGGGCCAACAGTCATGTGACTAAAACCTGATGAAAACTTCACTGTTTAAACATAAAAATGCTTTTGAAATAGTTTTAAAATGATAGCAATAAATTACCTTCATGTTCTGATCTTTCTTGCTTCTTCCTGGCCCTCTCAATCTTAGTTTTGTCGGTGAATCGCATGTAAACATGCGTGATTATAGCTGCAGTAGCAAGTACTGCACTCACTCATTCACTGTAGCAGACACTGCATGCATACAAAGACTCAGAGTACAGGGACTGTGATTGGTCCATTGCACTCTGAGCTTTAAGACCCCAACTGTGATTGGTCAATTAAGGAACAGCTATGACATCATCTTTGCAGAATGGCTGTCTGCTACATTTTGCATCTTTATATCAAAATTGTGAAAAAATGTACAAATTTGGAGATGGGAACATTTCACCATTGTTCTTAGATATATGTCCATTGATCATTTAGGACAAAATGAGGTACTTCCCAGGGGGAGACAACTGACCTGAAGAATTTTGAGGCTTGGCCCATGGTCTACTGGTGCGTGCCTCTTTTTTAGGTGTAAGAAGTGCCCCATTTTCCCATCTGATAATTAGGCTTTGTACTTTGACACGTGCTCCTTTTCTTTTCTAATAAGTGTCTTAACCCTTTCGATAAGTGCCCCCTTTTCCTCTCATCATTAAACGTAGTTGTACCAGGGGTAGTCGTCCTAGAAGCTGTTCACACCGGCAGAGATAGCGCGGTCTAGCGCGCGCTAGACCGCGCTATCTCTACGGTGTGGAAGGTACAACGTCGTTTCGGTCCGCCAAACAGCGAGCCACGGCGAGCCAAAACGGCGTGCCACTGGAACACCTCTTGGGGTGGCCCACGAGAGATAGCACGGTCTAGCGCGCTAGACCTCGCTATCTCTGCCGGTGTGAACCCGAGTTACGATAGCACGCCGGAAGTCATCGTTCTACACGCGGGGAATTTTATACTCATTCTATTTTGGTGCGATCTGAATCGGTACAACTCAACACTCCTAATTCTATGGAGTAAAACGCGTCGGAACATCGTGAAAAAAGAAATATATAGTAAGTAATGTTGGACCTGACTTTACTAAACGTACTTTGTTCGCTGTTTTTCGTGGGTTAGCAGGTTAACTACGGGTTCGTAATAGCGCGCGAACTCTTTGACCGCTCTGACCTCATGGCGTCACGCGTCATGGCAACAGGACCTCTCAAAAAAGGGAGTTCTACGATAGACCGCGCTATCTCACTGCGGTGTGAATCCGGCGAAAGCCAATGTGCGGACCGTGGGTCGCGCTACGATAGCGCGATCCACGGTCCGCCCACGGTCCCCCTTGCGGTGTGAACAGCCTCCTAGAGGGTGGTTTCCCTACAGGGTACTTGTCCTAGGGGGTACTTGTCTGGGGGGTACTTGTCCCGTCGGTATTCGTCCTAGAGGGTGGTAGCCCTAAGGGTAGTTGTCCTAGGGGGTAGTTGCCCTAGGGGGTAGTTTACTGGGGATGGTTATCCGGGGTGGATGTCCAAGGGGTAGGAGTCCTAGAACCTAAAAGGGGTATATTCCAATGTCTAAAAACTTTGACATTTTCGCTATGAGATTTCCCTTTAAAGGTGCTCTTTTTTCCAGAAAGTGCCCTGTTTTTTGGATGCCTCCCCCCTCCCCCCCCCCCCCCCATTTTGGAAGTCGCTCCGCCGCCTCTGGTCCTGGTGACACACAAGGAAGCGTTCTCCAAAGGTCTGTGACATGAAACCAATTTTTCGCCAATTTAATTTGCTACCCATCAGATCCCGGATTCACTACAGTACACTTGTCCCGATCTTTAAATGCATCAAGTTAAGTTCCTCCCTAACTATCAGAACTCGTGCCTTTCAGCAATCCATCAAAGTACTCCCCCAGCTCCTGCATATCATGTTTCAGTTGAACTATCTCCAAAAACGCTTCCAACACTCGGTGACTGAGTTTCCAAAATTGCTTCTCCCAAGCGGCAGAATAATATACCCAGATTTCTCCGTCACCAGCAATCACTCAACACCTTAAAGTTACCTAAACCGCACCTCTTTTCTTTTATGCTCCCCTAACTCCAGCAGTGAGGAAGTTGATTATTGTAAGCGTATCATCACAAGTACATCATACAAGATGCTTTTAGACTTAATTTGGCAAGGATTTTAGTGGCCGTAGTATGAATATTTGAGCATATTGCTCCGGTTGTCTCATTTTCGCTCGCTGGACCATTGCCAGCACAAACGTAGCTAGTTCGACGTCACTACCAAACAAGAATGTTTCACTATGTTGCAGGGCCATTGGGTATGATGTGTGAACCGAGTGTGCGGAAATGGTGTGTTGGGTAGGGGAAGTGAGAGTGTTCGTGTGTGTGGTAATTGTATGTGTGTCAACAATTAAAGACTAATAAATGACAGATGGCTAATCATAAATCTACAATGACGAGTAAACTGTCTACATCACAGTCCACATATAAATGTGCCTTGAACGTATAGCAGACGGCAATCGGCGGATCAGATGACACTTGATAGTGATTTTGAAAGTGAGATTGCTTTGCTAAATATAAAATACAAGAACCTTTTCCATATCTCTAAACTATCATTGATATCTGATAATTAAACAGTTAGTAAAATAAACCTACCAAACTACATAATACAATGAAATACTTGACTGAAAGTAGGGGAGTTTGATGTGGTGCACAATTGCACCCCTCTGTAAATAATCGAATAGTCCATGGCGTGTCACGAATATTCATGTTTGGCTTAACTCGGCAAAATGAATTTTTAACGATTTTGGGGGTAAAAGTCCTTAGGCTAACATGTTAGGCTGCTGGACTCTGACGATAGGGGGCGTTGTCCAATGAGACTATTCGGAGCCATATGATTTAGATTCTCACCTGGAAAATTGCCAAATACACCGAAGAGACCAATAGCAATTCCGATATCCGTCGATGTCGTTCAAAGACTATTGCTGATGTATTTCAAGTAAAATCCAATAGTCTTGATAATACCTACATCACTGGATGCCCTCAAAAATGTACACAACACCAAAGGTAAATTTGGAGAAGTTAAAATCTCATGACACCGCCCCATTATAGGCTTTAATAGCTTAGACAGATACAGAGATTTGATTGGTCCAGAGCTCGTCACGTGATATCAATTATGTGGGTCCAAATTGTTAAATTTTCCTGGCCGGTCACTTTTCGGCGTTATACCAGCTGGTGAAATAAATACGTTTTTAATCAATGCATGTTGCCCTCTTGAGGACTGGATGTCACCAATTACACCAATTACACCATTTATACCGAGGGTCATTTTCAATTCAATTCAATTTTTTTTTTTTTAAAATTTCTTTTTTTAAAGAATTTTTTTTAAAGAATTTTTTTTTTTTTCTTTTTGAATTATCTCTAAATATTATTTTTCACTAAACTTCTTTTTCTTAAATTTTGATTGTTACCGAAAAAAAAATCAAACCAAGGCTATCTAATATAACAGTTATTGACTGGCAGGGGGTATATAACATTCTTTGGACCTGAAGGGAGTTATATTTTCCCTCAGCGCTGCGCGCTTTTGGAAAATATAACCACTTGGGAAATATAACTCCCTTCAGCAGTCCAAATAATGTTACATTACACCCCTGCCAGTCAATAACTGTATAATATTAGATAGCTTTAAGATACCGAGATGTGATTGGTCCAGAGCTCGTCACGTGATATCAATTGTAAGAATCCAAAATGTTATATTTTCCTGGCCATTCACTTCTCAACGTTATATCAACCAGCTGGTGAAATGAATATATTTTTAATCAATGCAATGTCGCCCTCTTGAGGACTGTATGTCATCAATTACACACATTACACAATTACCGAGTGTCCTTTTTTCATAAATCTTTTATTCCCCTTGAATTATTTTTTCCCAAATTTTAATTTTTCCAAAAAATTCTTTTTTGGGTAAGAATTATTATAATTTTTTTTTTCTCCCTTGAAATTAGTTTTTCCAAATTGTGTTTAAAAGTATTTTTTTTTTTTTTTATTGAATTATCTTTTTGCAATTGTTTTTCTAAAATTTTGGTTGTCCTAGAAAAAACAATTTCTGGCATAAACAAAATATGGACACCCCCCCCCCCCCCTAAAAAAAAAAAAAAAATCAAACAAAGGCTATCTTATATAACAGTTATTGACTGGCAGGGGGTGTATAACCTGAGCATACCTGATCAACTCTGTTTCAAAATACAACCCCACACGAAGTCTTCGCTCCTCATCAGACACACTATTACTTAATACACCCAGAATAAAACATGCTTGGGGGGAACGGGCTTTCTCAGCCATGGGTCCAAAACTGTGGAATAAGCTCCCTCTAAAATAACGTCAACTGTCATCGACAGAAGCATTCAAATTACAACTAAAAGCCTATTTGTTTCTTTCGTTGTAATTATTGCAATATTCTAATTTACTATGTCTAGGAGAATTCCGAATTTGTTTTTCGGTTTATTGTTTTTTTCTTTCTTATGCCTGTTACATGTACTCTTTTCTAAGCGCCATGAGCACCGAAAGATGGACCTGTGCGCTATACAAGTAGCCACTATTAATATTATTATATTATAACATTAACCTGAAGTGAGTTATATTTTCCCTCGTGACCATATTTTCCCTCAGCGCCGCGCGCTTTGGGAAAATATAACCACTTGGGAAATATAACTCCCTTCAGCGGTCCAAATAATGTTATATTACACCCCCTGTCCGTCAATAACGGTATAATACATACAACAAATTCGTACTTCACTTCTGTAAACAGAGTCACATACACGACACGTACAATAAACGTGCAGAATATTAATTGACCTCAAGAAATATCAGTATCCCATTGTTCTGTAGGAGCTCCAAACGTCTATGTACGGTTGAACACTTTTGAGTGAATACAAGTTATGTACTTTGCTCCCTCTCATAATACCCTTCAAAATGTACAAGGAAATGTTGTAAAAAATCTGCATTCCGTTAGTATCACCGTGATCACTGGCTGCACCCCTGGGCCCCACTAGGTGCCCTCGGGTGACTGGGTATTAATCTCATTTTTTTTTATGTAATAAAGAATATTTCTCTAGATCATAAATTCCAACTGTCGAGGTTTGTTGTTTGCTGAAAAGGGGAAATGACTTCTTTTCACGCAAAACTGTTCAATCGGACAACTATGCAAATTGAATAAGAAGGTTTGTAAAAAACACGTCGAAGCGCATTATGACGCACATAAACTTAGGCTTGTCGACAAACCTCCTTAGTGAATTCGGGCCACGGAGTTATATCAATATTACTCTCGTCTATTTTACATGTCGTATATGTTACCCAGCAATACAGAAGTGAAACACGAATTTATATTTTGTTTATCATTTCATCATAGCCTACCATGGGTCGTGTTCATGATATTTTAACTTCTCCCAGTTTACCTTTGGTGGTGTGTACCTTCTTAAGGACATCCGGTACTGTGGGTATTATGAAGACCATTGGAATTTACTTGGAAGATATCAACAAAAGTCTTGGAACGACATCGACGGATCTCGGAATTGCTCTTGGTCTCCTCAATGCATTCTGCCACTTACCAGGTGAGAATCTAAATCTCAACTATTCCTTCTGCGACCACTCCAATCCTTTTCCAAATTATCTCTAAAATCGTCATGCACGTTGAACTTTTGATGATTCAATCAACTACCTCACAGCTGGAGTTAGGGGATCGTTTATCAAGAGTTTTGAGCGATTTAGATAGTGGATCACTACAATAAACGTAGGACAATATCGTTAAACATAGTAAGACAAGATAGTTTGATGACTGTGTGAGGGACAAGAGTAGGTAGTAGCATGAAACAATAACGTAAACTTTGTGGCCCGAATTCACAAAGCAAGGTTTGAGCTCAGACCAAGGTTTGACCTCAAACCTCCTTTTGTTTCGCCAAACCTCCTTTTGTTATTTACAAACCATTTACAAACCAGGTTTGTAAATAACAAAGGGAGGTTTGGCGAAACAAAAGGAGGTTTGAGCTCAAACCTTGCTTTGTGAATTCGGGCCTGTATGCCTACGATTGTGTACGTTGACATTGGCATGTGCGTAAATCAACGGGACTACACTCCCATGCGTCAGTATTACCTCTTTTTAAAAAAATAGTTATATAGTTAATTCGTTGCCCGACTTTTCTCAAAATTTAAATTTTTCAGATATACATAGGTTTAATAAATCATATTAATGTGCAATTAAAGAAACTGTGTCCCTTTTGCAGCCAACATCAAATGCTGTAGAACTTTGCAGGAATTATGAATATGTCATGTACAAAAATGTTTAAGAGAGGTATATACTTGCTTCATCAAATTATTACTCCTTAAGGTCTTCGTAAAACCTTCCAGTCATTGAAGAACGAATTCGATATTGATCACAATGATTTATTTTTTAGAATTCCATGTTGACTCTTTAGTGATGTCAAAAAGCGTGAAGAATTTAATATACTGTAGAAATGTTCAATGAAGAATTTAAAAAAAAATAAAAAGAGAAAATCATTATTCCTGAATGTATTCGACTGTTACCGGTTCTTAAGAGCAAACATATTTGACAAGATACTAATAAATGACAAAAATGAAAGACCAGCAAGTATTTTTCGATAGCAAAATAGATTTGGTATGTCCCAACAAGAAATATGCAAAGCACGCCAATTAATAGTTTAAACTTAAATAGATACAAAAACAAGAGAATTTCAGTTCAACGTATTAACTTATATTTTGGCAATGAACTATAACTACAATGTATATCAAATGAAATTGGTATTGTCCCCTGTATGCTCGTTAGAATGCTCTGAATATGAAACAGTATAACACATTATGTGGACCTGTAAAGTCACACAAATATTTGGGAACGATGTAAAGTCGTTCCTTGATGTCATTGATTTCTCTTTCCTCGATGACAAGACGGTGATAAAAGGGTTTTTTAGAAAAGTGTACAAACGAAATGCTTTTGAATCACATTTTAGTTATAGCTAAGAAATTGAAATATATATATAAGCAAATGTCATAGCACATACCCTAGTATATCTTTATTAAAAAGTGTTTTAGCAAGATCATACAACGAAGAGTTATATATATATAGCAAAAACATAAAAAAGTAAATGTACATGTCAAGAAGTGGGGTCCACTCGCTACAGTAATTAAATACTATATAACCCCTCAAAATTAATGAAACAGTCTCATTAATGAATTCAAACGAACATTTTTCAGGTGTATTGTTTTCATTCATGAAAATTTCCTTTTCTTTCCTTCCGCACTAGTTCGTGTTGTGAGCATAGTCCACTGCCTCGGCTGTTGAGGTCTTAAAGTGTAACACGGTGCCTAAGCTGCTGAAAAAATGAGTCGTTGCGCACAGCGCGCCCCTTTGCATAATAATACATCTAGCTACATGTATGCTGCTCGCTTGAGCTAACTACATTGTAGCTGGTCGCAGCAATGTTTCGCCGAATTTATATTCAAAAATAATATGTACAAGGGGAGGCAACAACAAAAAAGGACGCTTTCTGGGGGAAAGGGGCACTGCCACCGATAATAGGCAACACAAAACCACGACAATCTGATTCGCCACCAAAGACAAGCATTGCACATCCCAAATCCGCCACAATAACTCCCAAAACATAACAGTCAGGATGCTAATGTCTACGTGTCAAGATTTCTGCGATAACGAACACTTTATTAACTAGTCTTGGCTCCAAGCGCACGCAGGCGCGTCACACCTCCCTCCTTAAAACAGAAAGCTATGTTTCCTTTCACAATCTTTTTTTGATATGCTCAATGGTATTTTGTTTTTGCTCATAGCTGTCCTAAATAATCGATAATAATATTATTGTAATAATTATATTGTGTAAACGTATATTCATTTGATGATAACTATTTGATGTATTTTAGACACTGTATATCAATTACAATACTGAGCCCGAGAGTGTTCTTGTCTGCATACAGCTCCTTTCCTTGCTGCCCTCTATCGTCACCATTCGACTCGTCGTCTGCTCCTGATATCTGGTACATGTCTCCCTCCAATAGGCGTGGCTTTGACATCCATGGCAACCAGCAACGCCCAAATGGCAATTTATCCGTCAATTACCGGTAAGAAACTGTGCACCAAACCTACTAACAATGTTGAAAGACCTTTCTTTGTTTAAACCTTACAGTTGATTACATTATAGTTTTTCGTAAACAGTTAGAAGGGGGGTTAAATTAACTTACTCTCATCAAATCACTCATTTGAAGATAATAATAAAGGACGTTTGTGAGCCATTATTTTAACTGTGTTGATGTCAGAATAATAAAGAGAAAATCGCAGTTAAATGTAGCACATCATGATTTTACTTCACTACCGTCTGGCTGAATGTATAATCTATCGCCTCACTCTAAACCCCGCGCATGTTTTTATTTTGATGACAAATGCAGCGATACAAAAATAAAGGAATCTGTCGCTTGTAAACAAAATAAGACGCCATATTCATCTGCACACACCGCGGTAGGTTCGGCGTTTCAAGGGGGAACAAATTCCATCCTAAATATCATTCCGTTTTCAATTTGAAAGTCTAGTTTCTTTGATTGTTAATTAGCCCCTATCCTGTGTATTTACAAACAATGATTTTAGTTATCAGAATAGGTTTCATATCCCCTTTTGAATGATTTGAAATGCCATCACATTTATATACACTAAACTCATTATAATTTGAGAAATAATAGCTTTGCAGTTATGTTCATTCTTTATGGGATGTCGTCTGCTAGAGCAGTATTGGTGCATTATGTGACGTCATTAAAACGTCGTTATTTTTATGGCGAATCTCTCGTATATCCCAGATGCTATGGAGGTGGTTTTATTTGTATTTTTATAAATCACCCGATGTAGTTGACCTAAAACTTTTACGATGGCCATCTGTTAACTTACTAGTTTCTAGTGATACATTAGTCGAAATATTTGTGATTTTCTTTGAATATCCACTTAAAAATAATCATGAAGCAGGTTATTCAGTTTTTGAAAAGCAAATTCTGTAATGCGTTTATATTAAAAATTGTTTTACATTCAATGAATTATGGGTTTGTTGGGGCTAAATCCTGGGAGCCAGCATATACGCAAAGCGATTTTTTGTATTCTTTCAGAACATAACATTTTTCAAATGGGTGAGGTGGGGGGGGGGCTGGGGTTCAGCGTCCATTTTGAGGAGCTAAAGCAGATTTAAAATCTGCCTCTTTTTTGCCATTTTTGTGTGCGCGCTTATTATAATTGAATGGTCAAAAGGATCTAGCAGTAAGTTCGAATTGTTGCGAATAGGATCAGGAACCCAAATCATGTTTAAGAAACCCCGATGTTTTAGTTTTGATTGGGCTGACGGGAGTAAAAACACTCTCTCTCGTATACACGTGTGTGCGATATTCATAACAATAGTCAAAGTTTGCGCGGGGGATGTCGGGGAGACGTACATGTACGTGCTCATGAAATATGTTAATATACTGCGCAACAACTTGAATTGTCTTGATATAAATTATGGAAGTGTTATGATTAGAGATATGCAAAATTCAAACAATGGCGCCTAAATAACGGCACGTTATGCAAATGATCTTGAACATGTTCGTGTGTCCAGTTCTTAATAGGTGCCAGTTTTAAAAAAAAAATGCAAATGCAATTCTTTAGATATCTGTTTTAAAAAAACACACACAAAAAAAACACAGGTCTGACGAATATAAGAGATGATAATTATGTACTTACGTGCATACTATTAATACCCAATATGCACTAGAACGATAATGAAAATATTAATGATCATGATGATGTTAAGGCTTAAATTATAATTCTCCTCCTCCTCATCTAGTCCACTCCAAATTTTATTAAACCGAAACGGAAATTCTTTTTGCCCAATTGATCGTGAGCCCGGCAGCCACTGAGCAGCGCCAGATCGACGTTGCTCTATCCCTTATTGTTGAACGCCAAACAAGGTAGCAACCAAGGGTGTCGATTTGTATCCGTGGTTGGGGGGGATGATAGGTGCCAAAATATTTTCGGCAATGGATCAAAGCAACCAAAGTGGTAGAAGCGTGTGGCAAGTTGCACCCCTCCCAAGCGCGTAGCCAGGATTTAATTTAAGGGGGGGCGGTAGTTAGCACACGAAGCGCGGTTCCTAGGGGGTTGGGTGCAGGGAGGGGGAGTCCCCCCCCCCCCCGCAAAGCGAGGAAGCTTTGACGTTTCACTAAATTATTAGAGAAAGAAGACGATTCGTTGGACCGTTCTCGACTCTTAATCCTTGTTTGAATTAAATTCTCCTTCCTCCGCGCGTAGCGCGGTAGCTCTGACGTTTCATTAGATTATTAAAGAAAGAAGACGATTCTATGTACCATTCTCGACTCTTATTCCTTGTTTGAATCAAGCTCCCCTTCCCCCGCGCGTAGCGCGGAAGCTCTGACGTTTCATTAGATTATTAAAGAAAGAAGACGATTCGATGTACCATTCTCGACTCTTAATCCTGGTTTGAATCAAGTTCCCCTTCCCCCGCGCGTAGCGCGGAAGCTCTGACGTTTCATTAGATTATTAAAGAAAGAAGACGATTCTATGTACCATTCTCGACTCTTAATCCTTGTCTGAATTCATTTTTACCCAATCCTGCGCGAAGCGCGGAAGCTTTCACATTTTATTACATTATTAGAGAAAGAAGACGATTTGTTGTATCGTGTCCTTCATGAATTCAGTTTCCCCCCTACCTTGAAGCTTTAATGTTTCAATAAATTATTACTCTTTATCCTTGTCTGTATTCACTTTCGCCCATTCCGCGCGTAGCGCGGAAGCTTTCACGTTTTATTAAATTATTAGTAAAAGAAGACGATTAGTTGTATCGTGTACTTTGACGTTTCATTTGATTATTACTCTTAATCCACGTCTGAATTCAGTTGCCCCCCTAACAGCTTTGCCCTGTTCGCTAAATTATTAGAGAAAGAAGACGATTCATTGTACTGTTCTCTATATTAATCCTTGTCTGAATTCAGTTTCCCAACTGAAAATAAGTTGTGACATAATAATCTTTCTCCAAAAATGAAAAATGTTTTAGGAAATATCAGGAAATAAAATGAGTGAAAAAAATAAAAATAAAGATACAATGACGTGAATTTTAAAAAGGGTGAACGGAAACAACATAACAACTAGTGAACTATTTTATAAGTCATACTAATGTCCGAAAATCTTTCTCTTTGTCTCCGATCTCATCACGAAATCGTCACAGAGTTCATCTATGTTTACACTGTCCAGGATTGTCTGATGTGCATTGCAGATTGCTACTTTTGTGCTTCGCGCTTAACATTTAGCTCGTTGCTTTTGATGCTGCGTCTTTGCATTTGGCGCACTGCATTTCTATGATATGCTGTTGATTGAACAAATTGAATAAATTCATCAATTCCTGATGAAGCCGTATGAGCGAGAATTCAATTTATTCTTGTCTCATATACGGTTGTCTTATTAACTTCGTATATAATGTATGTATTATGAAAATGAGATAGCAAAATGTGTATATTGATGGTCATCTTGCGAGTAATAACAATTAACTACTCTCATCGGACTCTCATCATTAATTTTTCTCTTCATTTAAAAAAATAATTTTATGGTGAATTATTGGGGGGGATGATTGTACAGGCCATCCCCCCCACCTGAAATATTGGGGGGGATATATCCCCCCATCCCCCCCGGGATCGACACCCATGGTAGCAACAACTCCCATTTTTTAACGTTTGACGCACAAAAGAAACGATTTCCCGCGCTGAAGTGTTTGTTATTGCCTGGTAATTTATACGTAACGGTCCAATAGCGAAAAAGCCCGCACTTCTGCCTATTAACCAGAAAGCAAGAATCTTGAATTTAAGATAATATAATGCTTTTCAAACTTAAAGAATGATTTCATACAATTTGTTATCAGTTATATATACATTTATATTTTTAATGTTATTAAAGAGTGTCCATTCAATTGCTTTAATACTAGATTACATGCATTAATTGTTCATATTATTCAGTAATTTACTCTCCTGTAATTTTAGTTGGTGTTGTAAATATGTATATAACAATTAAAATATCAAAGTATATGTTGCCCTTTTTCAAGGTCTTATACTTACTGAAATTTGCTAATAGTTACTTTACATCGGATTTAAAAACTAGTTACTGTCTATCCTATAATGCTAAATTAAAATATTATTTGCAACAACGTTTTCTTGAACAAAAAAAGCAAAGCAAAACAAAACAAACACAAAATTATGTTTATATTGCGAGGATACCAAATACTCTGTTTATATGTTTATACATGTCCTTACCTATTGTTTATTGCTGTTATGAATTTATGTTCAAGATTTTGTTATCAATTATATTTATATAATATTGACTGGCCTTGAGGGGTATATCAGAAATATTGACCAAGCTCAGATCATATTGCCCCGAGTCGAAAGACGAGGGCAATATGGTCTTAGCGCGGTCAATATTTCTGATATCCCCCGAAAGTAAAGCCAGTCAATATTTGTATTGTTATCCAAATCAGACATCTAGAGCAAATACAGAAATCCACCATGACAATCTCAAGAACTGAACAAACTTTGTCAAACCAGCACTGTGCATCCAGTACTTGACAAAATTTTCGATACACTGCAAACAGTGTGCATTTGGTGTGATTATTACGTCACAATAGAGTGCGCAGGTTCTCGTACGCATAATGGGCCGTATGCATAAAAAGTAGCAATTGCTTGTGCTAGCCTTTTACTTGAATCCGTATGCATAAACATAAGCAATAATTTGCTTGCAAGCAAATGCTTTTGCTAGCAAGCACAAGCAATTGCTTGATGTCCGCAAGCAATTGCTTAAAGATCAAGCAATTGCTTAAAAACGTATGCATAAAACGAACCTTTTGCTTGTTCTTATAAGCAATTGCTTACGTTTTTTCAAGCTCCGTCATAGCAGCTTGAGCTCTTGCTTAATCGGGACGTTCGCGGTTAAGCATCATGTTTATGCTCGTTAGAGAAAGACCAAAGTTGTACAGGAGTAGAATAAATCGAGAAGAAATTGCTCCCGAGACCTATCGGAAACTATTCCGTTTCGACAAAGAGAACGTTGAGTGATTAGCACACAGGTTCATACCTGAACATGATGAAAAACGGGGAGGATGTCTGACAACGGTGGAGAGCATGGAGGCCACGCTCATTTGAATATACTACTAGTATGCGAAACCTGCCTTTGTTCTCCCATGATTGATGTTCGCACCGGCGTGACGTCGCTATTGTTGAGATCGTAGGCAATTATTGCTTGCTGGAGGCAAGCAAAAGGTTTGAGCACAAGCAAAATGTTATGCATACGGATTTAAGCAATTGCTTGAGCTTGATCTTTTGCTTGACAAGCAATTGCTTGTGCTTGAAGCAATTGCTTGCAAGCAATTGCTACTTTTTATGCATACGGCCCAATAGATGCGCAATAAAAATGACAAAATACGGCGCGGTCAATACAAGATACCCGGATATGCGAGACCGTGGAAAATACCAAGGTATATTTTCACTCGTCTCTACACGCAAAGTCAATACGCGCAGGGAGACCAAGGAAAATACAAAGAATATACCCCTCCGTTCCCACTGCTAGTGAAAACTAGGGCAATACGGTTTTGTAAATGACCAGCTCAGATGTCTGATACGGGTAATAATATTATATATATATTTGTTAAACTATAATGTACCTCATTATGTTTAACAGGGCTTCATAAAAGACTACCATTATTGATGATAATGAGCCACCTCGTCTAAATATCAGAAATAAAAAACAAATCAATAAATCAATACATTATTATATACCTTCTCTAAAACGTGGAGTAGGACATTTTTTCTTGTACATTTTGCAATATATTTGGATATGATGATTAAATGTAAATGGCCCCATCTCTTTTCTTTTCAATAAACAGGTCTTGGATATTGTATGGTTAATATATGTTGTATCATGACATTGCACCGTGTTGCTAAGGAGAATTACAACCTACTTTTCAGCCTTGGTTTGACTGGATATGGTGCCGGAATGGTTCTGTTACCGCTCTTAGCTGAATTCTTACGTCAAGCATACGGTTGGAGAGGTGGACTGCTCATCATAAGCGCTCTGATGGCTAATATTATCCCAGTTGGCATGGCAATCAAGTTGGAATCAGATGAGAGTAGCACACAGAGAAATGGTTTTCAGAGTGTCCCAAGTTCTCCCAAGGGAGAAGAATGCAATACCAGCACAAGTCAGGACATAACAGGTGAGTTCAATCGGAAAATCCTATTAGAGCGACAATGTCGGTCTCGTGGACCTTCAACAGGGCCAAAAAGACTAGTATGTCGGTTTTGTGGCCATTTGGTCTCGTCGGCATTTAACCCTGTCGACAGTTTGCTGGAAGATTCGATAGATCTACATTGTCGGTCTCGTGGGCTGTTAGTCTCGTGTGCTCTTGCCGGGACTGGTTAGTCTACGAAGACTGGTATAAATTATAAATCATTGTCGACAATACGTAACCTTGTCCGACTTTAACATACATGCTTTGATGCTAATTAACATGCGCCATCTCGGAAACAGATCATTTTATGGACATGGACGAGGGTTTTGCCCCGCCTACTAACGATGAAATGTGATGAGATCAGGAAACTTACTATATACATCACAATAACCATACAAAGATCCAACTCTTGAGATGATATTATGACCTTCGACCAGAGAAGGGAATTGTAGATTTGATGTTCATTTTTTTATTATTTCATATGTAATAATCATCATCATAAAATTAATGAGAGACCTACATATAACATAATGTAGTGTGCGATGTAAAAGGTAATATCGTTCCAAATGTGTTTCGGACATTAAACCTCTTTTTTGTGGCCTTTTTAATTAACTCTTCTTTAAAGATGAAAACGGAGACGACAGCGGAATTTTTCGTAGGATCACCAACAGTCTTCGCCAATCTGATTTGTACGTGGATCCTATATTTATTTTGGTATATGGTGTTACTTTGGCGTCGCATATAGTTTGGAGTGGTTGGCACTCCTTTCTTGTACCTTATGCTCTGCAGAGAGGGATCTCGGTCCGGAACACCATTATCATCACTTTCTCAGCTGCAATAGGGAATGCCTTAAGCAGGGTTGCTGTTGGTTCCCTTACCAACAGCCTTGTCAAACCTGTCGACCTCTTTCTCTTCGCTACAATCTTGGACATCGCCGCTCTTCTGTGCAATGTGTATTTCGTCAACTACTACGCCATGTTGGTGACTACATGTATCTCCTCCGTGGCAATAGCAGGGAAGGCGGTGTTGAGTCATCTGATCGTGAGGGATAGAGCGTCTTCCCAAAAGTATGATGTCGCGTTTGCAGTCGACCAATTTTTTATCGGATTCGGGATGATTCTTGGTGGCTATTTGAGTGGTAAGGAATCCCCAACAACCTAAAATGTAAATTAGCCATTAAACTATCTTTTGTGTAAGCAATCACAATATAAACAAATATTCTTTTAAATTAGCTTGAATTGAATAAAAACAGATTTTTTTTTTGTTTGTTTTCAGGTTGTTTCCAGAAAGGTTAAACTCTGATTTACAACCTTCATTAGAGCGAAAAGATTGATTTAATAAGATTTATTCCAAATATTCATTCTCGCCGAGATTCTAACAGTTGATTTTGAATGATATTAGTTAAACACGAGCATGAACTGAATTGTTCTACATGTAACTGCTTACAAACACTTATAATGTTGTTAATTGCAAGGTAAACAGAAAAAAAGGCATATCAAATTTAGTAGGTTTGAGGTACGGTTCCCTACCGGTTACTAAAAGCTCGTTTGCGTTGCTGGCTGCCATGGATATCAAAGCCACGCCCATTGGCGGGAAACATGTACTATATATCAAACGCAGACGAGAAAGAGAATGGCAGCGATAGAGGGCAGCAGTAAAGAGAGCTGTGCGCAGACAAAAATAAAATTGGGGTTATAAAAATGATGTACATTAGTGTCTATTTATATTTAAATAGATTGGATTGAATTATGGACTCCACTGTGGATTTAATGAGCTAACACAATGAATTAAATAAGAACAAACTAGTGACTGATCGAATGACTGTAATTTAAGGGATTTATGTATGTATTCAGATCAACATGAAGTATTCAAAATGCTCTCTTTGTTTTTTTTCAGGCATGATTGCGGATCACTTCTCCTCCTACAACGCAACGTTTAAACTATTAGCTTTCATCGACGTCATCGTTCTCCTCCTAATAGTGGTCGTGAGATGCAGACCGAAAGCAATCCCGGTCTGAACATGCTGTATTGGAAGCGTCTTACATTATTATATCTTTTATAGTGAGGTCTAAAAGCGAGTTCAGGATTTGGCTTCTGTTTACATTATTAGCAAAATATTTTTTAACAAACCATTTCTTTTCCTTTTTCATAAAAGTATTTGGAGCATATTAGGTATCGGAAGCGTTAAGGCTTTTGCAACTTTTTTGTATTTAAACAAATATTTTTTTACAAACTTTTTTGGGCATGAAGATATTTGGAGCATATCAATAGAAAAAAGGGTAATCAACTGAATCATACTTGAAGATAAGGTGTGGTTCATACTTCATTGACTTATTTCTTATCATTTGACATGTAATTTATATGTATGTTTTTAAAAATTGTATGTAAGGGTTTCGGTAAATAAAAACAAACAAACAAACATGAAATAATGCATGACATTCTAATAAGTTTATTTATTGGTTTAATTATACATATTTGAAGAAATAAATGAGAGCTATATGCTATCTCAAACATGGACTACCTGAGTCAAACGTGTAGCACTACTTGGTGTAATACGAGTTTGGGTTTTTATAATCTGGAATATACCGAGTACAGAGTTTAGTCGAAGAAATTCATTAACAGTATCATCATCCTTCAATAAGACAATATTAAAATCCCCAATTATATCAATATGCCTATGTTCATTACTTAATTTGTTAATAACATTGTAAAATTCAAGGAATATTTCATGATTTGATTCCGGCTTTCTATAAATAACACCAACAGTAGACCTTTTACGGTTTTTATCTAAAAAGTCAAACAAATATTCACATGTTAAATTGGTTTCTTGATTATAAACGATATCTGTCCTTATCATGCGCGGTTCCAGGATTTCTTAGGGGGAGGGGCCCAAATTTGAAATTATGCGAGCCAAATTTTGGTACGTAACGGTGACCAGCAGTGGCGTCATGAGCAAAAACTTTTTTTTTATTTGGAGGGGGGGGGGGGGGGAGACAAAAACAAAAAAAAATCCGCATCACCCCACTCTTACATGCAGGCCACGCTAATAAGTGGGTGGGGTAAGTATTTACGATCAGGTAGAGTGTAGCGTAAATTGGCCGGGGTCAAGGGGCGGAGCCCCTGGAAGCTTAGGGGGTATGGGCATTTAATTACAGTCAGATGGGCATATTTTGATACATTATACATGACACTGGCAGGTCACTAATTGGCGTGGGGTCCAGGGTGCCGAGCCCCCGGAAGCTCAGGGGTTTAGGCAATAAAATACGGTCAGATGTGCATTCAGGGGCCCGCCTTAGAGCCATTGGTGGGTTCGAGGAGGCGGAGCCCCCGGAAGCTCATGGATTTTAGGCGTTTAATTACGGTCAGATGAGGCTATTTTGATAGCTTATTTGTGACACTAGCAGGACACTTATTGGTGTGGGGTCCACGGAGCGGAGCCCTCAGAAGCTCTGGCGTTTTATCATTTTTTAACGGTCAGATAAGCATTCAGGGGCCCGCCCTAGGGCCCCTGGTTGGGTCGAGAGGGCGGAGCCCCCTGAAGCTCAGGGATTTTAGGCATTTAATTACGATCAGATGAGCATATTATGATACATAACTAGCAGGACACTAACAAGGGCGGATCTAGCTTTTTGCCAAGGGGGGGGGGGATTCGCATTTCTCGCTACGCTCTACCCTTCCATTAATTATATAGCCCCCCTCCCCACTTTGGAAGACGTTTCGCGGGCATGCATGTAAACATAAAAAGTGTTGGTAATGCGGATTTGCTTTCTTCCCTTCTGCCCCCTCCCCCCCCCAGAAAGTTTTTGCTCATTACGCCACTGGTCTCTCGCATTTTGTACCCCCCCCCCCCCCTGGTCATGAAAAGAGATCGCCGCTCCTGTGTATGTGTATGCCTCTATCACTTAGAATGTAATCACTAACATCACTTAAATGATTCTTCTCCTCTCCTTCTTCTTCATTTTCCTCTTACTTGTAGTTGTAGTAGTAATAGCAGCATGTTTTCTGACTGTTTTCAAGACAATATCATGTTTGTCGATCATAGTTCTACATATCTTGATGTCCAGGCGCGTACGCACTGGGGGTTGGGGTTCCCCCCCCCCCCCCCCAACGAAACAAAATATCGATCGGCCAAACTTTCAAATTTTGGGACAAAAAAAAAAGTGCTTTTAGAGAGAGAGAAATAAATAAATAAACAAATAAAAAAAAAGGAAGAACATGAAACTCACTGCTTACAGATTACATTTCCAATGAGTTGGATCGACATGTGCCTACGAAGTTGCGAACGAAAGTACAACAATACGAAAATAGAAGTTCTATATATTTTCACACGCTAGTGAGGGGAATTTCTCGATTATTTCCAATGAAACCGATTGCGGAAAGCCTAGACTGTATTTTAAACTTTTTTGCACGTACTATAGTCAGGGGCGTCGCTAGACCTTTTCCAATGGGGGGAGGGGGCAGTGTATAGACCACCGATTACCGATTAAACTAGCCACCAATTACCGACAAATACATTAACGCCAATGTCTACAAATTTAACCCGATAAACCTGAGACCGGGGGTCAGGGGGGCGTTATTTTTTTTTCTGCGGCATAGATTGGGGTTAGGTGCGTGTTGAGCCTATGGGAAAGGTTAGGGTTAGGGTTAAAATCAAGACCTCTTTTTAAAAGAAAGTCCCAATCTGTGCTGCAGAAAAAAAAATGACGCGCCCGGGGGCTATTATTCCTATGAACTATCTATACCTGCGCATGCGCACATGGTCATTTCCTTTGACCTCATAAATTCGGTGTGGCGTGATCGGCAAGAGCGATGCGCGTGAACACCAGAGTCAAGAGCTCGATTCATAGTTTTGCTATAATGGAACTTTTTTTTTCTTTTGCTGATATTATAGAGTACCGAACTCCGAAGCTGTGACGACATAAAAAATATTTTTTAGAATTTCCTCAATTAATTCAGATAGTCATATCTCAGCCAATGCTTAACACATTAAATTGATTTTCGACATTTCGACATTATTTTTGATGCTCTTTCGGAATATGAAAACAAAATTGAGAAATTCTAAAAATAAATGTTTGATGACGTCACACTTCACCACTTTATAGTAAGGTTGATAATGACAATTAACAATGATAAGTAATGATTGCTGGTGAAACTTCGAGAAAATACAAGTTTTTGGTTGTAATCTCTCTCAAAGTGGTCACAGCGGATGAAAAGTGTCAATTCGTATGACAAAAATATTCGCCAGCGCCAACCGACATTATACATATCTTGATAATCAGACAGGTGATCATTGCAGCAAGAATTAAATCCAGGATTTTGTTTCAGAATCTAAGACAAAGTTACCGGATCCCTTTATGATGGACCATTTCAAGAGAGACACAAATATCAATCATCCCTGATAATGTAATCACAGTCATGAAAATGTAGGGGGCATATACCAATGTCTAAATAATTATGGTAGATTTATCTGTTGATGTTTCTCTCTGTAGGTGGCCCTTATATTCCAGAAAGTGCCCTATTTTTCTGGTGCCCCCCCCCCCCCAGTCCATTTTAGAAATGCTCAACCGCGCCTGTTTGTGCTTAAAGGTTCTGGTCGTGCGATTGCATTGTGAAAGAAACGTGGAATCAATCAGAAAAATGTTAATCATCTAGCATATAAGTATTGGTGTATACTGCAAGGTTCTGGAATCATCAAAATGATAAGACATTTGGCCCAGTCTTTGTAAAGTTACAAGCACTGAACACAGAAAGATGTATATGGGACTACCCTTGGTTTAAAACTTTTAAACTCAAATAATAATTATGAAAAGGTATAGTGTTATTCTTCAATAAGAAATGCATTTGATAAATATACCTCGTCACCCATGTATTTTCATTATTAATAAATTCATAACAATTTAATATCACAAGTGCTATTTTGAACATTGAATAATGGATAAAGTCCATACTGGATATGTATATATAAGACGATCGTTATACAGAAATTCGCATTTTAATGATTAATAACTCAACTCGTTGTTGTAAGTCTAGCCCCATCAACGTCTTAAGACAAGACAGACTGACAGCTCCATTAATATTTATTTTTCCAGCGAGCGAACTCGACGTTTGACCCCAGCGCTCTAATTTCACCGCGCCGGGAGATAGGGGCGAGTCAATGTCGCTCTGCTGTAGATAGAGCTAAGGACACCACCACATACTTCGAATTCCGTCCTGAATTACTCTGGGCTTGTCAAAATACGGTGCCGTCCTCTAACTCGGCTTACGGGGGAGAGTATCATCATAATGTACATCTTTCTGGACTGTCAATAATTTCTCTCTCATGACTTTGGATAAATACCTGGATTTCTACGAGTCCGTGCTAAAGGCGCAGACGACCTTTTTCTTCAGCAACGTAATTCTGTTATTCACCGGGAATCTTCCCCGTTCAACCCTCGCCTAGAGTTCGGACAGCCTTGCGCTGGTCGATCGAGCATCATGTCTGCTAAGGTAATTCTGCTCTCATTTCTCTATTCTATTCAGAATGTCATCACAATTGTAGAGATCTCACGTCGGATTATACTACATGATTTTATCTTATTAAAAGAGAGCATACAATATTCGGGTTACACGCAATTATTCCATGGCGCTTTCGAGCCTTGGTGCATGGTGTAGCCTAGCCTTGAAACCGAAATTCGAGCGCTGTATGACTCATCCATACTGTATTGTACGTTGCTCGAGCATAATCTTGATAGCGGTAAATTAGCAGACGATAATACCATAGGCTGTATTGATTCGTAACCGTTGCGCTGGACGTGCAGGTTTTGGGAGAATTATATTTCATAGCGTAGGAGCTTACCTAAATAACATAGGTTTGCAATATTTATTTGGTTGATAGTAGCACATTGAAGCGGAGATGAGCTGAGAGAGAGAGGGTGAGATAGCTGAGATAGAGGGAGGGCAAAGGCCGCGAGAAGGGGTGAGAGGTTATTGGGATATTCAGAGACAGACAAGCCAGACATAATTATCTGCAATGAAATCAAGAATGGGGCGAGAGGGAGAGGCATGGGACAGAGAGCATGGGAGTGATAGACAGACACACATATATCCAGGCAGACTGAATAAAGATGAGGATGTTGATTTGCTGATGCCCGGGAGAGAGAGGGAGAGAGGGAGAGAGAGAGAGAGAGAGAGCGGGAGAGGGAAGGAGGGGGGGGGGGGGGTGCTGAGATCCGCAAAATACGACAAGCGTGTACATAATTATATAAACGGTAAGTTGGATGGTTAGAGAGAAAGGGGAGGGATGAGATTGAGAGTGGAGAACCAGAGAGAGAGAGCGAAGAGGAAGAGTGAAAAAGAAACAGAGAGAGAGTAGGAGAGAGGAGAGGGGGAGGATTACCGCCAAATACGACATGCGTGTATAATAACCGTGAAGATGTAGAGTGAGAGAGAAAGGGGCGGGGCGAGATTGACAAGTGAGAGCCAGAGAGAGATAGAGTGTGAGAGAGAGGGAGGGAGAGAGAGAGAGAGAGAGAAAGGGGGGGGGGGTAAGTTGCATGCATTGAGAAAAAATGGCAAACAAAAGAAACACAGGCAAATGCATGTGATTGTAATATAAAATTTTGCGAGTTCTCTGACAATCGAGATACACAGAAACATAGTTCTGATAATTACATTGTATAAGAAATTTTAGTTGGAGTTGTATTGTCCATGCACAGACAAAAGAGAAAAGTTTGAAATAAGTAGTATAATTATTGTCGAACGTTATTTTACCGCGTAACGAGATGAGGTGACAATAATCATAATATGTTATGTTTCAATGATTAATTGAATATATTTCGTATTAAGGGCTCTAAATCTCCAAATAATTGCCTCCCGATAACGACAATTGTATGGATTAATTTATTCAGATGTGGAGATTAGAAAATTACCCACCAGTCAGAATATTTTGTCTGCATTCATCTATATCTTTTGTCATGTAGCAGTATAAATAATGATGGAAGATTCTTCTACATCACAAGTAACAACCTATACGCGCAGTATGATACAGTTTAATACTTGCAAATCCATTCTCATATCCATAATAACACGTGTGTGTCGGATAGTAGAGAAGCCAATGCAAGGCTATTTCTATTACAAAAATAATAACAAAAATAATAATAATAATAATCTTGTAAAGTCCACTCCAAATTTTATTAAGTTAAACCGAAAATGGAAATTCTTTTTGCCCAATTGATTGTGAGCCCAGCAGCCACTGAGCAGCGCCAGATCGACGTTGCTCTATCCCTTATTGTTGAACGCCAAACAAGGTAGCATCATCAGTAGAAATAAAGGAAATAGATTGGAACCATAAAAGCGAGTAATTAATTCTAGCAACTATTAAAAGATTATGCTGGAAAAAAAATTACATTTGTAAAACCCGTTGCACTTGAAGTGCCATTCTTGTATACTACGCCAAATGGCTTTTCAGTTTAGCATGCCCCAGTAAACATGTAAACAGTGAACAAAAGCCCCATACAAATTATGACGGCTCCGCTCGGGTTGACGTTTTGAACGCACCTATCGATTCGTGTAGATTGTTGATGGTCTGTTGTTAACTGATTGCTAAGAAAGCATGTGTATGCTTGTAAGTAAGCATACATGTGATCGACGGCTTTAAGTTCTCTCTGAGGGACTTGGTAATGAGGATTAATGCTTTACAAGAGGGCACTAGCGCATCGACTTGGTTTCGAACCCGGTACCTCCAGGTTACGAAACCACGGGCACCGCGGGCACTATGGCTCAGTGGTAGAGCAGTTGTCTCGAAAACCAACGTTCGAAACCAAGTCAATGTGTTAGAGCCCTTTGGCAAGGCAATACTCCTCATTTAATACCAAGTCCCTCGGTCATGTTTGTGAATCTTACACATAGAAGTTTAAATTGTATTACGGATTTCATTGATAGGTCATAAGTTATCACAATCCAGGGCGATAATGATGATCATAAATTCATAATGGTGGGGTTGCCCGGTTTGGGATACGTTAATCCGATTCTCTTCCCATTATTGTACATGTATCTATTCCAAATTGTATAATGGTCCTCGAGAAACTGCCCTCTCCCTCCCGCCGCTGTCGGCATCCATGGAATTTTGTTTGTTTTGCAATTAAACTTTGATTTGTTGACTCTATATAAACTGGATCAATGTATTCACCTTTTTCCACATCGTCCTTCATACATGATTACGTATTCGTGCATGCATATTTTAGTTCAGATAAGACATTCTGTTGATAATAAATTGCTTATTGAGAATTCATTTTTCGGGCTGACACTCTGGCAACGTTTGGAGTGTAATCCATAATTAAAAAGCGTAATTTGTAACTGGTAAACTTGTATCTCTTTTTTGTCGTCAATAAAACAATTCAGACGACCATATTTTAACGAAAGCCTTGTATGAAATTTGTTTTTGTTTATGTAAGCCTGCAATACGATTTTCACGATGAGCACATTATAATACCATATCCCTGATAATACAAACCACAATGCAGCTGCAATTACGTGCACTGCATTATAAAGGAAAAGATTCACGTCAAATTGTTAAAGAGGAATTGATTTCTGCTCCATAGAAAAGCCGCATGTGGTAATGTAGAAGGTAATCTTTCCGGTGCGGTGACATTTGCATGCTGAAACCGAATCTTGAACGAATATTGGGGACCAGCCGAGGAGATCAATAATAAATTGATTGTGCTGTAGCCTGGATAGAGTCTTAAAGATAAAGTTGAGCACTGTGCATGACTGCTCAGATGATTACAGTATGAAAGAAACTGTCTATGTGCTATTGGTTAAGGTTGATTTTTATTGATTTGGAGTCATTACAATTATGAGAAATTGTCTGTCATGCTTAAAATCACACACAGTAAAAAGCACAGCAAGTAGATATCGGTGTATACGACTAAGCACACATGTGGGATAAAGTTCGATCCCAAATCTTCAAATATTTCTCTGTAATTTCGTATATGAATCATAATTATAAAGAAGTTTTAAGTAACACCCCCCCCCCCCGAAAAAAGTAAATGTAATATTTTTATTTTTACCAGAAAATGACTCTCTCGTTGTGTAATGTTATGGCTTAGGTGATCTTGTGCACATAGTCTCAGGCCTTGAATCATGCATATTTTATGAGGGATAAGGGTCAATATTGATCCATCCAAAGCCACGGGAAGTCACGACGAAGAACTGCATGTATATATAAAAACTTAGTCTAGTGATTGGAAAAATGGCCGAAATGAATGAATGTAATTAGATATCGTCATCAAATTTACCAATTCCATTTGTTAGTCATTTTGACATCTGATCGGTCGTACGTCTTTACCTATACACGATAGGCGTGTACTGCCTTCCACTAAATCCTACTGGCTTTGGTTCTAGCTTTTCTTTTCTTTTTGTACTGTAATCTAAACTCAAAATAGATATATCTATATTTACTTTTGCGGGTAACAAAGGACACATATATTTGGAGAAGAAATAGTCACAATCACTGTCAAAGTCCTCGGTTTGTACGATTAACATTCGAAAAGAATAAGTCTGTGACGGTATTGCCTCCCTTTATCCTCTCATATTTGCCTTTATTTCGTGTTTCTTCTGAGTTCACTTTATTGTATGATTTTCATCGCGTGGTTGGTTTCGCACAAAAGAAAACAGGGGCATATTACGCCCATTCAGTTTGATACAGAGATCTTGTAATGATTTAGAAACGAAAGGATTGCCTGGTTTTCCGCGGGCATGAGAGCCTGTTTGTGTACATATTGAACTAATATGACAAAAAAGGTATTCAATTGTATGGTTGAAATAAAAATGTTGGTTACCTATAATTAGTAATACTGAGAAGGTATAGGAGCAGATACTTTGAAGCTATAGAAATAGCTTTAAAAGATCCTTTTTAACATACTTCTTCCCTCATTAATAATGTATCTATTTTATCAGTCTATATGCATGTCTTTAATTTGAAAGCGCTACGGTTTTGTTGTTGTTGCTTTTGACGCTCCTAAATGTATGAACAATGGAATAAATATGTACATGAAATAGACTCGTCAAATAGATATACAGACAGTGATGTCGATATATTGTTTATTGTAATTCATAGGTGTTGTTTAAAGACTTGTAGTGGTGTAGTGTGAATTCACCCATTGAGGGGCACTGAAATGATTGGGGGCACTGGTCTTGTTCGAAAATTGAAACATGAATATACAAGGCTACTGATTAGGGGACGGTATCAAAAGTGGTTCAGGAGTCTTATCTGTTCTTCATTATGTCCCCTCGCTTTCTCTCTCTCTCTCTCTCTCCCTCTTTTCCACCACTCGATAAGGCGTCGCACCTGCCTCCATGTCCCCTGTCTCATGTAGATACACCACCGGCTTGGATTATAGTATTATTATTCATTACTTATCATAATTATGCATTTTGCGTATCATGTTTCTTCCTTTCTATCTTTGCAGAAAGAGTCTATGACTGATCAGCAGCTCCATCTTGCTGCACTCCAGGGCGATCTCAACAAACTGAGGCTCATCCTAGACTCTGGCAAGGTCCATGTCGACTGCAAGGATAAGGTAAGATCAAGAGATTTAAATTTTATACATAAAAAGACAAGTGTGAAACGTCTCTGATATTAATAACAATATCTGATATTCATATAGCGCACATATCCACCATGCCAGGTGCTCAAGGCGCTCCAACATGACCCTGGCTCTGCTAGCTGCTGCCGATTTCGGTGCTCACAGCATTCAAGGAATTCCTTCCTACCGGTACCCATTTAACACCTGGGTGGAGAGTTCCAAATGTAGATTGTTGTCTTATCTAAGGGCATTAGTGACACGGCGGGACTCGAACCGCGGACCCTGTGATCCACAGTCCGACGACTTATCTACTATATCACAACACCCCTACCTCTGATAGCGATGTGGACATGTTTAAAAGCCGTATAAGTGCCCTGAAAACACGGCTGCACGTCTTCGTAAGAACACCTATATGAGCCCAGTGTAAATGCTCACGTTTTCAGTTATGTGAAAGTCGGGTCAACACAGTATGAAATCCGTGTAAGATATGTGAAAAAAGGTGTGAAAGCATTGTGAAAACCGAAATGAAAGCAATGTGAACACTGTTTGAATGAAACTTTTGTGAACGCATCGTGAACACAGTGGGAAATCCGTGTAAAGTGTGGAAGCGCTGTGAAAGCTTTGTGGTGCATGTGATTGCGCTGTGGACACACTATATACAGGTTTGTAAAAACATTGAGAAACATTTTTGGAAGAATTGTGAGAAAAAACGTGAAAGTAATGTGAACACAGTTTAAAATTTAAATTTAAAACCACCGATAACACTGGAACCTTTATGAGAACACAATGTAACAGTTCTGTGAAATGACTGTAAACACAGGGCTTTGTGAAAACAATGTGCACACGGTGTGAATTTGTTCATATAATAATCACTACGAACACAATTACATCCATTTTAAAATAATTTCAATGCACAATCCTTAGTGAACGTATTGTAGGTACAGCGTGGGGCCCTGTGACAGTCCGTTGAATATATTGCTAAAAGCTCTGTGAAAGCTGAAAACACCGTAAACATTAAACTCTAAAAATAGAGTGCAAAATTTTGCTGTGCAAAATCGCTGTTTAAAAAAGTTGGGTAAAGTATTACCCAACCTTGTGCCAAACACCAAGTCCCTTCGAAATTTAATTACACTTGCCATAGTGTCATATCAAAATTCGACTGTGCGCATTTCCGGGGTAAGAAAGTAACGATGCAGATTAATATTTGAACCACGCGTTGGGTAAACACAAGTTTTGACACCTAAACGTTGGTATTATGACACAACTGATGTTAAAAACTATGATTGAAGCGCTAGCGAGGTCGGTCGTTCCGAATTAGCTGTTCATCGAATTAATCGTGTTCAAGATCGACAGAGGATGGACGACTTTGTTCTAAATAGACTACGATCATGCACTTGTGTCTTTCCGCAGCATTTATTTGCATGAATGCGTGTAAATCTTCTCAATATGGACATAAAATTCCTCATAATTATGGACAACACATTATTCGTATGGAGAATGTCATCCGCGATGCAGTCACCTACTGCGAGCACGCCAAGCGAAAGACTGTCTAGCCAAGAGGCAGAGAGAGGTCTGCTACTTATACACTACACTACATATCGTCCTTGTTTTCACGAAGTGACGGTAGTGAGGAAAATCGTAACGCAAAGTGAATGCAATTTTTTTTCACTACCGTCACTTCGTGAAAACAGCGACGATATAACATGTACCTTTCCAGCCAACTCCTCGGACAAATTCTCCTTTTTACCCAAATCTGTGTAAAAATAAAAAATCATACAATAAGGTTGGGTTAAAATTTTACCCAACTTTTGGGTAAAAAATTACACAGAAACAAAGTAAACGAGTACCCAGGATAAGTTGGGTAAAAATTACCCAATGTTGTGTCAAAAATGGAACATGGTTGTCGCCGGGTAACATTTTACCTTTTACATTGGGTCAAATATATTGCACATCAGTTGGGTAAAACATTAAACATTTGCTGGGTAAATTTTTACCCAACCACCCCTGTGTCAAATTTTACCCAAGAAACATGCATGTTCCCTTTTTACCCTCGTAAAGTGTCTTTTTTTAGAGTGTATGTAGATGCTCTGTATCTTCTGATGCGACCCTCTGCCTTCATTGCTACAGAACCCTTCACAGACGTGTTATAAGTGCATATTTCGCAGAATATTGCAGATGTCTTGCTTAGTTGACTGATTCAGTCCGGGATTCACTCTGTCCACATCAGGCTAAGATTACTCACTGTCAATAAGTGGGTGAACGCCGCGTCACCACGAGCCGTGATTTATACCGGAAATCGGGCAGGCGTGGACCCTAATGCGGAACACCTTGATTTAGCTGCATATTGAATGCGGTTTATTAAACGGAAATGAAAACGGTATACCACAATTCATTAGATTAAGCTTGGGATCATTTCTCGCGTATGTGCAATGGATCAACTAGCATTCTGGCAGCATTGACTAGAACGTTCACTACCTCATTTGTTGTCATCCTCATCTTTCTCTTCTTCCTCTTCCGTTTCCTTCTCCTCTTGCTCCATCTTCTCTTTGTGCCATTCCTCCCCATCACCATGGCCTTTGTTACTTTAAAGGCCCACTGCACTACTGGTAGCTACTTGCGCCCTCTATATAACAAACGATGCCTAATCGGTGACCATTGGTCCCCCATGATCCTCTTTTTCTTATGTTAACTGAGAGCTGAGTTGATGAGATAACCACCTGTCCAGTGACCTTGCAGAGCGGTCTAATCCCTTCTGTAAACTACGGCAGATAAGCTTTAAATTGACAATCTTTTCCCTTTTTTTCCCGCTCTTGGACAATCTTCTGCCAATTTACCCATGATATTGAATGTCAAGCATTGAGAACTTTCCCATAATTGTTGTTTATCAAAAATGAAATCATAGAAATAACGCTTTTTCATATATGTTATAATTTGTGGAAAAGATCGTATTTGTAATGCTATTAGGTCAATCTTTAATATGGAATGAAATGTTCCTATTAAAATGAAATGAAATGTTCCTATTAAAATGAACGTTAATGCTTACTTAGGGGGATGTTGGTACATGAAAAGGAAAAAAAGACAATTTGACATGACATACTGTCCTGTGAACATGTTGTCAATTCAACATTCCCTATATCATTAGTAAACTTTATTTTCAAAAGTCAAATTATCTTCTTCCTCATCCAATGCTCCTGTGAGAACCACATAAGGAAATAATTTTCTTAGTATGATATAGGTACTATGATATATCCGAAACTGTGTTAATGATTTTTCTCACCATGGGGGCCTGCACTACGTAAACCAAAAAACATGTAATGAGCACGATCGGAAGTGATTAGCGACGTAATTACGTAAGAGATTAAGGGAGCCGTCCGTTCTTAGATAGGTCCGTAATTATCCTGGAATCAATTTCATTTATTCATGGGCTGTAATGCTCTGAGGTATATATTGCATGTAGTTAATTAGCTTTTGCAGATAGCTAGAAAGCTTTACGTCAGGCCTCAAAACCAATCTTTTCAAGCAAATGTGCAGTCCATGACTATTGGAGGAGCAGGCGCCTTTGAATGTTTGAAACAGATAAATGGCGCCTTACACATGCTGTGGATCATCATCATCATCATAACTATACTCTTAAAAAAAAATCTCCCTCTGAATCTGGCTGCCTCCATTCTCCATCTTTCATCACTGCTCTCTCTCTCTCTCTCTCTCTCTCTCTCTATATATATATATATATATATATATATATATATATATATCTCCTTCTCTCTCCATCTCTCTCTCTCCCTCTCTCACCCCCCCCCCCCCTCTCTCTCTCTCTTATTCTTTCATCACTGCTCTCTCTCTCTCCTTCTCTCTCCTTCTCTCTCCCTCTCTCATCCACTCTCTCTCTCTTACTCTTTCACCACTGCTCTTCTCTCCCTCATCTCTCTCTCTCTCTCTCTCTCTCTTTCAATCGATGTGTTCTGTATGATAGTATCTCTATGTTTACCTTATCCGTCCATAGCATTGTCAAATATCATCTGAAGATATTTAAATAACTCGTAATGTGCCTCTTTATTCACCCCTGTCTACCTGTCATAGTAATTCGAACATGTGCCCTTGAATTTGTAATACTTTATGTTTGTTAAATCCTTAAATTCTAGCTATATTCCAATGTCAGTCGTACCTGACAGCTAACATTCCTTCTAGTTTAATTTAATACGCATCTGTTTAGCTAACCCCTCCTCTTCCCCTTCCCCTTCCATGCCTTCCCCTCGCTTCGATTGCCCCAAATCCCATCCTCCATCTCCTAATATTTCCTTCTATATGCATAAAGATTGGAATCGGAGCTCGACGTTCGTTCCCTCGATGGCAATAATGAGATAAATATGATGAAACGGAGAGAGTACATGGGTAGCCCGTGGACCTTAAAGACTGATTGAATTACCGGATGAAGCGGAGAAGAGTAAACAAGCGTGCATAATGATGATACTTCGTGTCACATGTAGACATCCTTGTATAAACGGTCACGACAAGCCACACATTAAAAATGCATGTTGTTTGTACTTGAACCATGAATCATTCATTTGAGGGACAGAGAGAATTAGAGAGAGAGCGAGAGAGAGAAAGAGAGAGTTAGAAAGAGAAAGAGTTAGAAAGAGAGAGAAAGATATGTGTAGAGAGAGAGCTCTAGAGAAAAAATATAATTTTCTTAAAGGAGAACTAAATGTATGTATTCTGCCATTGTGTCCATGACAAACTGACGTACCTGTACAAGACTTAGTGTTGGACTGGTCTTCAATAAATCATTATAAACATGAAATATACCTAATTGAATGGTTACTCATGACGTGGATTGTTCGTCAATTTTGCTCGATGGATGCAACATAATTTCCGTTATTAACCAGAGAATTTCGAAGCAGTGATTTCAAGTATTAACAAAAAAATTATCCTTGGTGATTAGAGGGAAACTACCCTCGCTGGATATAAGTTTTAGTTACTGATCATATTAAACTCTTGACCAAGGCCTTTTACCCTCTTTAATCATTTTGCCTGACGAGGTGGAAGCATACCATTTGTCATCTATTTTGTCATTAAATATCTTAATGGGTCACATTCAAGGTTATCATGTATATATAGGATGCCATTACTCATCAATTATCTTTCTCTCGGAAACGCCATGAGCAAATGCACTTCATCCAAACCAATGATACGCAGATGATGATCATTATTCTCTTTCTTTCTCTTTATCTCACACTGTATATGCACACACACACATACACACGCGCACGCACACATACACTCTCTTTCCTGCACGTCCACACAAACACGCACACATACACGCACTCATCCACATTAACCCACACACGCGCGCACATACTTGCACTCACCCACATTCACCACACACACGCGCACCCACACGCATTTACACAAACAAACTCACCCACACACTCACATCATGATGATCATCATTCTCTTTCTTTCTCTCTATTTCACACTCTATTCGCACACACACACGTACGCACATGTACACTCTCTTTCCTGCACGTACAAAACACACACACAAACACACACATGATCCCACATACATACACTCTCCCACATCCACCCACACCCGCGCGCACCAACACACGCGCGCACCCACACGCATACACACGTATACACGCAAATGCACACACAGACAACCACTCAAAACACAAACTCATCCACACACAAATTAACCCACGCACATTCACCCACTCCCGCTTCTGAAAGCAAACTATACTATTACCTTTGGGACCGCACTCCATCTCTTACCGTCCTTCAAGCGTGCCAATGACATCTGGATAATGCTAGCTATTACTAAGCGTTTAGGGGCAGAGGTAGGTTTTGAAGAAGCTTCCAGAACATATGTATCATCATTTCATGCAATTTAAAGTCTGGAGTTCTTGAAATTCAGATTAAAGTCACCCTCACATTATCAAACAAAATATGAAAAACGTAAAGTAAATAAATCTGGCAAAACATACTCAGAAATGCTTTGAACAGGGGAGAACTATACTTAGAATGCACGATTGCCAAGACTTTCCAAAAAATCAAAACATCAAACGAAGGCATTTTCAAAAGGCTTGTTCATCGCCTATTGGAACGTGCAAACACTAAAATCACTTATAGATCTACGTTTTACATACATGATTTCTTTCAGGGGGTAGTTTCACAGTTCGACAATATGGTATAGACACTGCACTTGAATTGATTTCCCGAGAGTCTTTCCGATCATGTTCTAGTGTAACTCAGTACTAGGACGTTCAAAGCATGACCTACTGGACACGAATAATCGGGTCGTCAGTTATTGTAGTCCTATATGTGCTTATTTGTGTGCTGCCGGTTAATTGTTAATAATAGTTATCTTCATCTCCTCGTTTGACAAAGTTTTAAATACGTACTCATGTTGTGGGTTCTTCAATGTTCAAAGAAACTTGTCAGCTTCATGTTAAACAAATAATAAAGATATTTTGATTCTCTCGAAATGCCGATTCCTAACTAGAACTCATCCATCAAGATGAACTATATGAGTCGCCCTCATGTCGAGCATTATCCTACCCAAATGCTTGTTCAGAAATCATTCCCCGAGAGAGGAGTCTTACCTACTTTATATGCGCGAAGGTTCCTCTCAAGTAAATGCCATTTTTCAAATTTTCATCCTCAATCGCGTGCAAATGTACCTTACGGCGTTTTCCCCCATGCGCTCTCTGACTTGGCATACGTCCCATGATAATGCTGAAAGAGTTTTCACTTCGTATTTTAATGGATGCTCTCCACAGAGAACATGATCGCAAAAACATAGAAGAAATCCATTCCAGCTTGTGTCTATTGATCTGATGCCGTATCTCAGCAGGAATTTGATGAATGCCTTTCCCCTTATAATGTCTGTACACTTGTATGTTGAAGATGTTGAAAAATGGTCACCTGTGTTCAGACCTACATGTATATACCTATGTAAATGTACGTATTTAAGATCAAATACAATTTATCTCGATTAATCATACCATAGATGGACCTTTAACACTTGTGAAATGAAACACCCGTACCAGCACCAATGTTACTTTTCAAAAGGGTTCACTCACTTTAAACACAAAATGGAGCATTACAAATATAAACGAAATACACATAAATACAAAGCAATGAACAAGATAAAAAGATAGAAATCATAAGATTAAAGATAAATTCACCCAGGAAGACAATAAAAACACAAATAACCCAAACACACCAAAGGAGTGAGTCGTCGAGGTTGGGGGTGGGGGGGGGTGGGGTGAAAGGGGGGGGGAATGCTCAGACCCTGCTCTCTCTCTCTCTCTCTCTCTCTCTCTCTCTCTATATATATATATATATATATATATATATATATCGCGTGTTTTCATCAAGCTCACTCCAATGTTTACATCCTTACATCTGTCCTCCCCAATGAGGGATCGAGAGACATTTGAATGATTAATGATGAGGAAAGATTTGTTTCACCTCACAATCGAACATTCTCGTGTCATGCCTGCCTGCACAGTTCGGAATCGGTTCACATGTTGGGCAAAATGAAAACACCCTTTGTCAAAACAACAAACGTTTGGCTATTTTCGAGTCGATTATGCCAAGAAAGAAGTCTCTTTGACAACAATTCAAGATTTGTTAACGATAAAGCAGTTACAATTTTTCAATTTCAATTCAATTTATTTCTCCACAAATGCAAAACATAGGGAGCTACAGAAAATAAAAAACATACATACAATACAATAATAGAACATGTACATTATATGAAACGACTCCAGTTGGAGCAATGTATGTTTTAAAAATAAAAAATCAGCAAATGTGGAAGGGGTAAAATGATTTGTCGAGGACTACCCCAACAAGGAGTTTGTTAGCTAATTTTGAAGCAAGAATGTATTCATTTCAGCCAAGGGAAAAGATGTGGAATTGTTCTTCTGCTTCTTTTCTTATCTGCGCTGCAGTAGTTTGGTTTGTGTCTCCTCTTGTACTAGCGCATTAAGATGATATTAGAACGGATAAAATACAAAAAAAGTACAAAGCATGTACGGAAATGGGAGAAAGGTTTTCAAGGAAGAGAGAGAGAGATGGGGAGAGAGAAAGAGACAGCGCTAGCGAGTGTGTGTGTGTGTGCGCGGGAGAAGGAGATAATGAGATTGCGAGAGAGAGAGAGAGAGAGAGAGAGAGAGAGAGAGAGAGAGTGGTGGGAGAAGGCAAGAGAAAAAGAAAATGGATGATCTAGTTTGAGAAGGGAAGGAAGGATAATCGCGGGAACGTGAATTCCCTGTATCTTCAGTATATTATAAGTACCCCATACCTTCGATTTCGTGTCAGCGTACAATCCCTATACTATTTATTCAAACACATCAATCGTATTTGCATAGACACTTGACCGCGTCACTAGTGCAACGTAATGGGTACAGGAGAGGCTAGGAGTTAGGTAAACAGGAGCGAGTTTGGCCAAGGAGAATCCGAGAAATTTAAACAAATATCAGTGAGCACCTGCGCCTGGCAAACAAATTTCTCCTCGATTGGATAGTAACTCTCTCGAGGAAATGGCAAACTATTCTTTGTCGCACGACAATATATTAGCATGTCTTTTTGAAGTGCGTCTATTGGGGGAAAACGAGTATGGTAAAACCGGTCACTCAAATGTTTACGTTTTCGAGGCACTTCTTTCTTGACCATTTTGAAGCGCAAGTTGTGTAGGGCTTCAATATTACACCATATCACAGACACTGGTAACACGTAGGGCCGTGCATCTCAGATTTAACATTGTTAAACGATGCCTTTAGGTTCTATGGCTTAAATATTTTGTGGGTTAGTTAAACGTGTTATGTTATTCAGTATTCTTGTGTATATATTGCCGGGTTGTATCATAAAACCCGTCATAAAAGCTACTCTATGTTATGAAAAATAATATCCACTTCCAATATCATATGGATGGTACATGTAGCATGGATGTAGTAGACGTGTTGTAACAAGAAGCAGACAGCCGAATAAAATCATAACCTTTCGCAATAATCAAAAGCATAAAATCTAGGTTACGAAACGAAGAGGAAAAATCTGTTCCAATTATGAGTTGTAGCAAGAAGAGTGTCCGGTCTAATTTGTGGCGTGGCGTACGTGAAACTTGCCACTGAGGAGACTGGGGGAGGGGGCAATGGCATCATGGGGAGGGGGAGTATTCAGCGGTATTACCATGGGAAAATGACATGATATTTTAAAAGGTATGTGATTAGTGGGAGGGGGGTACTATCGATCACTTTTTCAGTTTCTACTTTCCTCTTTTCCCTTTTTTCTATTTTTCTTGTCTACCATTTTGTTTCTTGTTTCAAGTGGAATGGGGTATGTATCCCCTTTACCCCATGTATCTACAACGTTTGATCGTAATAACTCTCTTTCATTAAGTCGTTCGTGGTGTGAACAGAAACATGTTATTGTGTTTATAACTGTCGTTTTAAGGTCACAGAAAAACATGACTTTTATATTATGGTTTCCGAGCACATCGATCGCAAGGGGTAATTACACCATAATGTGCGATTGATGTTTCTTATTAAAGGTCAACGGTGTGGTGTTGTTACTATAAAAGAAATCAAGCGCGTGTTCACAATTCTTTTCTCAGTTGGTAATAGGCAGCAAACTCGCATCTATTTTACGGTATATATATTGCGGACGGATCGAACAATTTTAGAAGTGGTTAGATCTGGATAATTCCACTTGCGTTATTAGATTAGAGCGTACGTCACAAACGTCCTTTAATAATCAAAATTTGAACAAATTATATGATACAAACGTTTATTAGGGTAATAGCTTAAAATGGAAGTATGCAAACTTCCTTTGTTCGAGTGTAAAGTCTCACATTGAACTATTGTGACGTTAAAATCAGGGGCCCGTTTCATAAAACTTTGTATCTATAACAAATGCTAAATGTCTTTGACAAATTTGCTCTCAGCCAATCAGATGCCATGATTTCGGTAGCTTTTAACAGTAGCTTGTAACTTGTTATTGATATCAAGTTTTATGAAACAGGGTCCAGCAATCATAAAATCTCAGCGGAAAAAGGATGTCCTTTTAGAAAATCATAAGTAGTAATCCTCTTCCGTCTTCATGTTCATTTTAAAGCCACATAAGATAACCTTTGTACTATCTCGAGGGATTATGATACGGGCATCACTCATTTCATATTTTAGAAATCACTTTACGAAATCCATCAACAAATTAATGGGCATTTAGCCAGCGGCGATAATCGGTCATCTCGTTATAGCCTATGCGTTATGGCTTAAACGAATTGAGTGTATTAAAGCTTGCGGGTATAATCGGTCACTATCTACTGCCGATGGTTAATGAGTAGAGCGCGCAGCGGACGGCGGAAGGGCACGCAGCGTGGTAGATGTGTTGCCCCCAGGGGAGCACGGACCGAAGTGGGCGTGTGCTGCCAAAACTATTACACCATGTACTGTTTTGGTTCCAAAAACACGTGTACATTGAAAAGACAGTTATTGGCAATATTGCTGCTTGGTGGATATTAATAACCCGGTTTCGAACCATTTGTCATATTAAAGTACAGCCTGGTGAACTTGTATACCGTATGCATGACATAAGTATGATATATCTTATGCCATCGATGCTATTTCACAGTATGATGTTCTGTTGGAAAAAATTGTTGTATAAATTGTCCTGTACTCTATACACCCCTCTATACATCCCACCATTATATTTCTACTTCTGTATCTTACTTTAGGTAAAATTGATGAGGTCAGGACAGTCAGGGAAAACGTGACGCGTGTATCAAGAAAAATTGGTAAAATACACGAAGTGGTAAATGTATACAAAGTGGTAAAATATGAACAAGGTGGCAAATTAGATATTATTACAAAAGATGGAGGGTATACCAAATATCAATCAAGTGTAAAGATGAATACAAATCAGATTTAAAAAAAATGCAAATGGGAGTGAAGGAGTGGGGAGCTCTTAGGAGGGTTGCAGCAGCATGACTGGTGACAAAGTCGGATGGGAATAGGTTTTCAGGTACTCGGCTACTGAATTGCAGCTAGGCCGTCTGACCTCACGATTTGTCATCGCAGTATGATTAAGCAGCTGGGCATCTCGGATACGCGGAAACCCAGGAATAGGACTGAGCATTGTTAAAGGGCATCTTTCCCAATCGCTAATAGAGAAAGCGTAGACATGGCAGATGAATACGTAGGAAGAAGTGGTGCGCGGAGAGAGAGAGAGAGAGAGAGAGAGAGAGAGAGAGAGAGAGAGGGAGTAGGGGGAGAGGGGGAGAGGGCAGAGAGAGAGAGAGAGATGAAAGAAAGAGGGAGAGATGAGGCAAAATATTTGTAATGATAGAGACGACACAAGACAGAGCGAGAGAGAGGGGGGGGAAGAGAGGGAGAGATAACATAAGAGGGAGAGATGGGGCAAAATTATTGTAATGACAGAGAGACTACACAAGAGAGAGAGAGAGAGAGAGAGAGAGAGAGAGAGAGAAAAGAGCGGAGCGGATAGAGAGAGAGAGAGAAGTAGAGAATCAGGATTAGGCAGAACAATAGAGAAGATAATTCCGTCTGTAAGAGTTGATCGAGTCAACGAAAAGCATCTTTTTAACAGATATCATGTGGACAGTACATTGACCGCATTTACAAAAAGGTCATTTTCAAGGACCCATTTTAGGGCATGAAAAAATCATCAGATTACACGCAGACTCGTTGAAAGTCAATTTACCTGTACATTTTCCCCGACATGAAAGACTTCACTGAAAGAGACATTTATACGCTACAGACATGTTTCTTATTCAATTGGAAATGGTGACATAAATATATAAACTGGGTGTGTTTGTGAAACGCCCTGTTATTCATCATCAATGCATATTGACGTCAAATTGTGAATATTTTGGATTCTTTTATATAATTTGGAACAATGCAGGTATGATATTTTTTGTTATATCAGTCAAAATATCAATTCAAAATTGAATGGAAAGAGGTTACGTTTGATGTATCCCAAATGAGCAATTCGTTCGAATCTTTTTTTATAATGCGGTCAATAAGTCAATTTATTTTAAGTGAACCGTTACAGATTAGAATTTGAAAGAAAATCGTTAGTGTTCATGCAAATCATGAAGATTATGACGTACATGTTTTATTCATATACAAAGAAGTTCGTCAATATTTAAAAGAAAACAAGATGTATACCCCACTTCCACAGCATATTGACGACTGAACAAACAATTACTACCAGTATACGTCAGCTATAGACAACAACAGAAACATTTACAAAATGAGGTGTGATAAGTACAAGGGAAGTGAAACTATTTTTATGTCGCAAATTCCGATACATGTACGTTTTGCAGATCTCACGGGGTGTTTCACACGGACTAAGATCGACTTTAAGTTGGACTTTAATACGTTCACGCCACTGTTTGTTCTCACCATTTACTGGCATTGGTCGTGCAAATCATGATCACGAATCTACAGAATTTTCATTTGTGGATAATTCATTATTGAAAGATCTAAAGATCATAATGGTGAGATCAAACAGTGGCATGTACGGCCTGTCATAGTTAAGTTCAACTTAAAGTCGATCTTAGTCTTGTGTAATACCCCCTAGTATGATACACCGTTGTTTTGAAGAAGCCTGTTCGTAATTATCTGATAAATCCATCAACAAAGATACTAGATATGTGCTCATAGTATGCGATCTATATACATCATATATAAATGCGAATGTAAGTGCATTCTACGATAAGCCGGATCTGTATGAAGTATTATTTTATAGTGAAAACAGAAAGCTATTTGTGAAGTATCTCCATAAGTTTTGAGACCGTAAAAGGGCAATTAGCTGGAATGCTATCCAGGAAGTGAGGAATATGCACTACAATGCAGAGAATAGTAATTGAGTCCAGTGACCGGGAAACAATAATCATAGTAATTCTGTAAGCGCTTTGATCGGGTGTAACCATAGTAACTGGGAAAGCACTTTTTTAAGAAACATGTATTATTGTTATCATGATTATTATAATTACTACTATTGTTAATGTTATTTATACCATTATCAAAGTCGCAATACTGTGGAGGCATTCGTACATGCAGGTATACTCCCTCCTCCCTCTTTTTAATTTTTTTTTTTACTGGAGCTAGTTTTTCGGAACATCCTATAATGTACATTGCGTTCCAGGAAAAACGAAACCGAGAATTATCGATGTTTGATCATAACTTGATCACAATTATAATTAAATACATGAGACATATTTGAGGTGTCATATGAAAAGGCAGAAAATGACTTTCTAGAAACGCGATTTTTCTCTTTGAAATTCAGATACCGTTCGCCAAATGACTTTTTGGTACACTTTCTTCAAATTGTTGTTATTCACTCATGCGTGAAATATGCACTAAATAAAAGGAGAGGATCTAAGCTTTACAAATATGTGTCATTTATTTATTACAATTGTGATTAAGTTATGATTAAACATCGATAATTCTCGGTTTGGTTTTTTTTTTTTCTGGGACGCACTGTGTAGTAATACGTTGACTTTTTCAGCTTGCTCCGTGCCTGCGTTGGAAGAAGGGCAGGTCAACGGTAGAGAGGAGAGGATGGAAGAGTATAAGATAATATCGACCGGTGAAACCCACACCGCCTAGACCCTGTAGGTGAACAACGTCTTATAAGATCGCATTTCCTTGTACTCAGGCATTGTCGAGGAAGTAATACGTCCTCATTCTTTAACCCAGGGGTTGACCCAGCGTATAAGCCGGGGTTGTTATCACCCCCTCCCCCACCCACAATTGTACTCTCCGCTAAGCCTTTTTCGGCATTTCGTTTACGCGACCACGGCCCAATTACTGCCTCACTAAGATTTAATTTAAGAAGAGAAGATAAAATGAAATTGTTTAAATCCTTTTTTTTTTAATAATAATTTACTTGTCAAGCTTTCTCTCTTGTATATATCGTAAATACTTCTCTCATGTTTCTTGTTTTACTAGAATTTGCTCTTATCATTATTGTAAGTTCTTATTTTGCTGTAAGTTTTCCTTACTTCTGTACTATCTATTTTCATGTTTTCTGTGTCTATAGGGACCCCTCTGTAAACCAGCATTATTATGCTAACAACGCTGAGTAGGGCCATCCCTCCGTCTTCCTTGTTAAAAATTTTCATACGTGTGTCTTTATGATTGTAAATATATATATACGTTGATGTATTTTTTTTAATGACGGAAAATAAATACAATACAATATAAATATGACAAATCAGAGAATAAAAAATTAGAGACGATAATACAAATTATATAACAAATCAGATGAAATAGGAAAAGAGCAACGTTATGCATGATAAGATAAGGTCAGCTACGATAGGATAAAGTGGGATTAGATCATGATAAGCTAGAATATGGTATGACAAGCTTTTTTGCAATTTGCATTCTTTGATTCTCTCTGCAACTCTGATATAATTGAAAGAGTGGGGGTATTTGTATTAGCGATTATGATCATGCATGATATGCAACTCGCATGCCTTTGCTTTGCCTCAACAGGGTATTACCATAAGCTCTTGCATATTTCTCCAGCGCGGACTGTAGGTTATTAATGGTGTCAATGAAAGTTAGATTTAAACGAGTCTGGAGTGGTTAGACTAGTCACTAGAAGTGCAAGAAAAAGCATGATGATAGAGATGAGACTAAATTGTTTTACACTCAAAACAACAAGGTTGAGGTTAACATTCTTGTAGAAAAGGAAAGGGAAAAAGGCACGACTACTTGAATGCCAGTGGTGATATAATTGTAAATGATCGCATATCATTGTTATATAAATTATGGTTGTATAATAGTATTATCGTGATTGCCTACGATTAGAAGTGATTGCATTTGATTAAAAATGATTGCATGATGATTGTTGTATTTAGAGGATTTCCTATTGACGCTCTCACTAGATATGTTTACTCGGTCTGAAATAGTCCTACGTATTATATAGGCAGGGATAGCAGGATATCAGTCACCCTACCCAAGATCGAGAATAAATTTAAAAGCAAAGGAGTACAATTAAGCGGACCTCATTGCCTTATCTACTTCTACCTTCCTCTTTCTCCACTGAAATAATACAGAGCCAGTTACAGCATGGCATTGAGAATATTAGAGAAATTTCCACCGGATAGCCCCCATTGATACGCCAAACTGCTTGTTTGTACGGATTACCTTTCAAATGGATCCTCTCTGCAACTGCAATGACAAATGACAAGAGTAGAGTATAGAAATATTAGCATTTGCGAAATTGGTAAAAAAAAAAAAAAAATCAATGTCACAACACCATATCCGAGAAACACTGAAACTCTTTTTTCTTCTCCCACACGCAGTGGCATTTTTATAAGTGTTAATGAATATTTTTATCATTGCAGAAACAACGGTATTAGAGGAATGAGGGCATCTCGATGAGTAATATTAACTATGGTTATAGGAATAACAGCAGTAGTAGTAGTAGTATAGTAGTAGTAGTAGTAGTAGTAGTAGTAGTAGTAGAAGTATGGGCAGTAGTATTAATAGTAGTAGTAGTAGTAGTAGTAGTAGTAGTAGTAGGGGCAGTAGTAGCATTAGTAGCATTAGTAGCAGTAGTAGTAGGAGCAGCAGCAGCAGCAGCAGTAGTAGTAGTAGTAGTAGTAGTAGTAGCAGTAAATGTCGTAGTAGTAGAAGAAGTTGTAGTATAAGGATATTGTCACAATGACAATTATATGAAATAAGCGATTATAGGCATTCGTGTTGTTATGACACAAGCAACATGTAGGTGAATAGCTCGGTTTTTTGTGGTATATATTGAATTAGAGATGTAAATCCAGGATTTGAATAAGGCAGACACAAAACCAAAACAAGGGCTGTACGGAGAGCATATTCATAATAATGTCTTCTTAAAGGGATAGTTGAGTTCTGTTACAGAGGGCGCTACACAAAATATTTTTTTGTGAGATAATGAAGAACTGAGTGTCAAATTTGAAAGAACATAATATTTAAATGACAAAAACATCTTTGTTTGATCAAAATCGGTTCAAAGACGGCTGAAATATAACGATTTCTAATACTTGTTTACCACCACAAATATTAGACATTCTGAAAAAATTTGAAAAAACGAAATAACGCCTTTTACGTCGTATTTCAGCCAATGCCGACTTTGGCTCTTTTTGGGGGGCATTTTCTTGTTGCTTATATTACGCACAACCAGCCGGCCCATGTACTGTTATTTTTAATTAAATAATGAATTAACGGTCACCGTGTTTTTTGGAAAGTGGAGCTGAATTGGTACGCTCGTATTGGCTAAATTTCACACATGTTGGGGTCTAAAATTACCTTCATAGCAATTTTAGGTTCTAAAAGGGCACTAGAAATGTCATAGATAAGAATAAGAGCAATAACCATGCACTTTGAAGGCATTTGCGGTCTGAAAACAGAACTCAACTATCCCTTTAAATGCATTGGCATGAAAACATTCACTCAAACGCTCACGATCTCAGACTCCAACACGTTTAGGAACACTCACAGAATGATGACGGTTAGGATAGGACAGCTAAGCGTATTTCAAGTAAATTTGCTACTTTGCATTTTGTTGATTGTCTTTTGGACGGCTGTCAGGACTCGGCCTACGCATACCGCGTTTTATGGTAATATATGCATGGGATCTTCCTGGCGTTCGTCGTTTTCTCGCGATGTTAATCCCACTCCTGACTCTAAAAATACACCATTCGTGTAAAAAGATGATATTCAATATCATCAGTCGTAATATGACGTAGTCAGATTGATTACCCCATTTTCCCCCATAGGAAAGGAAGCTTAGTTTTGGGGGATTACATAAATAAGCTGGTATCAGTGGCAGTAGGACAGAACATAAAGAAAGGAATGCAAAACGATGACTACCTTTTCAATTCTTATAATATGCTGTCAGCGGGTGAGATGTTGTTGGTGTAGTTTGTTTGCAGTGGTAGTAGAATATATTTTATTGCATTCTAAATTGATTAGGGCAGGGCTACCCCGCCACAATGTCCGAATGTTTGTTCGTTTGGTCGTTTGGCTTTGTTTAATTTCCCTTTTTTTTCTTCTTGTTAAGCTTGACACGAATTGAGAGCACCAGCCTCGCAGCATCTAGGAAGGGAATGTTTAAGAAGACTGATTGAGACATTTTACATGTTTCAATGAAACACTGGTCATGTCGGGATAAACTTATCCTTGATGCTTGTCTCTGCTGTCTTCCGATATCAATTTGATCATCGAAGTGCATTTTAATATGCAGAATATTATTCACCGCTGACAAAATAGTGATGTACCAGTCATGCAGAGTAGCGCGCTGATGCGAACATTTAACGCCACATGTTTTGAAGTATGTGCAGCAAGACAGATGCTGAGGTGATGCTAGGAAGTGACTTCGAAGGGATACGTAATGCAATCAAAAAGATGCCCACACACATGAGTTATGTGCAGGATTTCGACGGTGAAATAATATTAGCCGATGACTCTGAGGAGATGCATGATGCGATGCGATGTTGCATGCACAGAGGAGCGTCGCTCCAGGGGATATGCAACATCTCAGCAAATAAAGAAAATTGATGACCTGTTTTCCCTTTGGTTTTTGGTTTGTTCTGTTTCTTTGTTTTGGTTTGGGAGTGGGGGTGTCTGCTATTGTATTTTCATTTTCTTTTTCTTTTTGTTTCTTTTTTAATGTGAACATCTCTTGAGAAGTTGGAAAGCCGGTAACCCATTTTTCCTTATTGGCAAATTAAAAAACCCAATGAATCCAATTGTTGTTATGCTATTGCTACTGATGCTTCCTCTTTAGCTGGGAAATATTCAGCTTACTTGTGGGCAAAGTTGGGCCGACACTCCCCTCCCCCTACCCCCCCCCCCCCTCTCCTCCTCATTAAAAATATTCTTGTGTCGCCCCTCCTGGTTGCACACTACAGACATTCGAGCAGACGTTATTGGTGGAGGAAGAGGGGCACGTAACACAGACCCTCGGGGCAGTCTGCAATTTGACAGGTCTGTTCTCATAACCTCCATCGTGATTTCGCATTTTTTGGAATGCACGGTACCCCTTTCCTAACGTAGGGAATGTACAATATTTTTGAAATATTCGTGACACGTTTTATTTCAATCTCCCCTTCCCTCTTCCAGGTCCCACCCGTTTCGCATCTGATGTGTCCCCCAGAGCTATGTCCCAATGATCATGATTGTATCAGACTACCAGATGTGTTCGTATAGGCCTGAAAGCCTGTCCTGTTTTCATCAGCTCGAGTTTGCTAAATAACCCGCTTTTTTCAGACTCTGGATATTATCCTGAAGCTCAAAATTGCGTTCCCACCAGATCGATATGCTCATCACAACCTATAGCTCGAACGGGCGCAAACTAGCCCGTTATTTCCCAAATAGCGGGATATTTTGGAAACAAGACCAAGATTTTTCTCGGGATGTTTTCTCGACCAAATATCCCGCTAATTGCAACTGCGGGCTGATGCAAACGCAAATTAGCTGGATAATTTACGATAGGGTTCGTTAAAATAGCTGGTTTTTGGGTAAACTCGAGCTGATGAGACAGGCCTTAGACAGCCATACAGAAACACATCTCCCGGCATAGATTAATTTGTTCAATGTTTCACTGCATACTACCCACATTTTTACATTTTTTTCGAACTCGTGTGTTGGAAGAAAATAAATAAAATATCACAAGTTGATTGTATCAGTTTTATTTGAACATAACGCCATTAGTATGAAACGCCTCACAAGAGCGTGTATGTTTACATGTCTCCATGCATGAAGTCATGAAGACGAGGTTGTCAGATGCCAAACTAATTTTCTAGCTTGCCAATTCAGGAGGCGGGAATGGCCATCAAAATGCGACGAACAGAAAAGGAAGTTGATGACGGGAAGTGTGCACGCCACCGTACCAACACGCAGAAGGTGTAACGTAGTGAAATTGAGCGCTAAAATCGGCAGTGATTGCTTTTAGATTTCCGTTTGCAGCAATGGTATTAAAGCGTGAAGGTAGACAGCATTCTGTCACGACCGGAAACAAGATCTAGTGTAGATGTGAACGTGTCCATAAAGGGAAAAAATGATAGATTGATTGATGTTATTAGTGGATTCGAATGGCGTGAAGAAGCATGATGATACGTGTAACACAAAAGCGCACTATTTCATTATTCATATCATGTATCGGGTAAGATAATTAGCAACGAAATGGATAAAAGGGAAACGAATCTATAGATTGCCTATTCAAACCCCGGTTGAATCGACAGAATCTATTTCGAGGCTGTCAAACAAAACCTCATTTTAGACTAATGTCTTTGAAAAGGCGACGAATCCAACGTCTAGTATTAAACGTAATACAGCATTTTATTGTCTTATTAAAATGTCTGGAATGTTTTTATTACAAGTGAGTGACTTTCAGACAATACTGCCGTCAACCTGTTCTGACAACTGATATAGCTTTCGCACGTAACATACCTAATATTCATTTGAGTAATCCAGCATGATTGCATGTTGACGATTAAGAACGGATGGCTTGGTAAATGTTTTGTTTCACTTCATTTTAGAAACGTAGTGTGATTGTATTTTTTGTTTGTTACATTGTATTTGAAGGAAACGAAGCATTTAGCTCGCTTGAAGAATCACTGCGGATTTCGATGGCGCCTGCCAGTGTTTCGTGATAACAAACCCTTTATCGAGTGGACTATTTGTGGGTAATTTGGTGCTATTGGTTTCAATTGCTTTTGAGATAATAAAAGCCGACAACATGACGGAGGAAAGGGGAGAGGAAAGGGGAGGGGACATTTTCATTTCACGAGGAACGGAGGGGATATTAAATACGTAGATCTCTGTGAGAAAAAATGACGCCGTATAGCGAAGTGGGTTGCCTGATTTTTCGTATGCATAAGTGGGGAAGGGGAAACAGGGAGAGAGAGAGAGAGAGAGAGAGAGAGAGAGAGAGAGAGAGAGAAAGCGCGAGAGAAAGATAGAGGGAGAAAGAAAGAGAGAAGAGAAAGAAAAGAGAGAGAGAGAGAGAAGGAGATGAAGAGAAAGAAAGAAAGAAAGAAAGAAAGAGAGAAGAGAGAGAATAGAGAGGGAGACAGACACACGGACTGACACACAATTATTGAGAGAAGTAGACTGAAATAGACGGAGAGAAATGAACGAAAGAAGTAAATATACTGCACAGAGAGAGAAGGGGGAAGGGGGACGATAAAGAGAAAAAGGGGAGGGGATAGGGGGTAAAGAGGATAATAAAGAGGGAGAGGGAGTGACCGAGAGTGGAAGGGGTAGACTAGACTTGAAATAGGAGGAAGTAAAAATGTAACTTCTCCATATCAGAATGATAAATGACCTGGTCTGTATCGAGACGACAGATTTTGCGATTAATTGATGTCTTGGTAAAACAATGCTAACATGCCAGACGAAATAATTTCCTTATTGACTCCATGATAATCAAACGGTGGATTTAGCAACTTAAAAGAGAAGAGAGAAAGACAAACATCGCTTAAACTATGAAATTGAAGAGGGGGAGTTCGTAAGACAGAGGGAGAGAAATAGTTAGGGAGAGATAGAGAAGACAGGCAGGGAGGGATGAGGGGATGGGAGTGGGTTACTGTAAAAAGAAATTTGAGAGGAATTCAAAGAATGTTGAAGTAAAAGGAAATATATTAAGTACAATATTAGCAAAGAGTACTGGTGAAAGAGAAGGGAACAGGAAGAACAGTGAAAGGGGAGGATGGAAATAAAATAAGAACGTAGATAAGAACAGAAAAACGTAACTGCGGTTTAATATTTAAAACATTCGGTGTAGTGCGAAGTAGAAGCAGGTATCGGAAACATGGAAATATTCACCATAAGACATCTCCCCCACCCCCCCCCCCCTCTAAAAAAATAATTTGAAAGGGAAACGATATCCTATAGTCGTGACTGTCACCGACCTATATCCTCTCTCTCGTCCTCATATCACTTAACGGTCCACAATACATTTAGTCAGCCTATTTTGAGGAAGGGGCTTACTCAGACATTGCAAATGTGTTTGTCGTTTTTATTTCGACGTGGAGCACGTCGTTTATTTGTTTTTTTATTGCTCGGCCCACTCGGCATCTGTGTACCTTCTCCGTCTCAGCTCACAAAGGATACCATTTAATGAAACAATCACAGCAAATTTTACACGTTTGTCAGATTTAACAAGCAGTGTGCTCCACGTTTAATTACTTTTACAATAATCACCTTATATTCAGCAATAAATGGAGTGTGACATTAGTATCCCGTTAGATATGACATGGCCCTTAATAATCATTTTCCTTTCCAAATGCAATTAATATGTTTGTTTGATTCTTTTTAATTCAATAACAATAATAAAGAGTTACATATACACAGTGAATCATAATTATACAATTTAAAAGTAGTGCCTGCCTTGGTGCTACGCCTGTTTTCGTACCACAATCCACACATTTATTTCATGCCATGTCTGTCTGATATAATCATGCTCATTATTTTCTTGATTCAATCCGTCGCGAAAATATAACACTTTTGTTGAGGTTATCTTGTACGTGACTGTTGCAATGTGCAAGGTCCATCGTTGATTTAATGACTAATGCTTCGAGAATTAAAACACTTCGGGGAGTGATCTCCGGCGCTCCCTAGTACGAGCGAAATCACATTACCATAGCAACCATTCTAGTGGGCAAGATGAATTTGGATTATTAAATGTACATTTCTTTATTTTGATCAAAAGTGGAGATAGCCTCCAGGGTTCTCGCTGGGGATTTGCTCAAGCCTTATCTTAGACAGGAAAATTATTAGTCTGAATTGTCTGACATGATACTGTATTTAATTTGTGATGTTTGTCAACTATGACCTCCACATGACATGTCATCCAGTTATATTGTTTTGTATTATCTTTGGAAATGAAAATAAAATGAAATGAAATGAAAAAGAAATGAAATGGGGAAAAATGTGTTGCCTTTGTCGTATCCTTGCCGGGAAGGACAAGGATGAGCTCGTTTCCAACCTATTTAGGATGTACAACTAGGTTAAGCCTCGGTCACAAATGCCATTACGAACACCGTACGAACGCCGTACGAACAATTTTCAGACCATGAAAATTCGGGAAGACCATGTAAAAACAGGGAGATTCGTCCGAACTTTTGTGACCGTAGCTTTAGCCACACAATCAAACGGACAAAATATTGGAAACTGTTAGGCGTCCTCTTAAAGGTACTATGTCCAATTTGCAGCCAACATCAAATTCTGTAGAACTTGTCAGAAATTATGAACATGGCACTATGTCCTATCTGTAAAATTTAACCGTTAGCAGTGTCCTAATATTCAAAGTATGGAAGGAAACCCGTTTACTTTCTAGACTTCACTGTCAGACACTATTGAGTGACTGACTGACTTTGTTTTTCTTTGGTAATATCATACATAAAATGCGCTGTAAAGGGTACATGAACATTTGTCTACACAAAAACCCAATTCTAGTAATGGCCAAAATTAAACTGATAGAATCTTTGCGCAGCACAAAACGTTCAAGAGTCTGAAAATCAGACTATTAATTTAGTGTTTGCAACCACTTAAGTCGATTCGACAACTAATGGTCGTTATTTCCCCACTTAAAGACAATGTCAAGCCCTTTCGTTTTAAGTCTTTCAAATGCCGTTGGAATTAAACTTTTCACCTTTTTTGCCTGCAAATGGGACATAGTACCTTTAAGACTAATTACATCTCTGATGAGTATCTATGACCTTGAAGAATACGACCAACATCTTTACGTTATTATTGACGACGTAATGGCCCACAGCTTCTAGATATAATCTTTCAATAGTTTTTATGCGTAGAAATCGTTCTTACCATAAAAAAAGGAAAATATTGAACACGCGGACGAATCAGAAACAGTAAGCACTCTTCTCAAATACCATGAGGATAACTAATGAGCTCTTTTGACATTTTACAATACCATCATCACCATTGCATACGTTTTAATCGACGATGTAATTGTTATCGCCGTAGCTTCTATTTTCAATTTTTAAATGATTGTCTTGAGTACAATTTCGTCCAAAGAAAACTGAATGATTTGGCGGCGAGGGAAGCGGGTCATACGTGAAATCTGGGCCGATGGGGCAGGATAATTGGCCCCTCTTGACATGATTAGCGCTGCTCCATTGATCTCTGATACATACAATTAGCTAAAAGGTAGATATGCACGCAGGCCCATCGTATAATGTGTTATATATTCAAAGGGGAAGTCCACCCTGATAGTAAGCTGGTTTTAATAGAAGCATAAACGTGAGAGAAGCCGGTCAGTGGAATTTTGCACAAATTCCGATAAAGAACAAGAAATTATGAATGTTTAAATTTGTCATCAGTGAAACACAAATTGGCAACTCTGTGACGTATCTTGCGAGACCCCTTTCTGTTTGTTCTGTACATAAAATATCATACACTTTCATTTTCTTCGTTAAAGGTAAAGACCAGTATTGGAAACGCCCCAATTTCAAAAAATGAAATGGAAGCTCTTATTACCAATCATGTGAAAGAATATGTATTGAATATTACATGATGATAAAAAAATTGACGGGAAACCGCCTATATACTAATTGATATATTTGGTAAATTAGTGTATCTCTTGCCTGTTGATAGATATGAAATGCACGTGTCGCAACGTGTGTGTAGTCCCATATACATCTTTCTGTGTACAGTGCTTCTAACTTTATGAAGACTTGGCCAAATTTCTTATCATTTTGATGATTCCAGAACCTTGCAGTACATCTATGCTAGATGATCAACCTTTTTTGATCGATTTCTTTCACAATGCAATCGCATGACCATAACTGGCCTTTAGCTTTAATGATGATGGAATAGATATAACAGAGCAAATGGGAAAGGAGCTCGCATGATACGTCACAGAGTTGGCAATTGGTATTTGATTGATCGCAAATTCAAAAATTCAAAAAGTTCTTATTTTTAATCGGAATTTGCTAACTTTTCCTTGTTGTGCTTCTATGAATCCAATTTGATATCAGATGTATCTAGGCCTCATGGTATGATATTTTGTCCATTTAAAATGGAGCATGGTTGCGCTTCGAGGTTATTTTTCTAATATTTCGTGTGAGTTTTAAATGGATGCTAAAGATAGAGGTACGTTAAATGGCATCGTTTCAAGGAAACTATATAGTACTGGGTTTCTCATTAACACCAATGACGTAAAAAGTCTGCACCAGCATATGAATTGGGAAAAGCCAATATTGAGAAGAATATGAAGAAAAGGGAGGAGGAGTAAAGAGAACTGATGAGCAGAGGGAGGGTTTTTTTTAAAGGGGAAGATGAAAAATAAGAAAACATAAATGGAAGTAGCGTGAGAGAAGAGTGTGGAAAGAGGGGGGGGGGACTCAAAAGAAATGTTGATGCATTTTTGTTGTTGAAATAGTCAATTTACATGATAAAAGAAAAATATAAATGCTTCTACCGGGAACACGTCTTTGGTTCAAATAGAATTCTTACTTCTTATATTTCCACATATGTTTTGAAATCCTTTCTTTGACTGCCCGCAACTGAATGACATACATTAAAAGACATGACGATCGGGGAAAAACACTTATTACGCACTAGCACCTGCGCTGGAATTCAATCAATAGCGAACTGGTAATTAACTTCCATTTCAATTGATGGGACAGCTAATTGAAATGGCCAGAGGAGTATTCACGCAGACGCCTATAGGTGAAGGACCATTCGTGGAGTATCTGGTGGAGGTATTTTAGAAGAGGGTTCTCCATCAAGTGAGCTTAAAGGGAGTGTAGCCTGACGTCACTACGTGTCTTTCCCGTGGCCTGACTCGGGGCCAATCGGGTATATATTACGGACGACGCGACCACAGCAATCACGTGCGTGCAACATACACAAAACCGAAGCCTGAGGAGAACTTCGGTCCGTTTCGCGAACGCTGACCATGTAGATATTAAGTCGCTGACTACCGTTAATCAAGTCCATTCGTTAACGTGAATTTGTCCAAACCATTATTTCCAAGCTACACTCCCTTTAAATCCAAGAGACCAATCAGATGGAGATGTAATCTAGATCATCATCTCCCTTAAAGGTCATCTCCACCTTGTATCCACACGGGCCTTCCTGTTTGATTAGGGTCACCGTATGTTGAAACATTGACGTTGATTACGAGGTAATTACCTATGTAGAATACACGTTGATACAAAATACACCCGCGCGGGAATCTGTTTATCATATACATTAAATATAGATTTATCAGCTCCATATGGCTGATTAGGCATAGGAGACTGTTGATGATTAGTACGTGGTTTGCTTAATCAATCTAACATGTTGATCTTAAACATTTTCACTTTGATATTTATCATTCAACTTCAGATATTTACATTGCGTTTGATGTTTCTAGCCCGTTTCAAAGGATTGATTAAGTAAATTAGTAAAGAATATTTTAATTAACCAAGACTTAAACAAATGTAACAATGTAACAATGTAAACATGTACAATGTAAACTACTTGAGCATGTCAATAATGTGTCCAAAAGAGTGTTCCATTTTTTTAACTTGAATATGATCAATCTTTCGATTTGAATGTCTTCCACGTTTAATTGCGGTCGGCATTGGATAACCACGGATGTTTTTTTTTTTTTATTCCTCTTCTTCTTTTTCCTTTTTTCTTTTCTGTCGGAATGTTTCATAGCTTATCTATAGTTGTTTATACGTTGGATAAACTGTCTCCCTTTGCTTTATAATAGAAATCTATTAAATCAAATAACCATGATATTTAACATATTGGAATTGAAATCAATAAATTAATGCTTTAATAGCACTTGTTCTTCTGAATTAATTACGAATGTATACATTTAAAATTATTTGCTTTATCGATTCCACTTCGGGTTTAGAACCAAGGTAAATGACAAATTCATAGTTTACTTTCGTATTAACAACAAAAACTTCACCATTTAAATAATGTATAACAGGTAGTGTATGTATCCCCATTCGTCCAGTACGGAACAAGAGGTAAATACATACGTTACGTGTTATTAAGTATAACCATACTGCGAAACTAGTAATCATCAAAATATGAAGTGGAGTTAAAGCCCCACTGTCCTACTGGTAGCAACTTGCTCCCTCTATATAGAAACTTCCCCAATCGGTGCCAGTTGGTCGCCCATGATCCTCTTTTATTATGTTAGTTGAGAGCTGAGTTAATGAGATAGCCACCTGTCAGTGAACTTGCTGTGTGGTCTAATCCCTTCTGGCCCAGTAGTATTGCCGGTCTTTAAATAATGTGACACTACAAAGTGACAGAAGAAGGGGTTAATACAACGAAGAACACTATGACAATAGTGAGTGAAGTCAAGTGCTTTCTTCATAACTTTCTCCCCTCCCCCTCAATATCTCACACACACACCTCATTGTCTCACGCGCGCGTCCACAGGCACTCACAACGCAAACGCACACACACGGTCTTGCCATTTTTTCCCTCTCTCTGTCTCCTTCAGTCTCACACACTTCTGTACAAACACACACATACACTCATACAATCTTTCTGTTCCCTCTCCCTCTTAGTCTTTCTTTCTTTCTCTCTCTCTCTCTCTCTCTTTCTTTCTTTCTCTATCTCTAAGTCACCTTCTCCCCCACCTATCACATCTCTTTCTGCGTCTATTAATTTGGTGAATACTTGTATATAAAGTCATTTAAAGTAAAGGAGGCGTATAGTATCATAGTAGGCGTACCTTGGATAAATATCGGTGTTCGCTGCATGTGTATTGATCTCCATTTCAAATTCAATTGCCATGAGTCAGCGTGCTTAAGTTATTTGGCTAGCTTTCCGAACTTGACAGTTATGTGGTTATTAACCTGTGACGCACTGAAAAGTCGGCCCCTATCTTATCCCGATATGAACCTTTCTTTCATAGGTCTCTTTGGCTGAACATGAAGAAGATGAAATCTATCAGCTTTTCTCATTGGTTATTGCATTACAATGGGCTTGTCGTAGCGAGATAAAAATCGAAATGATATGATTCTCAGAACACCGATTTTTAAGGTTTTACGGGAATTTTAATACTGAGATTTAAAACAAAACTAATCTCGGAACACGCCCCTGTCGGGGGACTTGCCCACCCTTACTCCGGGAGCCGGGGTGCAGATGGTGTTGCCTCGTCCTGTATGTGTATCTTTCTATGTGTTTTACGGTCATTACCCTTGGATGCACTAAGTGATCGGTTTCTATTCCCTAGGTCTTCTAACCCCTTCGCTACTGATGAGTGTGAGTTAAAATAATCACTATGGGAATACAGTGCATTGGCCCTACGCACTATTCTGTCCGTCGCATGGAACTAGGAGTCAGTGATTCAAGTGATGTCTACTTGACCTTCCATTAAATGTTTTAAAAGATGATGACTTGGATCCTAGTCAAATGATTGGTTGAAAGCGTACACGTGACCAGGCATTTATTTTGCCTAACGCGTAATTTGGATAATGACCGGTCTTTATCCAATTCTAATGACCGGTCATTAGTAAAATCATGTTATAATGCCCTCACTGCTGTGTATTATTTGTATATTCTTCTACGTGTTTAGTGGTTATTAATCTGTGACACACGAAATCATCGGATGCTATCTTCACCTGATGTGAACCTATTATCGGACAGTTTTAACCCTTTGCTTACGGGAACCCGGCGGTCCCTGTGTTAAGCCTATGGGACCTATACAATTCATTAGTCTACGGGTTAACTTTATGAAGTTGAAGACTGTTCTGTTGAGTATTTGATTACGCAACAATGGTCATAATGCACCATTTCGTCATATCAATAAACGCGTTAGCCATCATTTTTTTCTCCTCTTCTTCTTTTTTTCTTATTTTTTTCCTCCTCGCTTTGCTTTGTTTTTGACTTTTTACTTCAGAGGTTTTTAGGAGAAAGAAAAAACACCCGAAGCTTGTGCCTTTGTTTTTATATTTTACCCGACATACCTAACCATAGACGTAACCCTTTCCCCTTTAATGCTGGCCCGACTTGACCTCACTTGACCTTCAAAGTAAAATAAATAAATAAATAAAAGAGAGGAATCTGAACTGTTGGTACTAATCAGGAATAAATAATATATTGTGATGTTTTGAAATCATCAACGATTTGTTAAATATTGCTGGAGGCACTGAGCAGAATGGCAAAAGAGCAGTATGTCGTCGAGGAGACACATATTATTCACCAAACTGTAAAGTATCACCGAGTTTTCATGATTTAGAATGCACCTTTTTCGACTCGATTAAAGCATGATTATGAGCTGCAATGCACGACCATCATTTCCATTACGTACTGCGTGGGCGAATTCATTGACCCCGTGTAGCGTGCCCCACCTCACGCAGGCCCCATCTTCACACGAGGCAATAATGTCTTCTCAATGTACATGTATGTCCACATAGACACGTGTAGGAAACGATGAGCGTGTAGGAATGTACACCGAAATAGGGGCAATGTAATAGTGATGAGCATAGTCGTCGTCATCACCCGCCAACGTAGGCGGGTCATTATTGCGTGATCGAAAGGCAATGTTGCAAATGATTAATGCCGGGCATTAAAGTAGTGTCATCATTTGATATGCGTGCTTTGTTAGCCTGTCTGTTTGGATCGATCACCCCTTCCTTCTACTTTACTCCTTTACCCCTCTCATGACCCCCCCCCCCTTTTTCCTCTTTCTCTATTTCTCTCTCTCTCTGCCCATTTTTTCATTTTCTCTAACTGTCTGTGAGTCTGTGTCTATGCTCTTATTGTTATTACCCTCCTCTCTCTCTCTCTCCTCCTCTCTCTCTCTCTCTCTCTCTCTCTCACTCTGTATCTCTGTATCTCTCTCTCTCTCCCTCTGTATCCCACTCTCTCTCCCTCTGTCTCTCTCTCTCTCTCTCTTCCTTTATCAATGATGCTTCTTTGGAGATGGCTTTACGCATAATAAGGTAGCAGTGTTGAGAAGGAAAAAAAGGATTATCATGAGATATCACACAATCCAATTTCTTCCTCTCCTCCCTTCTCCTCTCCCTCCTCCAGCCCCCCCCCCCCCCCCTCTTCTGCCAATCGTAGTGATAATACCCGCCTCCATTGAAGATGATGTTGTACAATAACATTCAACCTTGAACATCATTCCAAAGAATTTCTGAACAAGGTATATTCTTGTTTTGCTTCAGGGAAGAGGAAGTGTCAAATGATACCCGGAGTAACCTGTAAATAGGGCTACTTTTGAATTGATGGAACGGGGAGGAAGCAATGTGTGGAAAGGCAACGCACTTGATATTATGTCTGGTATTCAAACCATTTTTCGAAGAGAAAGTTCATGTGAAATAGAGATAATAGAAATGTGAGGCAAGCAAGTCTGACATGAGAAGATATAACCTTTACTGTAAACAAAAGGATATGAAGAAATAAAGAATAAAGGATGGATATAATAGAGCAGGGAGATCTAAGACAATATTGTTATTTTCGTAATGCAAAATCTATATTAAGAGGCTATTATATACATGCAGACGCAGTTGCAAGTTACATACTTGCAGCGCATGCAACATGTTCCATGTCGCCGATATCATCTAGTGATGAATCTTACCCTCACATGAAAATGTACGATAATTATTTTGCAGCCATTAATCATTCTCACATCTTATGGTTCACGTGACTCATCTCCACATTTGCCACGTCGTAATTTTTAGTCATCGTTTCATTCATGATCGGTCGTCAATAGAAGCATGATTTTACTCTTTTTTTATAATTATGTGTCATTGACTTGAAATGCACTGTGCGCTGATAACGGCTGCCGGAGCTAAAGCTAGGGTAATCATTTCCAAAGCTCTTTAGAAACGCATAGCGATGTTATTCCATAATACATTATGCGCTATACAAGAACTGAATATTATTGTTATCATAAGTTCAAATATATGATATAGTGTTCTCTTTTCTTCTTCTTTTTGAACAGGATGGGACGACACCGCTGATCTTGGCCGCAGCGAATGACCACCTCGAGTGTGTGAGGGAACTGATCGGTGAAGGAGCAGACCCCAACGAAAGGAGAGCCGTAAGTATATTCCATGATAGAGGGTATTCCATATGACCTGGGGGGGGGGGGGGTGCTTCACAAAGATCCTAAGTCGACCTTAACTCTAAGTTTGGCTTAAACATTATGGATACTGAGCCATTTGTAGCCTTAAAATAAAATATATTAACAAGAAAAATTGAAGTACTTTAGACTTTTCATAAATTAATTCCACATCAAAAACATGAAATCTCCTTGATAATAGAAAGTACGAATCATTTGAATCAACATTTATTGCCTTTTAAAATAACTTGTACAAAATATTTTCAAAGATGCTGAAGGCTTTCCATAATTGCTAAGTCCAACTTAGAGATAATTTCAACTTAGGATCTTTTGAAACACCCCTAGAGTTCACGAGACTGTTAGTAAATAGGCTTCAATGACACCCCCCCCCCCCAAAAAAAAAAAAAAAAATAATAATAATAAATAAATAAAATAAATAAATAAATAAATAAATAAATAAATAAATAAATAAATAAAAAATATAAAAAAAATAAAAAATAAATAAATAAATAAATAATAATAATAATAAATAAATAAATAAATTTTTAAAAAATAAATAAATGAATAAATAAATAAATAAATAAATAAATAAAAATAAATAAATAAATAAAAATTAATAATTAAATAATGATGATAATAATAATGATAATAATAATAATAAATAAATAAAACACACACAACAACAACAAACGAACAAGCAAACAAACCAGTTTGGGGGTCCCCTGTACCGTGTGAAGACTATCTTAGAGATTCACAAGAGCAAAGCCCACGAGGACAAACGCTTGCGAGAAATGTTTCGTGTATTATGTTTTACTTTATTATTACGTGCGTACTTTGTACGACTCAGTTTCTTTGTTTTCTCTGTACAGGATATTTCTCGTTGGTTACACTTCTTCTTCATATGAAACCATGACCATAAACAATCCAATATTGTACCAATAAATCAAAATGTAACGGTTAAGTCACCAATATTAAGAAGGATTGCAATTGGAGCGAAGCTTCTAAGTATCAGTTTGAATATTTTGTTTGTATTATATTTCTTATGGTATACTATTTCTGATGTTTTTTTGTTGTTCATTACATACCAGACCGGGACCACAGCTCTGTTCTTTGCAGCCCAGGGAGGTTTCCTAGAAATTGTCAAAGAGCTGTTAGAGGAGGGAGCACAAAATGATTTACCAAGCCAGGTAATTAGTACATTATGTATTAAAGTGTTAGCTAGTGATAAATAGTCATTTTATAGAAGTCGATAAATAGTCATGTTGTTATTTTTACCAGACCTAAAGAGCGCGCGAAGCGCGCTTCCTAGAGGGGTGGGTGCAGGGAGGGGGGATTTTCTTCGCGGAAGCTTTGAAAGAAGACGATTCGTTGAACCTTTCTCGACTCTTAATCCTTGTCTGAATTCTGTTCCCCCCCCCCCTCGCGCGATGCTTTGACGTTTCATTAAATTATTAGAGAAGGAAGACGATTCATTGTACCTTTCTCAACTCTTAATCCTTGTCTGAATTCAGTCCCCCTCCCGCGCGAAGCGCTGAAGCTTTCACGTTTCATTAAATTATTAGAGAAAGAAGACGATTCGTTGTACCGTTCTCGACACTTATTCCTTAATTTGAACTAAGTTCTCCCCCCCCCCCTTCCCGCGCGAAGCTTTGACGTTTCTTTAAATTATTAGAGAAAGAAGACGATCCGTTGTACCTTTCTCGACTCCTTATCCCTTTCTCTTCCTACGTCCTCTTACGTTTTTCTTCTTTTCTCTCTCTTTTTTTTTTTTTTTTTTTTTTTTGTTGGGGGGGGGGCTTACGTTTTTTGGGGGGCGACCGCCCCCACCGCCCCCCCCCTGGCTACGCGCCTGCCGGGTATACGTTTAATACTCGTGGATAGAGGAGAGCAAACATGGGTAAATTATTATTTCGCAAGTATTGTCAGGTACCCATTTTGAACACGCGGAAGGAATGAATGGGCCAAACACCCGGTCTAACCGTCTCCTCCTAACGCTCACTGAACCTCCAGTGTAATAATCGCGAAGAAGATGAGCGCCCACCCTATGATAAAAATTGAATTCGACAACCATTCATGCTTATTTATTACTTTTATTTCTTTCCCAGGATGGTGGAACACCATTGTTTGTTGCATGTCAGTGCAATCATCTCGACGTCGTGAAGGAGTTGGTAACGAGAGGAGCCAACATCCACAGAACGATGACGGTATGATGGAGATCATTGACATCCATTCCCAGGGCGATAACTCTCCCTTTGTCCACTAAACATTAATGATAATAATAAATCGATAAACTGCAAAATATCTGAGAATATGATGAAGCGATTTGTGTGTAGGAAGAAAAAAGATATATACGAAAATAGAAATTTCCCCCATCTCATTTTTGTCTAGACCTGTAGATGTTTCGTGGCCGTTTTGAAGAATTAAACTTTGTTACAACTTATGAAAGGTGGAATATTTTGTTTCTGACATGACATTCTGCTACAGAGGCAACTTAAATTTCATTCCGTTGCAATATCAATACCTATAGTAACCATCAACAACAACAAAACACAGAAAAAAACACGCAGTGAGCGATAGGAAACGAATCGTTGTGCAACTGTACCTTTTGAGCAATTGATATCACAGATTTTTAATGAACTTTGATCAATTCTATATCCTTTTTTTTCTCTCTCTCTCTTTTTTCGGTAGGACGGTGCTACACCTCTTTTCATCGCAGCTCAGAACGGTCATTATAACATGCTCAAGTACTTAATAGCACAGGGAGCTAAGGTCGACCAGACGAGAAAGGTAAGTTCTGAACTGATAGAGGGAATCGAAAGTCTGGCTAGCAGGCCTGTCCTCATCAGCTTGAGTTTGCCAAATAACCCGCTCTTTTCAGACTCTGGATATTATCCCGCAGTTCGAAATTGCTTCTTCACCAGACTGATACACTCATCACAAACTTGCTCGGACGGGCGCAAGGGGATATTTTGGAAACAAGACCAAGATTTCTCGGGATATTTTCTTGACCGAATGTCCCGCTAATTGCAACTGCGGGCTGATGAAAACGCAAATTAACTGGCTAATTTGCGATCCGGATAGTTAAAATAGCGGGTCATTTGGCAAACTCGAACTGATGAAGAGAAGCCTTTTATAATACTTACGGATTGTTGGGAGGACTGGAGAACTACACTCATGCTCCAAACATTATACTGGATTTTTTTAATAAACGGATTGGAATCCGGTTTGAATCTGTTCATATTTATTCATTTTTATTAAGGGATAAAATACTCTCCCGGTTTCAAACATGGGAGGCTGGGTACATTTTTTACGGGGAGACGGTTGTTGCGATCGCCCGAATATTGATATATATTCTCTTGGACTAGTACGTGATAATTTGCTATTATAATAAGCATTAATATTTTAATTTTTAACATCGCATCTCTTTAAAAAAATATAGTATGTAGATATAAACAGTTTAAAAACAACATTGTACCGAAGATGGTACGAGCGAGAAAAGGTTGATAACCTGTGATGAATATGCATTCTTATATCATTATGAGAGCTATTCTCCACCCAAAACAATAGGGTAGAAGCACCCGTTCTTCGTTTTAAAAAAACAGAAGGGCGTCAGTTTTCGATTTGCCATTTTGGGTACACTTCAAAATTTAGTGACGAAAAAAGAATGCCGTGAGAGGGCGCGTTCCCCTGGGGCGACCAGAGCCATCTATACACAGAGTTTGGCCGACTTGGTTTCACTGGGTCACAACATGGCGTATATTCCTTTGTTTTGCGCTTGCCCAACAAAGCAGCAGTCGCCATATTGTGACCAACTCAAACCGGGTTGGCCAAACTCTCCTAATTAATGGCACTGGTACCGACCCCTCCCCCACCCCCTCCCCTGTCCTGGATAAGTCAATAAAGAGGTTCACTTTCTACCTTATTTTTGACAGGACAAAGCCTCACCGTTGTGGATAGCAGCTCAGATGGGGCACAGTGAGATCATCCGGGAACTTCTTCTGTCCGGAGCCAAGGTGGATGAGGCTAGGGAGGTAAGACAGGAGTTCAGGGACCCGTTTCACAAAGCCTTTTTACAATGACAAATGACAAAAAAATCAGTGATAAATCTGCTGATAACCAATCAGAAGCAAGGATTTCAGTAGCTTATAATAAAACATGTCATTTGTCACTGATGACAAGTTTTGTGAAACATCCCCTAAAGACTATAGACAGTAGCTTGAGCTAAGAGATCTCTCTCTACCCTTTTTCTCCGTTGTGGTCGAAACTTAAGTCGAAACTCTTCTTTATCTAAGAAATTAATGCCGCTGGCTGACACTCGACGTGTTGATCGGCCAGTTGGAAGACATTTCCGGCAAAAACAGAAATTTATATATATATATATATATATATATATATATATAAACGCAGTTTCGATAGAAAAATATGAATGAATTTTATTGGCAAAAATGAAGAGGAAAATATAATTTGATTGTATTTCAATTTCTTGCATTTGTGGTATTTGGCAATTACTGTGTTTCGAAATTGAAGTTCCCGATTCTGACTAACGTGTTGAAAACGTTCACAGTAAAAAAAATTCGTCCTTATATTGTGAGAAAAAAAATCGAAACAGAGATGAATAATGCATTTTATATACGGTTTAATGACAATATGGTAGTTTAAGCTACTGAAGCTTTTTTCTTTTGATGACACACTTTTGTCCCCCGCCTGTGCCTCGCTTTGATTTCTTTCATTTTGAGCACGAATGTGTTGCAGTGTGTGTTTCAATACTGTTATGTCCTAATTTCGAAGCCAGTTCATATCAGTATATCACCACTTTATTTGTGTTCATGCTGGTCTCCGATTATTTGTATTTGCCTGGCTTTCGGAGGATTTAGTTTTATTTCTGGTGTTACATCCTCGCCCTACTTCTCATTTTTTAACAATCATGTGATTTGCCGTTGTACTTCCATTTTTGGGGTTATTGCAATGACGACCACATCGTTGTGACACGATTGCATTTCTAGTTTTTACCTGTTTCTATCAGTTTCCTCGAATTTTTTGTCTTCTGTAATAACATTGTTGCGATCGTATTCTGTCTTGTTAAATAATATTTTGTTGAACATTATTTGATGTTAATAGTGTTTATTTCATTGTTATTATCTTAATTTTGTTGATGAAATGATTTTGATCATCTCCACAATCATCATCCTAATGACCATCATCTACAATATACATCATCATCATCAACAACATCATCATCTTCATCATCAACAAAATCATTAACATCATCGACATTATCTTCAACAACAACACATTTGTCGTCATCATCCTTATCATTCTCGTCAACATTTTCATCACCATCATCATTGTTGTCTTCGTCATCGCCATGGGTATAGTGTCAAGATTATTAATGGCTACCATCATACCCACATTCACCCCCTTCATGGATCTGTTCATATTTTGTTTTAATTCTGCGTTCAAGCTTGAGTTTGTTTGTGTTTACCATTTGGTACCTTACTTCATCAATACTTTCCAATGCGCGGCTAATTTCCTTATAGTCTGTATCACGATATAGTGTACGACTTTACAGCATGGCCTTTGCGATAGCATCATTGAATCACTCATGTTTTTACATGAACTATGAAATCTCCTCACTAATGTGATGCATTATGAATCTACCTTTGACGTTGAAGTTTGTTGCGTTTTACTTTGCTATTTGCCACTATCCCCACATTTCACAACGCAGTTTTTTTTACTAAGCCTAACCAGCCATGCTGAGTTTGAAAAATGATTGAATCGCCCCAGTTTGCAGTAGAGGCAACCATACCGGTGTCTCTTCCTTTTCGTTTCTTCCCCTTTCTCTCCTCTCCTCCTCTCCTCTCCTCCTCTCCTCTCCTCCTCCTTCCCCTTCCTTCCTTTACATAACGTCCTTCCCTTCTCCTCGTGAACGACAATTTTTTTAATTTTTTTTTTTAATTTTAAATTACTAAATTTAAAGGGTGACAGCTGATATATCCCCCTGCCCAAATTCATAAAACTATATTTCCCATCTCTAATCCTTAGATCCTGTTGAATTCACAACTTTCGCGTTATGATTTGGGCGAGTTTGTTGCACTGATTACTTTGATTAACCTATGTTTTCCACTTACATCTTTTTATCATTATTTTGATTTTCCAAACTTGCTCTTGTGGACACTGCAATGATGTTTTATCACCTCACGATTTGAACACGATTTGAACACGATTTGAACACGATTTAATTTCACCCCGCCACTTTGCTGTGCTGCACGCATGGAATATCTGCATGCCCTTTGGTTTCACCTGTTCACCATTTTTCCTCCCAATTATCCAAGCAGGATGGGGCGACCCCGCTCTTCAAGGCAGCCCATAAGGGCTACACAGACTGCGTGAGCGACCTCATAATGAAGGGCGCCTCCCTCGGGATACTGCAGGTAGGTGCAGGGGCGGACCCAGGATTTTTTTTCTTTTTTCAGGGGGAAAGAAAAAGAAAATGGGGCTCAGTGTCAGAAATACATTCTTCAGATGTTAATTTAGCACATTTAACACATTTTATATTCCTTTGGGGGCCTACAATTTGGAAGAGTGAGCACATGAGCCCAATTAGTGGAGCACAAAATATAAATGTGTACTTAATCTATGAAAGACTCGATTTTAAAAGAAGGGTACATGTCCCTTTTACCCCCATTAAGTAGGTAGATACGTGAAGATATATTTCATTATTATGCTGCCGTTTGGGCATACACTGTTCAACGTTTGAAAGGAAACGAGTTGGAAATTGCATGTATTCACGTTTGCTGGTTAAAATAAAAATAAAAAACACCCAGGTTGTTTTTAGAGTAAAGGTAACTTTCAAGTTATTATTTTACTTGTTTTCTATTATCCTTTAATATGTAGTTATTCATTATGTACCCATTTAAGGGCCATCTTAATTATAATGGAATAAATCACCATTGGCACTGGTGAGAAAGATTGGGAATGACTGAATCGTCATGTAGAATGTATTTTTTTTTGTCTCTAATTAATGATAAACAGAACGGCGAGACGGTTCTTCATGCAGCGGCTTTGTTCGGTCATCTCAAAGTGGTCAAACAACTGATTGAATCCGGGTCAGATGTCACGCTCAAAAACAAGGTGAGAAATGCATGAACATAGTCAAGCTCAGAAAATGGAATTACCCTTTTTTTTCTTAACCCTTACTGTACTAGGGGGGCCCTGAGCCCCCCCCCCCCCCCCTCCCCTCGAATTTTTCGGAGATTGCGCCGCAACCGCTTGGAATTTTGAATTGTCGTTTCAGGACTTTTTTTTCCGTCAAGTCTTACGCACATGTTGATACCATTTTCGTCAAAATCGGATATACCTGTAAGGTGTTTCGTAACAATTAGTATGAGCATGTCATCCAAAAGTGCTATAATTGCATATATTCATGTACAAGCGAATGTGAATACAGGTTTAGATGTATTTCTTCCTAAAACTGGGAGATATGAATTGATATAAAATTGCTTTATGTTTCTCAAAGTAACTTGATGCATTCAGAACAAAAGAATACATTAGAAATAAAACAATAGATATGATAAGAAATTAAAAAAAACAATAAAATACATAAGAAAATAAAATGATGAATTTCAAATGCGTAATTTATGCAAATTAACCTATGCATTTTCAAATATCATAAAAATAATGAAACCTCGTGAATTTGAGATGAAGGAAACATTTATTCAATGATTTAAGATTCTTCACCAGTCTACAGACAAATATGTAGAGTTTTCTGTAAAATGCAAAAAATTAGCATTTTGCATAATTAAGTAGGCTTTAACGACAAAAATTTACATATTAGGAAAAAACTAATTATACTATCTTGTTCCTTACGTAAATATCTACAAACATGCAAATTTTCGTGTTCACGGACATTCAACGACCGAGATCATAGTCAATGAGGTGCTCAAAATAGCCCAGTACAGTAAGGGTTAAAGCGAATTCATGAATGGAATTCAGCTGAAGTTGAGATTACATATCTTTTTTTTTCTTTCTTTCTTTCTTCCTTTCTTCACCAACCTTGCTTCCAGGATAACGTCACTGCAGCTGAGATGGCCAAGGACGCAGGCTTCGACGTCATCGCGGAGTTCCTCACACAGACTGCAGCTGCGAAATCGTAAACTTGCAACAGAACTGTGAAAGAATTGGAATAGAACTGCAAAAGAACTGCGTAAGTACTGTAAAAGTACTGTAAAAGAACTGCCAAAGAACTGTAAAAGAACTGCAAAAAAAACTGTGAAAGAACTGCAAAAGAAACCGTTATAAACATAGCACCAACCTTGCAAACGCTTTGCAACATTTTTGGACATGAGACTGCTGTCTAGGTGCTGCTGTTGTCGGAGGCTAGCGAGCAGGAAATGGGCAACCTGTACCAAAAATAACCGCAAAGATCCAGTCATGGCTTGTGAGCAGTTGCTGATAATAATGTTGATGCAGCAATGACTTGCTAAATGACTTTTTGTCATTAGAACATTGTTGAAGCTCTTCGTTTTAACGAAAATATCCATCGTCCATATTTGGTTGGAACAAGTGGAATGCCATTTGTAAGAGCTATTCGAAGATTCGTCAGTATTAACGTTTGCTAAACACAAGGCAATACAAGTAGCTAGGAGTTGGTGCATCGTTAATGCAATTTCGTTACGTGGTATATCACAATCCCACATGGTATAAAAGTTCGCATTGTTTGGAAAATTATTCAGAAGTTTTGCAAATTAAAATCTTTTGATTTTGTCTTCTAAATCAAGCGGCAACAACAGTAAGTTATTGTGACATATTTCATGACAATGTTGGTCTTTCCGGGGGAATTCCTCTCCTTTTCCCATCATACTATTTGTCTCTTGCTCTTCCTGTTTTCATTTCTGTTCATGTTTCATCGTCTTTCTTTAGTCATCATCTCCTCCTAATTGGTTAAATGATACTTTCTGTAGAGGTTAGTCTTCTAAAGAGTTCATATTGATCGGAATCGTATTTAGACATCCAGTTAGTCGCAAAGTGTAGGCACATATAGTTGCGATTGATATCAAACTCAAGTTGAGTTACGATCAATTTAGATAAATCAAACGTTCTCTATTAAAGACGGGATATTCTTCTTATTTCTTTGTCGTCTGACTCTATGTCGCTCTTCTTTTTTTAAATCTTTCCTCACCCTTGTAATCTCTACTCTATGGCCCGAATTCACAAAGCAAGGTTTGAGAATTTGGGCCTATATGTTCTTCCTCTAAAGTGATTTGTATTCGTTTACGGCACGTGCCTGTTTGTTCTGCTCTGTCATTTGTTGTGACATGAACAACTATTGACAAGCCCTAAATGAGCATTAATGCAATATACGTAACAGAGAACATGAGGCACTATACGCTTCAGAATTGGACATCTGCCCTTTGTTTAATACTGCGATCATGATTGTAAGAATGCCTCATGTGTTGGACAGTAGCTTGGACTTGCCATTATAGGAAGAAAGGTTGCACTTTTTTCCTATTTGTGTCCAAAGAACGATCGCAAAGAACTTTCAATAAATCAAGGCAAGTGCAGTCGTTTAACGTTATTCTTTCATTTGATATCCACCAGAAATCGTATTCAGATTTCATAATTAAATTATGTATTTTTGACGTTTACACACTTCAAAAGGGGATTAAAAAGGACATTTATATGACCTTAGTTTGATTTTTTCATACGTCTTTGAGATCATGGAAACCAAACAAGAAAAATGTAATTCTTTGTGATGTGATGTAATGAGATTCTACTGCCTAATATTTACTGTGAAAATAGAAATGTACTTTAATCGTTTTTATAGGTACTATGATGTTGCAGTAACTGAAATTTCTGCTCTATTGATATTGCATGTAATGCATTTTGGGGTTTTTATTTTGCCAAACGAGGATGATCCTTGATTATTTATGATTAGTTATTAATGTTGATTTCCAGTAAACTTTGGAAAATTTAGTGTCGTAACAAGGGGTTCTGATATTTGGATGGCAATTCACTCAAGTGCAAGAGTCACTTTAGATGAAGGAATGCTCGATCTCTTTTTTAACGTAACATGATATATGTAGCGGTGATAAAGCCGTGTACTACGTTATTATTAACCAACATTCATCCTTTATAATCCTCTCTTGGCATTTGACTTTTACCTGTCACGTTGTGGTTTTGCAGGAGTAAAAATAGAAAGAAAAAACAGAAAAAAAGAAAGAAAGAAAGAAAGCTATAACGTTGGACTTTTGGTCTTGCTGACTGTAGTTAAGCATTGTGATTAAAAACACTTCTGTCATTAAAAGAAAGATTTAGATATAGATTCAAAATGTCCCCTTGTTTTAACAAAATATATGGATAAGATGCATGTATCAGATTTCTCAAATTATGATTTTTGATCAGTTATTAATATGGTGCTATATTTCTAAGCCACCACGATCAGTGAAGAAACTATTTTGAGTCTATGGCCAAAGGCAGATAGGTTTTTTAAAAGTACTAAATAATATGAATACTACTATGTGTTTTGAAGTTATGCAAGAATTTGTTTGTTTGTTTTTCTTTCTTACCTGGAATCAATATATCATTACAACACTATTTTACGTTTTCCTTATTGTGCACTATATTGTAGTAACTATTTTCTTGCACAATCATACTTTTGTACAAAAATATGCATCGATATTTATTATTCAAACATTTTGTGGACAAGATATCTTGATCATTTGCTGATTTACTTTAGATTTTTAAGATCGGTATCGAATGTGTTTGCCTGTTTGTCGGTCAAATACACGTACGTCACCACGTTATTACGAACTTGTAAAGAGATAATCTTTCACAAATTATGTGAAGAAAACATTTATCCTACTATTGTTTTCTTTTTCTTCTTTTTTCTGTAATCATTCTCCTTATCTTTCATTCATATACTAATACTTTTTTTCTTCTTGAAAATGATTCGCAATGATTTTACTCCAAGATATACTCTTTTTAGCCTTTCTTGCCCAAAGATCTTTTGTTTTCCCAAAATGAATTTTGTGGAAACAATGATTATATCAAGAGGTATTTATCAAAAATACTAGAAAAACATTATGGTATTATTTAAAAATACTACTTCTTGTAAATAGAGATGAATTTTCATACACACGTGTGATGTGATTCCATAATCTTATTATACTCGTGTATAAGACTATCGGGGCGTTGATTAAAAAACATATCTTTATCTATTTATCTTTTCTATACAGTACTCTCGGTTGTATTTCATTTCGAATCGATAACTCTTCAGATTAATGATGAAACTTAATGATGATAATAGTCATATGGTATAGCGCTAATAAATAAAATGTTTTCGAAGCACTTTACATTGTAATTGTATCCCCCGGCAGTATGCCCGTGGAGTACTTTGGATTCAGCAGCGTTACGCCGCCGCGTCATATTCTTGTGTGCGCTCTAACTGCCACATTCCTTGACGGATTTCTTTCAAATTTTGTATGGAGGTGTATCGTGGTACAATCTCAACACCTATAACTTTTGGTGATGCTGCCCCCAGTGTTCTGTCTTTTACAAGGTTAAAGGTCATATTCTGATAGATGACTTGTGTGCACTCTAGTGTGCAGTCTAACTGCCACATTTCTTGACAGATTTCTTTCAAATTTTCTACAAAGATGCATTATACTCTAATCTACACAGATATTGTTTTGGTGATGCTGCTCCTAGTCTTGACAATAGTCTGAGCCACTAGTGGCGATCTCTACGCCATCCTTTTCTTTCAGAGAGGGGAGAGGGGATCTTTGTCCCTCCTTCGAACATAAGGATGACACAAAATCGCTGCCACTGCCGGGGAATACATTCGCAATGCGCGGCAATACAGATTGCGATATTTTTAGTTATTATTACTCTTGTCTTTTCCATCATTATTGCTTTCGGAAGTAAACACTGATTATATTGTTTGTTTGTTACATTACGACATCAATGTGTACTGATATTATGATAACTATTTAAAGATAAAGTTGAGTTCTGGTCATGCGATTGCATTGTGAAAGAAAAGGTGTGGAATGGATCAGAAAAGGTCGATCATGTAGCATGCAAGTATTGGTGTGTACTGCAAGGTTCTGGAGTCATCAACATCATAATAAATCTGGCCCAGTCTTGGCAAAGCAACAAACACCGCACAAAGAAACTACACGGGACTACACAATGGTGTCGGGGTTACTTACCTAGCTCGATTTATTTATCTTTCTATGCTCATCACTCAGCCAGTTAACATTTTCTACCAAAATTGTTTGGCAAATAACATTTATTTGTAATCTAGAACATTCAGTGTAAGTTTCGTTTAATTCTGTGAGAATTCATTTTCTTATTTGACCAGAACTCAAGTTTATCTTTAATAGATATTAACTGTAATAACCCGGAAGTAATCGAGAATCAAAATCCGCAGGACCTTGTGAAATCAATTTATTGACCACGTGTTCCTTCCTACCTTTTCCCCGAAAGTATTTGGTGAAAAATAACAAATGTAATACTGTTACATTTCTATTGCTGTGAAAGATAGCCTAGTCCAGTACATTATCATCATAGTAATATGATCGCAAAGGCTTTCAAGAAATGAACTCCTAGGGAATTTCAATACCCTAGTGAGAAAAAGTGTTTGAATTATTCAATATGTCATCGTAAGTTGCACATTTTTAAAGTTGTGTATGAGGCTATTCAAAACGTCTGACGTTGTTCAGGGGGTATTTTTTTTTTATCTTAGCAATGGCGTTCATAATATTGTGAACGTACACCCGTAAGAGCCACCCAAAATATATGACGGTCTCAAAATGCGGGAATGGTACTGATTATCTACAAAGTCAAATTTTATGACAATTACAAAGTGAAAAATCTTTGTACCAAGAGAAAGAAGCACTTTTAAACCTCTGCCATTGGGCAATTAATGGTCACCTTTCACAGAATCGCCGCTAAATTCTCGATCCTGATTGGCTTGTATTGCAAAGCTACGTTTGGTTGTTTTTTATGATTGGTCGCAACTTTTTTTGGTGATGAGGTGTCCACATGGCGGCCGCCGCTGAATGAGCGGGGTGGGGGGGGGGGGGGGGGGGGGGGGGGGGAATAAGAGCAATTTTTTTTTGTCCCGAAAATTGGAAAATGAGGCCGACCGATATTTCGTTCAGTGGGGGGGGGGGGGGTAAGGTAATTTTTATATATTTTTTTTAAATATTTTATTTGACAAAAGTGAGGGGGGGTTATCTTCCGATACCCACACATTAAAAATATTTGAGGGGGGTAACCCCAACCCCCCCCCCCCCTCCCCGTCTGCGTACGCGCCTGTCATGTACTGAAGCTTTCGGTCTAACTTCAACCCTGCCCCAAACAGTAAACATTATCCGAGGCCTAAACCTATAAGCCTAAAAACGAAGCAAATTTTACCCTAACCCTTAACCTAATTTTATTGAAAAAAGTTTCGGAACAATTTTTACTGGAGCTTATGTTGAGGAATCCTGAGAATTCATTTCTCTCCTCACCTGTTGTTATTACGATGTTGTTGCTAGGTTCCAATTATCGAGCAGAAACAGGTGTCAGGGGCGGGGGAGTTACTAGGTGAGTAAAATCGATATCAATTGGCAATTAATTGGTTACAAGCATGATAACTCTTTCCACGATTCCAATGTTATGACCGTCATGATTTGATGAAAAAGTGAATTATGAACATTTTGTATTCAACGGGAATATGGACATTTAAACTGTGAATTTAGACGTGCGCCTAATTTTTGAAAGATGATGATTTATGCCAATAAATAATTGCTTTATATAATTTAATGAAAATGTTTTTAGTGGTTGTTTAGTGTTTTTAATTGTGTTGCGTTCGTTAATTATTTTGATGTACCACGGTGTAAATGTGAAAAAAATTATTTCCGATCAGGGAATAGCAATAAGATTGAATTAAGTCAACGCGAAAAGAGAGAAAGTGCGGGGAAGGAGAGGGACAAAGAGAGAAGGGGGAAAGAGAGGGTGAGTTGGAGAGGGTGAGTGAGAGAGGGGGAGAGATAAAGGTATACTAGATATGAATAAGGCGAAAGAGGTTAGTTTAGTTGTTTTTTTTCTATAGCAATAAACACTATAATCAACAATGCCGAATAGAAAAGGGGAGGTTTAGCACACGACCGCAAAATCTCTGACAAACTACATGTTGGGGTGCATTAAAGCCCCACTGTACTACTTGTAGCTACTTGCTCCCTCTATATAGAAAACAATGCATAAACGGTGCCCATTGGTCCCACATGATGCTCTCTTTCTTATGTTAGTTGAGAGCTGATTTGGTGGTCTAATCCATCCTGGCAAAACTAATGCAGACGGCCTTCAAGATATGCAACGCTGTGTCCATGAAATTTAGGCCTAATGGAATAGAAAATTTAAAAATATCCGATTAGTTCAAAATTAGGATACAGGTTCATTTAGTACATGATTCAATGAGAAACCATTTTCAAGGGAAACAAAAAAAGTGTTCTTTGTAGACAGGTGGTCTTTGAAGACAGGTGGCCACTAAAGCAGGTTTGACTGTAGTTGTGTGGATGTGTGATTGTTGTACGCGTTGTGATTGTATGTGAAGGTTTTGAGCGTGTGGGTTGATTGTGTATGTGTGCTGGGTATGCCCTGGTCGAAAAACCCATAGAGACCAATAGAGACCATTAACACATTCTATTGGCCTCTAATGGTTTCTGTTGGAGTCTATTGGTTTCTGTTGGACTCATAGAATTGAACCCAATAGGCTTATGCCGTAAGGGTGGGTAGGGTCGCGTCACGTCGCGTTGACTTGAACGCGACCATTCGCCCAAAGCCCCCCCCCCCCCCCGGTTTTGCCGAAAGGGTGTGTTAAAAATGTAAACAAAGATGGAGAAGCAGAACTATCCATTTATCGTACGTTTAGGTTGCTTGAACTACTTTTTATTATTTAAAATGTTTAACACAAAATAACTATGTGAAGTCAAACACAGAAAGACACGAATGCACACCATATAGCTCCGTTTAGTCTCATTTGAGAACGCCCCCTATCGTCAGAGTCCAGCAGCCTATAAACATGTTAGCCTATGGACTTCTACCTTAAAAAATCGTTAAAAATTCATTTTTGTTTAAACGAAAAGCACATCCAACCCGACGTACGTTGACACTAGCTCTTTCATTAGAACCCTCATGTCCCATTGACTTTTGAAAGTTCACCCACCGTAATTTGATCAAAATAGGTCGCCATTGCAAATAATATATAACGCATGTGTAACAAGTCGAACTTTGGACGCAATTTACCACGCGATTGTAAGATTATAGATCAAGCACACGAAGGATAAGAAGCATGAATTATCATAGATCAGTTTTGCTTGGTTCATTATGTCCATTTCTGCCAAACCCCCACCGTAATTTTTCCATTGAAGATATAAGCAAACATTTTGCAGAGGTAAGCAAAAACATGAATATTCATGATCGCCATTGACTATTTGATTATTTACAGAGAGGTGCAATTGTGCACCACATCAAACTCCCCTACTTTAAGTCAAGTATTTCATTGTATTATGTAGTTTGGTAGGTTTATTTTAATAACTCTTTAATCATCAGATATATATGATTGTTTAAAGATATAGAAAATGTTCTTGTATTTTATATTTAGCAAAGCAGTCTCACATACAAATTCACTACCAAGTGTCGTCTAATTCGCCGATTGTCGTCTGCTATTTACGTCCAGCGAGCGAAAATGTGACAACCTTTAATTTGTTACTTTGTTTTTGTCACTCCCCCCCCCCCCCTCGGCCACTCCCTTAGTGTTGACAATGACCTGTCAATAGTTGAATTTACCCTTTTTCTGGGGGGGGGGCAGTGGCGGATCCAGGGGGGGGGTGCAAATTTTCAAATTTTCGAGGGCCAAAAAATGTGCTCACAAATGCGTACAAGACATTGCAGATAGATAGATAGTTTATTGGTTTCCAGAATATCTCATTTTACAAAGAGTGTATAAAATTAAACAACACATTGAAAATTATTATAATATACATGTGCATACAATACCGATACATACTATTCAGAAAATTGTCCATTGAGTTGAACTTAAGAGATATAGTGGCGGAGACTATGGAAAAGCAGAGCTTGTTGTGGATAGGCTCTTTAAACTGCAAATGACATAATTAAATAAAGTAAAGTTTATAAAATACAAAAACACGCTAAAACAGGGAAACGGAGATTACAGGCATACATGAACCGATACTCACAATTAACTACAAAAGACAAGGGAAAGGGAAGGGAATATATCTGCAGCTTATTGAAACAATAATACAATAATTATAGTTTGTTCTCCATATGATTATATTATAAACATACTTGGCATGGTCATACCGTTCTTTACTCATTGGAATCAACAAAAGCATACAGCTTGGAGACAAGAATTGTCAGGAATCAGAAATGACAATATGTATTCAAAAAATAACATTTCAATTTTCTCCTGAATACATCAACACTTACAGACCTTTTAATCACAGAATTCCAGAACTTAGGACATGTAAATATTAAGGCATTTTGAGCAAAACGTGTTCTCGTTCTAGGAAGGTGATATGAAAACGCCTGTCGGGTAGGATAGTAGTGGGCTTGACTTCTTTTCTTAAAAAAATAAGATAGTGCCTGGGGCAGTTCGTTGTTATTCAGCTGAAACATGAGGCAGCCTAATTGTACATTTAAAATATCCCGAACTCACAGTACTTTGGTATTGAAGAAAAGAAGGCACGAGTGAGTACGAAAAGGTACATTGCAAATTGTTCGTATTGCTCTTTTTTGAACAACCAGGATTTTGTCCAGTTGAAGTTTCAATGAACTACCCCAGGCAAGAATACCATAGTTCAAGTAGGGTAACATTAAAGTGAAGTACAACATTTGCAATACATAATGGGAAGACACACCAGCATGTCTTGATAGTGATGAACACAAATAATGTGTATGTACTTTCTAGGTCATTCTATCATCAGTAAACAGGCCAAGAAACTTGGTCGAATTTACTTTTTTAATTTTGACATTGTTCAAATAGATATCTCCAGGTAAATCGGATAACTAATTTGCTAAATAATATGAAATGAGTTTTGTCCAAGTTCAGTGACAGTCTATTGGCAAAAATCCACTGTGCAATATTTTCAATTTACTTTTTGATTTACAGTTTCAACAAGAATTTGAGAATTCTCATGAGAATAAAGTACATGTATGCTTGAGTCATCTGCGTATAATATAAATGACAATAGTCGGGATGAAAATTTGAAGTCATTTATATATGTTATGAATAATAGAGGCCCTAAAAGAGATCCCTGAGGAACACCGCATGTGACAGGCTTAATTGACATTCGATGCAATCCCATTTAATGAAACAAACTGTGTTCGACTACTGAGGTAACTGTTGTACCACTAACCACTCCAAGGCCTTACCCCTGACACCATAATGCTGAAGCTTTTTAAACAAAAATGTTTTGATCAATTGTGTCAAATGCCTTGGAGAAATCCAACAAAAAATTCCTACAGTATGACAGCTGTCATCATTTTTACCTTTATTATCATTATGTCTCGTTACTATTGTTAATAATATTGATTCTGTGGTCACTGTGTATGTGCATGCTTCTCGTTAGCCGTTTCTCGTCCGCCTTGAAATAGTTCGTATCGAGGCGTTTCACAAATATTTTTTACTCGGTAAATTTGGTTTCATTATAAAAATGTGAATCGTGCCTACACGTACACGTGGTACGCGCGCGCACGTCCGTTCTTCTGCAACCAACTCTTTGCCTTACCAATTAGTGGAAAATTTCCCAACGAGCCACGGTCCTCAGTCGTCAGAGACTTGAATTTAGTTACAAGGCTAAAAATGGTGGTCGGATTGAAAGAAAAATAAACCTCTCCCCCCCCCCCCCCAACAAATAAAAATAGCAGCAAAATGAATTCCATCTATTTTGGGGGCGTACTTTAAACTTTAAAAAATTCGAATTTACCAAAGAAAAATATTGAAAGAGAGAATCTGCTTTTCAGAGAACCCCCACCCCACCCCAAATATCAATCTGGATCAACCAAGAAACCTTTCTCATAAACCTCAAATCTCAAACATTGTATAGTTCAACTCCTCCACACTAATTCAACGACTTCAGGTAGGACATTCCTTATTAAAGGGATCCGGTAACTATATCTTAGATTCTTAAACAAAATCCTGGATTTAGCTCATGCTGCAGTGATAACTACAGGTATAAACCTTAAGGTCAGTCAGGAACCCCATAAGTTTTACAAGCCGATCGCCTATCTGATTATCAAGATATTTATGATTGGAAATCGAAATTAAATTTTGCGAAACGGTTTTCATAACATATTTGGGAGAACAAGTACGGTAAAAACTGGTCGCTCAAAGATTTTTACTTTTTGTAGACACTTCTTGATCATTTTGAATCGCAATTTTTGTAGGGCTTCGATATTACACCATATCACAGACACTGATAACACGTAGGGCCAGGCATCTCAGACTTAACATTGTTAAACGATCCCTTTAAGATGCACCGCACATACCAAATAGGAATCATCGTTATAATATGGGCATTTTTGTGAAGATTTAATTGGCTTCCAACATGACGCCAAAACGTAACGGTGAGCATATTGTGACAAGGGCGTTATTTTAAATAAAACTAGATGAAAATATTAACAAATACAATGACCTAGTTCAGTTAAATAATTATCTCGTTGATTGTTCCCGGTGAATCAGTTGGCTATATGGTTCGTAACCCATTCGTTCTAAAACGTCCTGGCATTCCTCCTCAATCTGCCCGACTTCCATTTCAGTAAGATCTTTGATCCAATGTGTAGCAGCGACATGGGAATTCCTGTGAGTTGAAAACAAGTCATTTTTACTGACTGTCACATCCGTGTTCTTTATCACCCAATCCTGAACCTCTTTTTTAAAAGGAATTCCGACGAACCTGTAGAGGTCTTGCGTGACCTTCAGGGGAGTGTCTGCAAAGTCTTCATACCTGACGAGGTAGTAACGCCTTTGCAACCAAGCGGGTAGAAGATCAGGCGAAACAACTGCGTTCTTTCTGATCCACTTGCACATTCCTCGAACAGTGTCTCCGGTTTCTGGAGTAACGCTGAAAAGGTTGAGGGGATTCAATCGTCCATATTTAGGGAATTGAGAACGAACAGTCGGAGATATTTTCTTCGATAATGTGTATTTGATCCTGGACAATGGAGAGCCCCTAGGGTCACGAACCAAATGGACGATCTTCAGATTGATGTTATCGTCAACTATCAATGGTCTTAGGAGTTCGAGATTAGCTCGGATCAGCTTCGAAGCAAGTCGGCCTTTATACTTCCGGCACAAATCACTCATCCAGCTCGGTGATATTATCCTACACCTCCTCGATGCCTTGCATATTGCTTCGTTATTGAATTTCCCGCCCCAGCCAACTAATATTTCCACAAAATCCGGATCAAACTGGCACCTTGATAAGTTGCGCAAGATATTCCTGGACATTTCCTGACTCTCGGGCGTAAACAATCCAATGCCTTTCTGTTCTCGTAATTGAGTAGTAGTATACAATGGCTCAAATAAGTAAAACAGATCAGAATTCTGATTGAAAAGCTCCCCAAAGACGCTGGATCCGAACCGCCATTGGGCCATGATGATGATGACTGGAGGGGAATCGGTTATCTTCTTGGACACATCATTGATTGTCATATTCTTGTAAAGATCTACGTAGACTTGAGGGTCGTATCCGTAGCTGATTTTTTTATCTAATGACCTCACATCTTTTGAGAAACCATTTTTCATATCTAAAGCCGAAACAGTATCGATTTCCTCTGCAGCATTTGCATCGTCAATAGTTGGTAATAATCTCTCATCTTTATCGAAATGTTCATGAGCCCGACCGTCCACTTCAGCGTCACTAGATCCGTTTGATGCAGAGATATTTCTGAGGTCATATGTTTTTGTAAAGGTCTGTCCAGAGGCACAACTCACATTCGGAAGACATGATTCAAGATGAAATGGTTTATGTTCGATCTTTACATACATACGATGCTTGGTAGCCGGATCCATAAAGACATACGAGGAGACAAATATAACTAAAACAGCCAACGAACTCAGCCAAAATACTGTCCGCGAAGTCACTTTCCACTCCATCTCTGTAGATGAAGATGTGATTGGTACCGCAACATGCAAGAAGTTGTTTTTCTATTAGTTTCTAATTATATTGTCTGATTTCCGGTTTCTTCTGTTCATTCTTGTGGTTTATAATTTTCTGATGAGTGCAAGACGAAAAGCTTCTATTCGATGTTTCGATATCACAAACGTTGTGTCAGCTTTTATACGAATGACAGTGTTATCGTAAACAGACAGTAAGGTGGCAATTTAATTGTTTAGAGATACAAACTGAAAATTCAATAACCAACAGATGGAGCGTTCTCTTTTATACAAATATTGTTGTATTGACAAAACACAAAAAATCCGCACTATAGGCTTATTGGCATACATATTGTACATCACACGCAATAGATCCAAGATTGCCAGCGAGAGCCCCCCCCCCCCCCCCCCTTCTTCGGAATGCTAATCAACTAGGGGACCTACGTCCTTAAGTCATAACTGACAGTAATGAGGATTAATGCCTCATAAAAGGGCACTAATATAGCACATCGACACGGTTTTGATCCTGTGGGCTCACAGTAACGAGGCCATTGCTTAGCCAATGAATCATGACTGTACGCAGCGGGCGCTAGAGTACGTCGACGCCCCCACAAAAACAACAAAAACAAAGAAAATGCAATAAATGTTCAATAATTAATTGCATTTTGCCCCAACCCCCAAAATAAAAAAATCTGTATAGTTCAACTCCTCCACACTAATTCAACGAAGTTTGTTTTTCTATTAGTTTCTAATTGTACCGTCTGATTTCCGGGTAATTGTCAGCTTTAAGGCTTTAACACAAAGCATGTATATGCATGTAAATGCAAAATGCAAAATGTAAATATTTTTAACAAATCCGCACCACCACCACTGTTACATGCAGGCCCCGCAGAACGTTTTCAAAGTTGGTGGGGGAGGGGCTAAAGTATTTACGATCAGGTAGAGCGTAGCGAGCGAAGCGAGTGAAGCGTAAATTGGCGTGGGGCACAGGGGGAAAGCCCCAGCGGGGGGGGGGGGGGGGGGGGGTCAAGCTAGGGGCGGAACCCTCGGAAGCTCAGGAGTTTTAGGAATTTAATTACGGTCAGATGAGCATATTTTGATACCTTATTTGTCATACTAGCAGGTCACTAATTAGCGTGGGGTCCAAGGGACTGAGCCCCATGAAGCTCAGGGGTTTTAGGCATTTAATAATGGTCAGATGAGCATCCAGGGGACCGACTTAGGCCCTCTGATGGGGTTGAGAGGGTGGAGCCCTCGCAAGCTCAGGGGTTTTAACTATTTACTTGCGGTCAGATGGGCATATTTTGATACCTCATTAATTTTGTGGAACTGGCAGGTCACTATTTTTCTTTCTTCTTTTCTTTCTATTTTAATATCTTACACATACTTTTTTGTTTAGTGAGGGGTGGCTCGAGCCCCCTAGCCCCGCAATCCTGAAGGCCCTTGCATGTAGGCTTCTGAATAAGAACATTTTGGCCTGACTGCAAACTTAAGAATTAGTCATTTTCCAGCAAACAGATAAAAAAAAAGTATAATTTACAAAACAGTAACAAAATATCCGGGAAAATCATGTCATTTCAGCAAAATTTGTAAATCATTGGTATCGAGTTAGAAATATACCACGTTTGAAGTTTATTGGGGGGCACGCCCCAGAGCCCACCCCCCCCCCCCAACCCAACCCATCAGTACGCCAGTGCGGCCCTCCCTTGTCATGTTCTATAGACACAGGCCAGGTCATGGTGGAAAAGTCTTCATCCCTGGAATAGGATGCCAATGGAGGCCTAATGTGTAGAAGAGTTCCCAACCTATAAACGTTATAATGAAAACTTATGGTAAACAAAAAACCCACTGTAGGCCTACTCTTCATAAGAGATTAGGGCTGGGATCAAGGATGGTGGTGGTTGAAACCTTCGATACAGGGTTTGCACATGACATCTCGATCATTCCGTGACGAAAAACCCGAAGGTTATTCAAATTGAATTCCCCCCCCCCCCCTCCTATCCGCCACAGACAACTCCCAATAAAAATATTAATAACAATGAAGTATGGCAAACGCAAGAGACTAAAACATATATAAAAATAGCCTTCACCCTGGGTTGCGCTCATTCTGGGCTCACCCCCCCCCCCCTCCAGCGCGCGCATTTCACAGGCACATACCCCCCCCCCCCCCCCCCTCGTCGTGCCTTGTCTTTCTTACTTTCTTCTCTCTTCTTCCTCTTTTCTCTTTCTCTCTCTCTCTCTCTTTCTTTTATCTTCTTTCGTTTTTCTTCTCTTTTCTTTTCTAGCCCCGCAATCCTGAAGGCCCTTGCATGTAGGCTTCTGAATAAGAACATTTTGGCCTGACTGCAAACTTAAGAATTAGTCATTTTCCAGCAAACAGATAAAAAAAGTATAATTTACAAAACAGTAACAAAATATCCCGGAAAATCATGACATTTCAGCAAAATTTATAAATCCTTGGTATCGAGTTAGAAATATACCACGTTTGAAGTTTATTTGGGGGGCACGCCCCAAAGCCCCCCCCCCCCCCCCCCCAAGTCAACCCATCAGTACGCCAGTGCGGCCCTCCCTTGTCATGTTCTATAGACACAGGCCAGGTCATGGTGGAAAAGTCTTCATCCCTGGAATAGGATGCCAATGGAGGCCTAATGTGTAGAAGAGTTCCCAACCTATAAACGTTATAATGAAAACTTATGGTAAACAAAAAACCCACTGTAGGCCTACTCTTCATAAGAGATTAGGGCTGGGATCAGGGATGGTGGTGGTTGAAACTTTCGATACAGGGTTTGCACATGACATCTCGATCATTCCGTGACGAAAAACCCGAAGGTTATACAAATTGAAATCTTCCCCCCCCCCCTCCTATCCGCCACAGACAACTCCCAATAAAAATATTAATAACAATGAAGTATGGCAAACGCAAGAGACTAAAACATATATAAAAATAGCCTTCGCCCTGGATTGCGCTCATTCTGGACTCACCCCCCCCCCCCCCCCCCTCGTCGTTATTGGCACTTAGTGCCTTGTCTTTTTTACTTTCTTCTCTCTTCTTTCTCTTTTCTCTTTCTGTCTCTCTCTCTCTTTCTTTTATCTTCTTTCGTTTTTCTTCTCTTTTCTTTTCTTTTCTCTTCTCCTTTCTTTTTTTCTCTTCTTTTTTTCCTCTTTTTTGTTTGGCGCCGCCAATAGTTTCAGTTTCAGTTTCAGTTTCAGTTTATTTTCGTATTTCTCACATGTTGTATAGTACATCATTACATATAGCATGTTACATTTTGAACTCATTTTAGGATGCGTTTATACAAAAAAAAAAAAAGAATGATACATAAGACTAAGTTGAATAAGGGAAGAAATATGATGGAGCCTAAAGAGAAAGCAATGCTTGTAGGTCATAGGCTCCGAAAGTTACAACAATGACATAGTCTTGTGTATATTAAAAAAAAAAAAACGTAATTTAATTAAGTTGATACTTATTATGAAGAAAAATAAACAATATTCATACACTTAGCAATATTTGTATAACATTTTCACTACCCGTACGCAATGGCAATTCACAGGGTAACAACAGCAAACTAAAAGAAACATTCAGTTTGAACATCGACAGTAATTATTAAAAGTAACATCAAGCTTCTTCTACCATTAAAGCGTAATTGCTTAGGAGATGACATTTCAGCTTGCGCTTGAACGAATATAGTGAGGTTGATTATGTGAATTCAATGGGGAGGTCATTCCAAAGTTTAGGGCCCGTAAAAGTGATATTTTTTTGAGCAAACAAAGTTCGTGTAAGGGGAAGGTGAAATAGGTTACGTTGGCGAGTGGAATAAGAATGGATTGTATTATTTCGTACGAAGAGTGCACAAATAACAGCAGGTAACTCATTTATAGTTAATTGATACATAAACACTCCTACGCTGTACACATACACATCACCAATTCGGAGAATTTTGTTATTAAAAAACAGTTGACTAGTATGGGAAAGGAATCCCGCATGATTTATGTTTCTTATTGCCCGTTTTTGAATAATGAGAAGTTTTTCAAGTTGGGCTTTGGTCCCGTTTCCCCAGGCAAGAATACCGTAGTTAAGGTAAGGTAAAATTAAGGTGTTATACAGAGATAACAAAATATGGGTTGGGAACTCGTGTTTTAGTTTATTTAAAATACCTGTGTTTCTAGAAATCAGCTTGCACAAATAGTTAACGTGTATCTTCCATGATAAATCACTGTCAATGTAGATACCAAGAAATTTTGTGGATTCGGCCTGGTTTAAATTTGTGTTGTCTATTAAAATATTACCGGGTAGGGATTTTATACAGTTGCTAAACAGCATAAAGTGGGTTTTACTGACATTTAATGATAGTTTGTTTGCATTTATCCATGCTTGTATCCGCTTAAGTTCACTATTAACGGTCCTCAGGAGATATTGAGGGTCACGATGTGAATAAAAAATATTAGTGTCGTCTGCAAAGAGAATAAAAGACATTATTTCAGACGAATTTCTGAAGTCATTGATATATATTACAAATAATAACGGACCCAATAATGAACCTTGTGGGACACCACATGATACTGATCTTTGATAAGAGTCGTGACCATTAATACTAACATACTGTTTTCTGTCTGTGAGATAATTCCTGAACCACTCCAAGGCCTTTCCTCGAATCCCATAATGGGATAACTTGTACAGTAATATATCATGATTAATAGTGTCAAAGGCCTTGGAGAAGTCCAGGAAAATACCCACAGTATGGGCCATATCGTCGATAGCATGAGCTACTTTATCTAAAAACATGAGTAATGCATGGGTTGTAGAGTGTTTCTGCCTAAACCCAATAGGAGAGGCCGCGGCCGTTTTCCCCTCTTGGATCCGCCACTGAAATCCTGGACCCCCCCCCCCAAAAAAAAAAAAAAAATAATAATAATAAATAAATAAATAAATAAATAAATAAATAAAATAAATAAATTAAAAAAAAATTATTTAAAAAAAAAAAAATAAATAAAAAATTAAAAAATTAAAAAAAAATTTAAAAAATGTGCTTCTCTAATTATGGTATTTGAAGATCGCCGAGTTCGTAAATCTAAGTGAGAGAAAGTGATAGAATTATATAAACAAAGAATAACATAAGAGAAGGTAACAGAAGGAAGGAACAAAGAATAACATAAGGAAAGACACTAAGAGAAAGTGATAGAAGGATTAAAACAAAGAAATAACATAATTTTAAGAGAAGGTGATTGTCCAAACCTCTGATTACGTAATGCGATTCAAAGGTTGGTGAATACATTACGAAACTGGCCTAGACTTTTAAGTATTCAATTTTATCTATGGATGCTGGCGAGGCCGATTGAGAGAATCTAATTAGTAAATCATCAAAATTTCCAAAATGTAGCCTAATATCGAGGGGCCTCAAGTTCTTGCGTGGAATTAAGCACGACCGTGCAGGTGTGTGATAGAGACATAGTCTATTCCCAGGGAGGGGGGGGGGGTGGGAGGGGGATACTCAGATTTGGTTTGGACGGGGGTGTGCCGCTCAAGCCTCGAAACCCCTATCCATTACAAGGGGTCACTGTGGAGCATTTTTCTCGAAAAAGACCCATTTTCACAGTTTTCGGGTGTTTGCATGGCAAATTTCGGACATTTTGAACAAACTTAAGACAGACCTATTGTAATAGTATTTTTTGTTAAAAGTGGGACCCATGTTTATGGATTTCATGTGAAAAAAGTGATTAGAGCGGCACACCTAGTATGTCCTAAAATGTTAGTACCCCCCCCCCCCCCCCGGAGTTGGAGGGAGCACATGCCCTCGATGCATCCTCACCCCACCTGTCATGCGTCCAGTTGTTTGGAATAAGGGGCAAGCATGTCAAGGTTGGGGTCGAAATGGGCAAAACCCCGCTTCGGACGTAAGAAAAAGACGTTGTAATTAAAGAGTCATGGAACCACAAAACAAATCGGACTCCCCGCCCTTATTGTAACAATTATTGTCCACCCCTGTGGTCCACAGAATGGAATTGATTTAGGCTTGGAAGTGACCCGATGTGCACTGTTTGCGTGTAAGACATATTTCCCCTTTTATTGATAAAACAGGGGGGGGGGGGTTCTGAAGTTATGCTGTATATTCACGTTGATGGGGTACTTTTGAAAAGAGCCGGTGCCTATATTGGCTTCATAATCTGCAGCTCGTTTATGTTTGAGGTCACCTCGAATGACCCCTATTATTTTTAGCTCAGCCTGTTCATGTACCATACCTATACCGCATGCATGCAGCTATATGCTGTTTGTGTACGTGAGTGCGACGGGCATGCAATTCGCAAGTTTGGCTACACAAAAAGTTGTTTTTGAATGGGACAGCCAAAATCGACCGCGAAGAAAACCCCACGTGAAATGACACACGGGGACCTCTGCGCATGTCCCTGTAAAGATCAAATTTAACCTAGATTTGGGAAGAAACGATCGCAAATCTGTTAGTTTGAGCTAGAAGAGAGAACAGAGAACTTACAGGATCAAAATGGGAGCTTATTTATCGGAACCGAACGTGGAGAAAATCTCGGATGACGGGAGTTGTGAGGAACTTTCATACGGAGCCTCTGCAATGCAGGGATGGCGAGTTGGCATGGAGGTCAGTATAAATATGAATGAAGGCGAAGGCGAAGACGTGCACTGCACCGACCGCGGTGCAAGTGCCACTGCAGTGCAGTGGTTCTTTTCCTCGAACTTCACTGGTTTAACAGTTTAACATAAATAAAGCTGCATGCCCATACTGCCAAAAATTATCCTTGTTTAATTCATACCAGTCAAGACTGGGGGAGCATGAGCAGTAAATAAGTGCTGTAAAAAAAAGGAGAATGAAAAGTGTTTCAATTCAATTGTCCTGAAGTGAATAGATCCTAGATTTTGAAATTTGAGTTTGAAACGGTGTGGTCATGTGCATGGAGATATCTAGTAGTAGGCCTAGGGTGTTTGAACGATTTTTCAATTTTCAATTTGGGATTGTTTTTCTCAATTTTTGTTTGATATTTGAATTAAAAATGTAATCAGAATAATACATTTCAAATAGGTCTAGGCTAGTCTAAGTCTCACCGATGTTTCTATCAAAAGATACAGCCCCTTCGAAACGCTGCAATATTCATAGCATTTTGATCAGAATCGACGAAAAAGACGGTACACGCAGAGTTATGTTGTTTTGCTAAATTCAGCCAAACGGCTGTATCGCGCAATATGCAAGGGTATGCATAGCGTACGCATGTTATGCGCAACTTGCAGCTTGAGCCACGTTGTCTCGGCGATATTGTCATTGACTATAACGTGTAATCACTTCCGGGTACTATTGTGCGAACGGCTATCCATACTTTCATTCACAATACGCGCAAATGTTACGCGATTTTACCATGGTTTGGACTGAGCGGAGCTCATGCCTCCCTAATTAGCTGATTCAAAAAATGTGGGAAGGGTATTTTCAAACCGAATGATCCCGTGGGGCTAGCGAGAAAAAAAAGCACCTGGATATTGAAGTAGACTTGGGAGCTACTTTATAGACACCATAACCAGACATGAAATACTCACTGGAAATGTATCAGGCAATCAGGCTTGACATCCTTAACTTCCAGTAAAGGTACGTCTGTTCGGTTGAGGTGTCGGTTGCATGAGAGAGAGAGTTCAGGTTGACTCTATTCCAGGGAAGCTTCCAATAGGAATAGCGCCCTCTAGTGGTGAGGGTGGCTATTGTAGACTGATATGCTCTGCTACACTCGTAGTCTGCTAATGCAGTCTGCTTCGTGCTTGTAGTCTATATCAAAAACTACTACATTCCCCCCCGTTTTAAAGAACTCATCCCAGGGAGAACCCAAACCCCTCAAAAAAAAAACTTGGGTACCACAATCAGTGGCTGAAACCCGCTAAGACCGGCTTTTGTAACAGCCAGGTCCATCAATCACAACATACAAAATTTAAACAAAACAATGTTGTCCTCCGGAAAAAAACTGTTTTCCTTTCCTTTCCTTGAACAAAACCCTCCTCCCCTTGCCAACTTCAAAGGGCAACCCCATTATACATCCCATTATAAAAACATCACGCCCTCAAAGGGCAATTTCATTATAAACACAATATAATAGAAAACATCATGCCGATCCCCTTTCTTTGTACTGAAAAAAACAAACAAGGGTGATCCAAACAGTATAGTTTTTTGTTTCTAAAAAAGGAAAATCGGAAGCAAACGAAATCAAAGGGTGACACGAGTGCCAGCAATGTGCAATTGATTTAAACCGATGTAGTTCAAATCAAATGGCCTCGATGAAACCATACCCAGTTTGCTAAATTTAAACAAATCATCAAAATATCCCAATAATCACAAACCGGGGTCACTAACCCCGACATCCCAGAGGGAATTGTTCAAGGAATACCCTGAAAGCCGAAAGAGAGGTCGCTTACCCCTACTTCCTAATGGGAGCTGGTCAAGGAATACCTTGATAGCTAGAAAATGTGGAGTATACATCAACACCCCACTTAAAACATTACAGGGGTCAGTCACATCGACACCCCTCTCAAATACTTGCAGGGGTCTATCACATTGACACCCAACTCAAAACATTGCAGGGATACATGTACTTATCGTCATCCCCCTTAAGTCACTTGAAGAACGAGGAAACCATGAACACAGGCATAAATATGGACCGTGCTAGATTTCTACAACAAGCAGCAGTGCTACATGTATACAGGGATAAGGACATGGAGCAGGAGGCTTACTTACAGCCAACTTTGACATGTCTATGGCAAAGTCCTTACTTTGCTATCCCAAGGAAAAGACTACTACAAGAAAGCTGCATGAGAAACTCTCCACAGAAAACTACCCTAATTACAAAAATGCCTGCCAAAAGGATGTATACTAAAACATAGAGTAAAACGCATACTCCAAATAAACTCATTCACCCCTTTGTCAAGATGATTACCGTAATGAATATGACCCGACATGATTAGCATGTAGGACAGGTTTCACTCCAACGGAGAGATCCACATACATGTAAGCATTTTGACAAATTATACTAATTCCACAAAACTAGGATTAAACTAATATACATCCATACATTCTGAAGTACATGAAGATCATATCTCCAGTATGCATGGACTAAGGGAATGTTTATGTGCTTTCATGTAGATAACTTAGAAGTGGACATGGTAGCCATAAGAAGATATTTTTGTCTTAATCCTCTTACTAGATCACCTAAATATCACAGGATTCCCAACTATCCTGGAAATCATGGAAAAATCCATACCATACCCCCACCATGTATAACAGATGGTACCAAGAACGATAAATTACTTTATCAGCTCGAAGATGAAATCACCCATAAGGTAATCCAGTATCCAAGAAGAAGTTTACACGGTGAGAGGGAATTACAGAACAGGAAAAAGCAACTACAGAATTAATATTGAGAAACTTGTCGTCATTAGCCTTTCCCTGAAATAGCAGGGAGGACCTCATCCATCCCTAACTCGTCAGACTTTACTACATCTGCTCCTCGACCAGGTACCTCTCGTCCGACCCTCGTCCGACCCACTGGGTCTTGGGCGGCAGGGTCTGTGAAATCCCTCGCGCCCCACCTAGAGCCTTGGCAATCTTCTCCAGGTTTTTCTCCAAACCGGATATCCGGATATCCAAACTGGTAGACAAACCAGATATCTGGCTATCCAAACTTTTCACCAAACCAGACATCCGGTTATCAAAGCTCTTCGCTAAATCGGATATTCGCTTATCCGATCGTCCCTCCAACTCTGACATCCGGGTCTCAAGTCTGGAAGGGGAAGGGGTGGAAGGAGTGCCCTGCGCCGGTCGCGGGGCAATGTCCACCCTTCGCACCTCGGGCCCTCTGACCTCGCCCGATTCGGTCGCCATCACTTTGGCCTGCCAGGTACGGCCGTACATGACCGTATGCGCGTGCTGGAACCAGCGGATTGCCTCCACTGCTTCCCCAACGTTAGAGAGGCGCTGATTAAGGGCATGACACCCAGCATCGCTGTCGATACAGCCCTGACATAAACGCAATACCAGTTGCCGTTGCACGTAAGTATCTGGGACCCCGGGAAATGCCCGGGATGCAAGCCGATGCAATTTGTCTGCCCATTCAGGCAAGGATTCCGTAAGACCCTGCTTAGCAGTGTTAAATTCAAGCAGGGTTGCCTCCGGAGGCTCCCGGTATCCAAACCGGCCCTCCAGCTGGCGTACTACCCCGAAATAACCCATATCGGGGTCCCGCTCCTGAATCCTATCGAAAAACTCGCTTGCCTGACCGTCCAGACACCAGCACAACTGGTTTAGGCGTTGTGGATAATCCCACTCGCAGGCATCCGCAAATGCGGAGAATTTTCGGAAGAACGCGCGCCAATTCCCACGCCCGTCAAATCCGATCGATTTGGGGAGTGGCTGATAAGAAGCCCTCCCTCGGTTGCGTCCCCAATCTCCCTCCCCTCTAGACAAAGACGGTCGGGGGAATGCATCGCCCATTTCCGGGGGCAGGGTTGGAAAAGTCCGGGCCGGCCCTGGTAGGGAAGTATCTTCCCCACCTTCATATCTCCACGAATTCGCGCGGGAAAACCCGCCTGACTCTCTCACCGGGGGAGGATAACTGTCATGGGGATAAACCTGTGCCCCAAGACTTCTTCCTCCGGATTCTCCGGATCCTCTCCCCCGGAGCGTGCTACTCCAAAAATCGCCCGTTTGGAATATTGCCCTAGATGGCATCCTGGGGGACTCTCCCCCATAATCCAAACGCGATCGGAAGTCAAACCAGCCTTGCAGATTACCTACATCCGCAAACATAGCAGAGGACTCCAACAGCTCAGGAGTAATCCCCCCATGCTTTTCCCGGAGTTCTAAAATACGCCCCGCTCGAACAGGACTTACCCCGGGCATGGCCAGCAACTCCTCAAACGTACAATTATTAATAGGGACCTTCTCCATATCCCCACAGTGCTAGGTTAAATCCTTCAACAATAGGACAAAACCTACAACAATAAAATAAATCCCAGAATATTAATTAAACTACCTAACAATTATTAATACCCATACAAGCACAGGTAAATAATTGGATAGAATACACTAGGATATTTTAGCACCAATAAAATATATCCCAGAAGATTAATTAAACTACCCAACAATTATTAATACCCATACAACCACAGGTAAATAATTGGATAGAACACACTAGGATATTTTAGCACAATTGCAATCACAATCAAAACAAAGGAAACACAGACCCCTACTGCCCTAGATCAATTCACCGAACCGATATAAAATATCGACAAGGAGCCTACTTCACTCAAGAATGAGCTATTACTCCCCCGCCTGAGAGGTTCGATGAAATAAAAAGAAGGAGCTACACCCCTCCTTGCGCCCTAACCAATACACCAGAGACAGGGTAAGATATACCCACCCCGGCACTGACTGTAATAAACCCAATGTCCTACTAAATTTAATCCCTAATACTAGTATTAAACTCTAAGTCTATAATTATTCTTATATTCTAAAACAGTTCCTAAATATGAGAAATAACAAATACTATAATTGTATCTGTATAATGCAATAGATGCCCTAATCCTCCAACACTACAACTGCCCCACCTCCGCACCGCCAAGACTCACGACTTCCCTGGGATAAAACTCCCAGAGCCAAGTCCTCACCCACGGTCACAAAAGTGTTATCTATTTATCTGGTATCTTCTGTTTCCCGGAAAACACCCCTACAACGGAGTTAAAACCGAACAGTCAACCAAGATAAACAAAACAATCAAAAGCAATTCCAGTTATAGATTCACCAGAACAACATCACAATTAATACAGATTCCAACCAAAGCAAGTTATGTAATAAAATACAAGTAACCTAACCTAGTTAGTAGAGGTCTAGAGTCTAGCCTCTAGGTTCTATTCAATTCGTGAAGGGAATTATAAATACAACTCCCTCCACCAACTAAACAAACAGACCAACAAATCTGAAATATTTGCCCTAAACTAACCTAAGGAGTAAGGATTGCTAAGAACTATTTAATAATTGGAAATTGTTTACACCCTACAATTTGATTAAGTTATTTTATATAATAATTAATAGAATCAACTTAACCAATCCTGCGAAGGAGACTAGAATCCCCTTCACAAGAGCAGGACTCCTGGGAGCAGCTAGCTAGCAGAACCCCCACGATATCCACTCAATCTATATTTATTCTCAATAAGCTTTACGCCTCTGAAAACAAATTAAACAAATCCAAAAAGCTTATGTTCCACAAATAATCACTAGCTTTATTTGTCTCCTATTCCCCCTTTATTTTTAATTATTTAATAATTGGCTAAAACACAGCCCCTGGCCCCTACCACCAAGCGGGTAGGTGGGCCTAGACGGAACTGCTGGTAACACGAGCACTCACACACGTATACAGCCAGTCCACGTATCAAAAAACAAACGAAGGAAAAGCCCGACAAAATCGGGATAAAGGAGAAAAAGCAATGATTAAAAGGCAAAAGCAACGGATTTCCTACCTTACGATCCACGAGAATCCCACCTCTCACAACTCCAAAAGTACTTGTAAGTTGAAGGAGTTTACGATTTTGCAGGAGCAAGACTTTTGTTTGTTGTTGACAGTCGAGTCAAAAAATAGATCGCAACGCTCACGCACCCAGATATCCTCCGCTGTTTCCGAGAAATCTCAAACTCTCGCACGTGTTCAGAAATTGAAACTTCTCAACACGTGAGCGAATGGGGACGTACTCCAGAGGATCTGGGTGGGCGAAATTCCGCCGCCCTGATTGGTCTATCCCCTCCAGCGAACGTGTGCGAATCTTGAATTCCATTCTCCTCAAGATTCACGCTCGCGGGGATATGAATGGAAAAACACAGCCTGGGGATATATATACAACCATCCCCCCTCGGTTATTCCTGGAATGTTTCCTACATTCCATCATCCATTGTTCTACAGATCACATTAATTCACGCCATTCAATAACAATGCTTCCATAAACATTCAACATGGCTGACCATCTCATCCTGTTTAAGCCAACAGGTTGATAATGATATACCATCATTCCATCACACCCAAAATACATAAAACAGGACATTCACCACACTAGTATTAAAACTAGCCACAAATAACATAACACATCCACTCCCGGGATATAAAACACCGTATTTCACTGCAGCCATCCGGCCATGGGCCTACCCAGCCCCCACCGAACCTGTCAGCCCTTCACGGCGCTCGCTCCCGTAAAGGCACAGAAAGTTTAAAATTCACCATTTTAAAACAAATGGTCGCCGGCCGGAACTACGGGCAGGCAACGCCCACCACCCCCAACCGGAAAATTTGTTTCCACTAGGAAACTAGCGAGCACAACCCCGCACAGCTCCAAAGCGCAACTCGGCAAATTTAGGTCCACGCCCCGTTTTGACAAAATAAATTGACAAAACAACACAACAAGTTACCCCAAAACGGTGCATTTCGAGGTCCTAAAAGTCCGTGACGCCAATGAAGTAGACTTGGGAGCTACTTTATAGACACCATAACCAGACATGAAATACTCACTGGAAATGTATCAGGCAATCAGGCTTGACATCCTTAACTTCCAGTAAAGGTACGTCTGTTCGGTTGAGGTGTCGGTTGCATGAGAGAGAGAGTTCAGGTTGACTCTATTCCAGGGAAGCTTCCAATAGGAATAGCGCCCTCTAGTGGTGAGGGTGGCTATTGTAGACTGATATGCTCTGCTACACTCGTAGTCTGCTAATGCAGTCTGCTTCGTGCTTGTAGTCTATATCAAAAACTACTACAATATTATCCTTACGTCTAGCCCCACTTAAGCCGCGGGGGCACGGCTCAGGAAAGTGGCAGATTTTGGAGCCAGGATGCAAACAACATTTCAATCGCTGTTTTGACCAAGATATTTTTAGAATTCTGGGGGTGGCCCCCTATGGGGAATATGGAGAAAAACCAGCTCTTTCCTATGACACCACATTTATTGAGTTTCATCTTCAGGATCACGAGTAATTAAGGTTTGAATTTCAATTTCTTTGTAAAATCATTGACCAGCTTTGCATGGTCGCGCAATGCACGTAGACCACGTAGGGATGCGTGCAATCTCAATGGGGAGCATTTAAGCACATAACATCGGGTGCGCGATCAGACTCCCAAATGATGTAGCTGGTCCTTAAAAATAAGGATTGTCCGCATTTTCATGGACAATCCCTATTTTCAATCCACGCATTAAAGATACGAAAAACGGATTCCGCGATGATGCTCCTTGAACGATAAATCCTCAGGAAGATGGACGACCTAATGGTAGATGGTTAACTGGGGGTATTATTTTATTACGCGTAGATTTCTAGAGTAAAAGGAGAGGGTAATCAGCCGTCAGCAGTTTTCGGCCGGTCTGTTGGATGCATGGAAAAAATCCCTTTAAAAAACATTGCACAACATGTCAGATTGGACCTCAGTCACCAGTGGAGTACCACAAGGGAGTGTACTCGGACCTCTTCTATTTGTCATCTACATAAACGACCTTCCTGACGAGATTGAGGCAGCAGTCAAAATCTTTACAGATGACACCAAACTGTATGGCAAAGCAATGTCTGAGGAAGACACCACCATGCAGAGAGACGTACAGAAACTTGAGGGATGGTCAGAGAAATGGCAGCTCCACTTCAATGCAAAGAAATGCAAGACCCTGCACCCAGGGGCAGGCAATCCACGGAGGGAATATGAGCTAGACAGTGTAAAGATCCCAGAAACCAAAGAAGAAAAGGACCTTGGAGTTGTCATTGGCGAGAAGCTCAGATTTCATCAACAATCTGCAATTGCTGCTAGAAAAGCAAATGGAGTACTAGCTCGCATACATGTACGTAGATCTTTCACTTGCAAGGACAGATCAACAATTCCACTCCCCTATAAAGGTCTTGTTCGTTCCATATTGGAATATAGTAATGTAATCTGGCACCCTCGCTTTGTGAAGGACGAAAAAATCATAGAGAAAGTACAAAAAAGAGCAACAAAAATGGTACCAGAGATAAAACACCAAAGCTACCATGAGAGACTTGAGAGTTTGAAGCTTCCCTCACTTAGCCACCACCGCCGCCAAGGAGACATGATTCAGGTGTTCAAGTTGATGCAGAACATTGACAGGTTGGACTCTACCCACTACCCAATTCTTCACATCTGCAATCAATTCAACAACGAGAGGGCATGCTTTCAAACTGACCAAACCCAGGTGCAACACCAAACTCAGGCAAGACTCATTTAGCCACAGGGTCCTCAACGACTGGAACTCCCTCCCTGAGTTGGTAGTATCTGCAACCTCGGTAACAGCTTTAAAGCCAGACTTGACGAACACTGGAAGAAGGAGCAATATCATTCACCCTTCTCCCAGTTGACACTCCAATCATGGCAATTTTTATATGACCCAGCAAGCAAGATACAGATGTAAAATGACTATGGTGCAAGACCTGGAAGCTGGGACATCCCCCCCCCCCTTGAAGTTAGACCTTGAAGCTTGGCAGCTGGAGACGGCTTTCTTCCAGAAGCTTTGGTATTCAAGGTATTCAAGGTATAACAGCATATCACACACAAACAACAACATGGCAGATAGGGCTGCGACGAGTAGTCGAGAGTATGATTTCTCGTACTCGAATATTCGGCCGCAAAAAACAAATTCCTTGTCACCTGGCACTGTCCAGGCTGACGCTTACCCGTGCCAGGGAGAGCGGCGGCCGCTGGCATGGTACCGTCGGTTAAAAATGTTTCCCAACTCGAGCACTGTCAAACTCACCGCTCAGAAACTGGGATCAAATGTCCGGATTTCTGTTTGGACTCGGAGGAAAGTGGATTATTCTGCCATCTTTGGTTTTTAAAACAGCATTGTTTACTGTTATTATTATTATTAAATCAACGCCTTCAACTGCAACTCGAAGTAAAATTGCATGTGTTTTCGGCGATAGAGTTGGGATACTGCTCCAGTGGTATGGTGGTGGCAAAAAAACAAAAAAAAATCCCCCAAAAATCCAAAAAATCAAAAAAAAATTAAATTTTTTAAAAAAAACATGGCATCTGAATATTCAAGTATTCGCTTTTAAAGGTAAAGACCAGTATTGGTAACGCCCCAATTTCAAAAAATGAAATGGAAGCTCTCATTACCAATCATGTGAAAGAATATGTTTTGACTAATACATGATGATAAAAAATTTGCCGGGAAACCGCCTACTAATTCATATATTTGGTAAATTTATTTCTCTCATGGTCGTGTGAGAGAGATAGGGTAGTCCCATATACATCTTTCTGTGTATAGTGCTTGTAACTTTACGAAGAATGGGCCAAATTTCTTATCATTTTGATGATTCCAGAACCTTGCAGATGCTAGATGCTAGATGATCAACCTTTTCTGATCGATTCCACAACGTTTCTTTCACAATGCAATCGCATGACCATTACTGGTCTTTACCTTTAAGCCTGGGAGTGTACTCGGGTACCTCATTACACTGTTGTGCACAGCCTTAGTAACATTCCACTTGGCTTTGAAGTTCCATGCTCCAAACCGCGCTTCCACTGCGGGGACTTTCGGAAGACAGGCACCAGTTTTACATTTATTACAAAATATTAAATTACCGGCAAAATTTCAGTGTACATGTAAATCAAAAACTTTATATGGGAATTGTATTGGGAATAGTGCATCAAACAAATTTTCAAATTTAGAACTCCGTCCTTTTTATAATTTGTGTGCCAAAGTTGGTAAAAGTAAAATTACATCCTGACAAAAACTCAATAGTTTAGGATTATGCAGTAATTTGTGCATGTTTTAATGTCCCATTATTTGATCCATGATTTACAATCTTCAATAACATTAAGTTTGCTTAAGTTTAAAAAAGGATGAAATTACACAAGTTTGTGTTCGCCTGTTCTACTCTTTACACATTCAACAATGGATGAGAAATCATTTAAAGGGACAGCGAACAGTTGCTGCGATACCATTTTTATGCCTCCGTTACGAAGTAGCCGGAGGCATTATGTTTTCGGGTTGTCCGTCCGTCCGTCCGTACGTCCGTACGTCCGTACGTCCGTCCGTCCGTACGTCCCGTTCTCGTGATCGCGTTATCTGAAGAACCGATTGACGGATTCCTGCCAAACTTTGGTCATGTATGTATCTTGCAGAGCCAATGAACTGATTAGATTTGGGGGTCACGAGGTCAAAGGTCAAAGGTCACAGGGCTCATTATGTATGCAAAAACAGCTCGTGATCGCGTTATCTGAAGAACCGATTGATGGATTCCTGCCAAACTTTGGTCATGTATGTATCTTGCAGAGCCAATGAACTGATTAGATTTTGGGGTCACAAGGTCAAAGGTCAAAGGTCACAGGGCTCATTATGTATGCAAAAACAGCTCGTGATCGCGTTATCTCAAGAACCGATTGATGGATTCCTGCCAAACTTAGGTCATGTATGTTACTTGCAGAGCTGATGAACTGATTAGATTTTGGGGTCATGAGGTCAAGGTCAAAGGTCATGCGGCTCATTATGTATGCAAAAATAGCTTGTGATCGCATTATCATTAGAACAGATTGATGGATTCCTGCCAAACTTAGATCATGTATGTATCTTGCAGAGCCAATGAACTGAGTAGATTCTTGGGTCATGAGGTCAAAGGTCAAAGGTCATGGGCTCATTATGTATGCAAAAATAGCTTGTGAATGCATTCTCATTAGAACTGACAGATGGATTACTATTTAACTCGGGACATCTTGCGGAGCCAATGAACTGAGTAGATGTTAGGGTCATGAGGTCAAAGATCAAAGGGTCATATATGTATATGAGAAATTGCTTGTAATCACGATATTCTGAGAACCTGTTAATGGATTACAATTGAACTTGAATTTGAAAAATTTCTTCTGTTTTGGTTTGTAAATTGCTCTATGACGGAGGCATCATTTCGACTGCGCGCAGTCGAAGTTCCATCTAGTCTGATGTAGGAATTCTAAATCCTGATATTGCCCTTAGGTATAGGGCTTAGGTACAAGGCTAGGGTGCCACATGGGAATAAGGAAGGGGCGGTGAAGCCCAGGCGGAAGTTGCAGCCAGGGGAAGGGGCACAGAGTTTATGGAAGAAATGATTATCATTAAAAGAGAAGGTTGAGTTCTGGGAAGAGGTGAAAAATAATATGTGAGCGTTAATCATTGTTATTATGCAAGTGTGGAAGAACATCAGATATAACATGCCCCCCGAAAAGCATGGCTCTTCAAATGCCTTCATATTCTAAATATGGCATGTAACATCGTAAAAATCAGGACGGATTTTAATGCCAAATGGTACTTTTGGAGTCACCGAGGCCCATAGTTTTTAACCAGTACCTCGAATAGAAGGCATGGTATATTCGTTTTATATCCTGCTTCAAAAATTTATTTAAAAAAAATTGAAATTTAAAAAAATCCTATTTTTGGGAAAAAATTAAAATTTAGAATTTTAAAAATGTCAAATTTTATCAAAACAAAATTTAAAATATTTCTTATTTATGAAATTAAGATTTGAAGAAAAAAAAGATTCAAAAAAAAAAAATCACATTTTGTTTTCAACTCCCAAATAGTACTCTCATAGACCGTATTTGCCGGCGTAAAGGCCGCAGTATTTTTGGAAGAGAAAATATCAAAAAGTCGGGGTGCGGCCTTTACAGCGAAACAGAAAAAAAAGGAAAAAAAAAGGAAAAACCAGCACGAATTTGTACATATGGGACTAGATCGTTCATTTCCACACATCTTGCCGACAATTTTATCTTGCTTTGTTGACATGAAGACGAAAATAAACTTCCATAAACAACATCTGCCGATAGATTTTGATCTAAGTTCGTGCCAATGCATTGCAAATGTAAAAGAAGGGCCCATTTATCGGAGCTGCCGTGAAGTCGCTATTTTCATTCCATTTCAATGACTACATCACAGAAAACTGCAGTGTATGGTATCAGTGCGTGATGGCCGAGCGGTTTAAGGCGGTGATTTTAGTCACATCAGCATTTGTACGCAAGAGATCGAATTCCGACTTTGGCAAAAGATTTTTTTTTTTTTTAATGTAAAAATCGGGGGTGCGGCCTATACGGCGCTGCGGCCTTATCGCCGGCAAATACGGTAGTACTTTTTCAGAGAAACCTTTAAAAAAATGAAATATTTCTGGTCACGGGACAAGCTCTCAACCAATCAAAAGCCAATACATTTTTTATGCATGATATAAAAGCTCCTATTTGAAACTTCGACTTCAGTGGATATACACATTTTTTGTTTAAAGTTGTGGGCGCTTAAAAGGGAAACGAGACTTGAAAGACATAATCAATACAATCATACATGTACTGTACATTTCTGTATATATGTATATGTATACATGTGCATTATGATGGATCAGCTTGATAATGTTTATTCATGTGTACAGTACATTGTTATTGTATGTAGTGAAATTGTGAAAGAAACTGAAAGATACATACATGCACACCTGTACAAGTTTACAACGGATGACAATTCTAATGAAAACATGTTTGAAAATCGGCCTTTGTCTGTCTCTGAATTTGATTTTGATGGCAAATCTTCTTCCTCTCCCCAATAGAATATATAACATTTATAGTGTATTTATTGCAATTTCATAACAGTCTCCCTTTTTTTCTCTCTTACTCCTGTCAATTTTTTCTTTTCTTTCTGCTTTCAATTTATCTGTTTTCTTTCTCATTCATTTTCTGCCACTTTTGTGTACACCTGTACTTCTCGTGCTTTTTCCTCTTTTCCTTTTCTGTCAATTCTCTTAATCATTCTCTCTCTCCATTGTTTCTCCTTTGCCTTACTATTTTATCCACTCTGTTTTTCACACTCTATCTCCTTCCCTCTCTCTGCCTGTCTTTCTATCTCTTTCCTTCCTGCCTATCCTACGTGTCTTTCTCTTTCCTACCACTGACATGTATCTCCATCCTCTTCTACCTCTCTCACTTTCTCTACTTCTTTAATCCTCCCCTCATTCCATTTCCCTTTATTACCTTCTTGTATTCTGAACTTGCCTCCCCCCCCCCATTCCATCTTTCTTTCACAACTTCCCCTCACTCTTTCCTCCCTCTCCCCCTCTATCTCTCTCCCTCTCTCTCCCTCCCCCCCCCCCCCTCTCTCTCTATCCCTCTATATCTCTATATACATGTATCTCTCTATCTCTCTCTCTTTCTCTCCATCTATCCGTCTATCTTTCTTTCTCTCTCTTTCCTCCTATCTCTCTCTCTCTCTCTCTCCCTCTCTCTCTCTCTCTCCCTCTCTATCTCTCTCTCTCTCCATCTCTCCCTCTCTCTCTCTCTCTCTCTCTGTGTTCCTTTCTGCTATTACAGGACTCTCACAACTGCATCACCAAGCTCACAGAAGACACATCACTGTTTGCAGTCTATGATGGCCATGGAGGTATGTAATATGTGAACATCTTTGTTTAATACAGTGTGCTGACATTTACTCTGGTGGCATTTGCTCTGGGCTGCTTTCCTATAATAAATAATAATAATAGTTTGTCCTTATATAGCGCATTTCAGGACCGCAGGCCCTCTCAATGCGCTTTACAGATATAAAAGATGCAGGATTATGGTTACGCAGAGATGCCAACCAGTACAATTAAATCATATTTAGTACGATAATAAGAGTGAAATACAATCTTAAACTATAATTTTTTATCTTTTTTTTTCAACACCAACAACAACAACAACAACATTTAAAAAAAATAGTTGTTTTTTGTTTTTTGTTTTTTTGTTAACCCATAAAAACATGTACAAGTAATCCCCCGCAAACCCAACAAAAACCTAGCTTTACAATTTTCTCATTAAAGTTTAATGAAAGAGCAAACATTTTTCTGAAATTTTACTGGCCCAGGGCCGACGGGCCAGTGGTAGTGTCGAGTTTTCGTGAAAATCTGATTTTTCTCTCCAAAATCTGATATATTTTTTTTAGGATACACACACTATGACATGACTGACTCAAGAAAGCGGACAAAATATACAGTTCCTCTGGTAGACAAAGGAACATCCCTTCACTGCTATTATGTAAAAATGTGTAGAACAGGTGTCACATGCATATTCACCTTTTTACATAATAGCAGTGAAGGGATGTTCCTTTGTCTACCTGAGGAACTGTATATTTTGTCCGCTTTCTTTGTCTGTCATGTTCATAGTGACAGTCTGTTTTTTCGAGTCAATCTCTGGGTTAGGCCATTATTCTGTCAAAGATGTAGGATATTAAAGATGCAGGGTTGCCATTTGGTAGTATGTAAGGGTTACGGTTGTGGTTAGGATGAGATACATTTCCTTGTGTATGTATCGATTCACTTACGCATTCGGTTAGTGTATGCTATCGACTACTGAAGCGTCATGGTGTAGTGGTTCTGACTCTCGTCTTTCAATCATAAGGTCGCGGTTCAAATCCCACTCCGTGATGTTGATTTCCTTCAGCAAGAAATTTATCCACATCGTGCTGCACTCTACCCAGGTGAAGTAAATGGGGACCTGTTAGGAATTTATTTCTTGGCTTTGGTGTGACTAAACAGACACCAAACACTTTGTCCCTAACATGAAGTGTTCAAACTATCATGTGTAGGCCATGAATTCTGCTGGGGAAAAAATTTTTTAAAAATTTCATAACACTTCTTAACATTCAGAAACTTCTTTGTTCTTGACGGAAGAAACACTGCACAAGCACATTACAGTACATTTACTCCTTGGCAAAACAAAACAAATATATTAAAGTCATATCAAGATAGATTTTTTAGACTGATCAGTTCACTCTACTGCATTTGCTGGCATTCAAGATTAAAGGTAATACAAAGTTTTGGTATGGGGTCATGAATTTGGTTCAAATTAACATATTGGAAGCATATGTGATCCTACAATATTCAGTGATCGTTGTCGCGGTTGAAATCGAGTCTACAGGTGATAAAATTGTAAATAATAAACTTGTTATGTTGTATAGCACCCTCTCAAGGTCAATATATTAATTTAGCTATAAAACAATGTTATTTGTCTAAAATCGACCGATTTACTATTACCGTTTGGACTATATATATATATCACAACTGCATATTCTGAGACTTTCATTGTTGCAGCTACCATCGTATGGCTGAGGCGCTATTTGAAATTTATCAAAATTTAATGGGAGCACCAGTAAATTTTTATATTCAATTTTTCTCGAAAGCAGAAGCGTTTTAGGGGCTAAATTTTCTAGTGCTTGTAAATAATACATCCATAGGGGCATCCAAATATACCCAAATTGTAAAGAATCACTATCAAGCCAGTTTTCAAAATCTACCAAAACTTTGTAATACCTTTAAAATTAGGTTATGAAAGCTATCAGATTTTTGTTGTGTGTCTTTTCTTTTGTGGAATTGCACACGAATAGTCTTCTAATACACTTCAAGGCTGTTGCCAACCCAACAAATTTCTTTGTGTTGTTCACAACAAAGAATGTGCATGTTAATGAAGGCATGTAGGCCTCTTGCCAAAGTCCAGTACCTAATTAATTACTGAGGGAAATCCCCTAATCAAGGGAAATGTGATACGGGGTCATTCTTTGATTAATTGAGCTCTATATCAAGGCAACAAGGTATAAGTACTTTGGTTTATGGGGGCAAAGAATTATGTAGATACAGGTACCTCAAGAATCGAATTACCATTATGTTACATGTTCTCTCTCTCTCTCTCTCTCTCTCTACTTCTCTCTTTCTCTGTCTCTTTCTCCCTCCCTTTCTTCCCCCTCTCTCTCTTTCCCTTTCCCCCTCCTTCTCTCCCTCTCTTGCTCCCCTCTCTCTATATATCTCTGTCTCCCTTCCTCCCAACCCTCTCTCTACTTCTTTCTTTTCTGTCTCTTTCTCTCTCTCTCTACTTTTCTCTCTCTCTCTCTCTCTCTCTCTCTACTTCTCTCTTTCTCTTTCTCCCTCTCTCTCTCTTTCCCTCTCTGCTGTGTTACGACTTTGGATACTTTGATAACTTCAAACTTTATCCATTGGTTCTCTTCCCTCTCCATTCACTCCTTCCTTTGCAAGCAATGTTCTTCAAGCATAAATACCTGTATCTTTTTTACCATTAATTTACTTAGTACATTTACTTTTATTGACTTAATGGGAGCTGTGTAGTATAAAGTATATTGGTGAAGGCTCACAACTCTCACACAAGAGAATCCAGGTTCATTCCTTGCTTGCGATTGTTTGTCCTTATATATTTTTTCCCTATATTTGTCCCTGTTGACGAAGGTGTATTAAATGGATACTTTTTAATGCTGATTGCAGCGCCTTCAAGATGAACAGTTTTCATATTTGTTAAGGCTAGCTTGGGTGTATATGACCATATATGAGGACGTGTCGTGGTCGAGTGGATACATGTAATGTATGTTACCGGACTGTTGATCACAAGGTCCGCGGTTCAAGTCCCGCCATGGCACTAATGTCCTTTGGCAAGACATTAATCTACATTTGCTACACTCGACCCAGATGAGGTAAATGGGTACCTGGCAGGACTTTATTCCTTGAATTGCTAGAGCGCCGTAATGGCAGCTAGGCTAAAGCCGGGGTAATAATATGTAAATAGAATTGTCTAGATAGACGGTGCTATATACATGTAAATGCCTATTCATCATCAATAGTGATCTGTCAGTTTATGACGGGTTCACTTCAGTGATCCAATCAACATTCTATATTAAGTGTTTCTCCAAGTTCCTCGGTCTTGAGCCATCCGTTTCAGGGTTTCATACCCTGTTGCCTTTACGAGGTCTTCCCCTCTTCTTCTCTCCACGAATACGACCATCTATGACTCTGAGCATCAAGCCCTCATCATGGTGCATAATGTGTCCAAGCTATTTCTTCTGTCTCTCTCTAATTGTTTAGTATCAACTTTGCAGGTGCTGAGGTCGCAGTGTACACAGCTCAACAGTTTCCAAAGTTACTCACAAACCTAAAATCCTTCAAGGACGGTGACATTGATGCTGCGTTTGAAGAAGCCTTCATGACCTTTGATGCATCTCTCAAACAGAAAGCAATCATAGAGAAGCTCAGGAGGATAGCAGGCATGGAAGAGGGAGAAGAGAAAGAAGGTATGTTATCAGGGGGTTTTTTCACAAAGACTAAAATCGACTTTAAAGGTAAAGACCAGTTTTGGAAACGCCCCCTCTCAAAAAAAATGAAATGGAAGCTCTTATTACCAATCATGTGAAAGAATATGTTTTGACTAATACGTGATCATACAAATTTTGCAGAGAAACCGCCTGCTAATTGATATATTTGGTAAATTATTATATCTATTTGGACCTGATACATATAACGCACGTGTCCCACACGTGTCGCGTAGTCCCATATACATCTTTCTGTGTACAGTGCTTGTAACTTTACCAAGACCAAATTTCTTATCATTTTGATGATTCCAGAACCTTGCAGTACACACCAATACTAATATGCTAGATGATCAACCTTTTTTGATTGATTCCACAGCGTTTCTTTAACGATGCAATCGCATGACCATAACTGGTCTTTATCTTTAAGTTGGACTTCACTATGGCAGGCCATGATTCATGCCACTGTTTGCTCTGACCGTTTTCTGGCATCGGTCTCTAAAGGGACGTACAAATCATGGTCACAAATCTACAGAATGTTGATAATTCATTATTGAAGGAAAAAATATTATCTAAAGGTCATTATATGGTGAGAGCAAACAGTGGCATTAATAGCCTGCCATATATTCAAGTCCAACTTAAAGTCGATCTTAGTCTTTGTGAAACACTCCCCATGACTACTACCCTTCAACACATGCCCTAACAGAGAAGAGTGGTTATATTGTTAAATATGTGGATATCAAATAATTGCAGTTATTGATATTATACAACATCTGACATGGTTCATAAATGTATATTTCGTAATCCCTGTTGAAAGAAATCAGAAGGCTCCGTCCTAAAATGAGTTTTGTTTGATCCAGATTGATCACCAGTCCTCCAAATCGGTCGCAAACTTTTAAACTCCTACGTTATAGTGCGGTTGAGTTGAATTAACCACTACTGCTCTTTAAAGGTAATACAAAGTTTTGGTATGGGGTCATGAATTTGGTTCAAATGAACATATGGAAGCATATGCGATCCTACAATATTCAGTGGTCGTCGTCGCGGTTAAAATCGAGTATAGAAATATGAAATTGTAAATAATAAACTCTTTATGTTGTACATGTACATGTATAGCTCCCTCTCAAGGTCAAGATATTTTTTAAGCTGTAAAACAATGTTTCTTGACTACAACCAACCGATTTCCTATTCCTGACTAGAAATTATATATCACGACTACATACTGTATTCTGAGATTTTCATGCAGATACCATTGTACGGCCCTAGGCGCTATTTGAAATTTATCAAAATTTACGGGGAGCACCGGTAAATTTTTAGATTCAATTTTTCTCAAAAGCAGAAATGTTTTAGGGGCTAAATTTTCTAGTGCTTATAATACATCCACAGGGGCATCAGAATCACGAACCACCCAATTTCAAAATTTTCCAAAACTTTGTATTACCTTTAACCCATAGACAACTGAATTCTCTTAATCCCATAGGCTTAATAAAGGGACACCAGGTTCCTGTAGACAACGGGTTAATTGATCGCAACTCATCTGAGATTCAGACACAACTCTTTGTGAAACTGGGGCTCCTCTGGAACTCACCCTGCCATGCCCCAACAAGGTGGACTGTTGATCATGGTCTAGGGGGTGTTTCACAAAGATCCTTAGTTGAACTTAACTCAAAGTTGGACTTAAATAATATGGAGAGCCATTTGTAGCCTTATAATAAAATATATTCAAATGCAAAAATTTGAGCATTTTAGACTTTTCATAAATTCCACATCAAGAACATGAATTCTCCCATGATAATAGAAAATATTAATGATTTGAATCAACATTTTATGCCTTTTAAAGTAACTTTTACAAAATATTTTCAAGGATGTTAATGGCTTTCCATAATTGTTAAGTCCAACTTAGAGATATGTTCAACTTAGGATCTATGTGAAACACTACCCTGATTGTCGATTTTTATTTTTTTATTTGATTTGATGCATTCCAGAGGATGGGGAGACGGAGACACTCCTTGAAGAGGCGGAGCTTCCTTTGGAACAACTGGTCGCCCGCTACTGCTCCCAGCCGTCCAAGAACAAACGAGCCATGATCAAGCAGGCCCACGGGGCCGACCTCCTCTCCCCCATGATCCAGAAGAAACAACCCAGGTTCCCCCTCACAGCTGTGAATGGATCGCTCCAAGACGGGGATGGGCCTGTGCCAAACAAGACTGTTCCATTCGACGAGGAGGGGGATATTGTTGCCAAAGGAAAGAGGGATGAGGATGAGAATGTGGACAGTGTTAATGGCCCCGATGGGGATAAAAGAAGGGAAGGGGAGAATGGCACGGACAGTGATGATGATGATGTTGATGAGGAAGGGGGCGAGGTCAAGGTCAAGGAGGAGGTAGCGGAGATGGGGCAAGGAGATGGGGCATCAGAGAAGACGGAGGGGTCGGTGAAAACACAAGTCAAAGATGAAGCAGGAACGTCTGCAAACTCAGGGAGCCATAACGGCAATGTACAGCACAGCGATACCAAAGAATCAGGTGAGAGTACTTTAAAGTGAGGGTTGAGTTCTGGGTAGAGAAGAAAAATAATTTGTGAGCGTTATCATTGTATTTTGCAAGTATTATGTATTATGGAAGAACATCAGAGAAAAAATGTTCCCTGAAAAACATGGCTTTTCAAATGCCTTAATATTCTAAATATGGCATGTAACATCCCATATACATCTTTCTGTGTACAGTGCTTGTAACTGTACCAAGAATTGGGCAAATTTCTTATCATTTTGATGGTTCCCGAACCTTGCAGTACACACCAATACTCATATGCTAGATGATCAACCTTTTCTGATCGATTCCACGACGTTTCTTTCACAATGCAATCGCATGAACAGAACTCAACTTTATCTTTAAAGCCAGGTACAAATTACGGGATCCTCCTGCGTTCTCATTTTTGTTGAAAGAGCGGTTTTATTTGATATGGAAATCTAAACAACCACTGACCTACCATTGAGGCTCTATATAATGATGAGAATAATAACAACCAGAATTTTAGTCTGAATACAAGCTGAATCAGCTTCAAATCGTAGACAATGGCACTACTGGTCTGACATCGGTAAGATTTTGAGCTGATTTAGCCAAAGAAGCATGTTAAATGGCGACTGGCTGGAACGCTCCCCAGGAAGTGGAAAATGTGCACTCATTGTGTGCGGGTTAGCCTGAATCCGATGACCGGGGTAATAATATATCTGTACAGCGCTTAGGCACATCGTTGGATCGATGTATGGAGCGCTTTATAAAAACAAATTATTATTATTATTATTATTATGAAATCCCTTGAAAATTAGATTTCATTATCATATGACTATTCAGATGCTAATGTTTCAATGTCCATATGAAATGCCAAATATTGCAAATTTTCTTAAAATCAGATCTCGGTCACATCGTGTAGTGCGCAATGTGCTTGACAAAATTCTTTGTTCGGCTGAGAGTAAATTTGTCATAGATATTTAGCATTTGCTACTGATAACTGGGGGTGTTTTACAAATATCCTAAGTCGAACTTAACTCTAAGTTGGACTTAAACATGATAGAGAGCCATTTGTAGCCTTTAAATAAAATATATTCAAAAGCGAAAATTCCACATCAAGAACATTGTTACGAATATGCAAATGAGATGGTGATCAACATGCTAATTCCAAGATGTGGCTCGAGTTGAGAGCAATAAACGGATCAAAGGTAACCAAATCATCTTGATTGTTCTTTATTTATCGAAATAATTCTGAGTTGTGGAAGGGCCAATATGAGTAGATTGCCCCGACCCAACAGATTGGGGGCTTGTCTCAAGAGCTAGATATAGTAACATATGCTGTTTTGTTACTTTTCCGATCCGAAACGCGTATTGTTTGGAGTTTACCTTTTGTCCCATTCATGGGTTTTGGTGTGGTTCTCGCACACATTTAATGTCTGGAATGTCTGTGCTGTAGTCATGGTAGTGTAGCGTCCATAATGGGGTTAAGCCTACACAGTTTGACTTTGTTTTGTACTGCATGATAGCTCGAGTCTTGTCGATGTAGTCTCATTGGTATGAAATTCACTGCACATCTGCTGCGGTTGTCCGGTATTCTGGTCCTGGTTTTGCTTGTTCTTGCATGGCAGTCGTTGAAGGAGTTAGTCGGATTGACTTTTAACTTTGCCTCGGCTTCGTTTCTACTTCTAGGGTAATGGCCTAGATTAGTTGTTTGCATGCAATCTAGTTTGCTACACATCTGATGTAGTGTGGGACTGTGGGTACTGGACTTTCTGGAAATTATTCCATGTTTCATGTGTGTTTGTGTGATATGAAGACTAGATCTAGATCTATACGTGTAAATGTAAGAGTTGATGGAATCTAACAAAAATTGATTTGAGTTGTGGAGGTGGAGTCTCAATATAACCCTCTGCTGCATGGCTACATGTATATCAATTTCACAGAATTGGTGATAGTTTGATGCTTGATCAAGTTGTTTTGCTTAGTCGGTTGGTCAATTTTTGTTGTTTGATCTGTTTGACTATACTCTGTGTTGATTCACATTCAACATTTTTGTTGGTTTTTCCTTCCAGTCGTCAGGACGATTGGCCTACTTTGTGAGACTTGTGTAACTTGCACAGACTAGATCTATACAATGGCTGACTTTGATATTGAAAAGTTTTTGAGTCAGGACTTGACCATTGGCCGGTTACGTCAGCTACGAAAGGTTGATTTAACAGCTGTAGGAACAAAGCTATTGGTAAATCTAACTGGTCACAAAAGCAAGTCAGAAATAGTTGATGCAATTACAGCCCATGCAGGACTGAGCGCTGCGACGGCCGTGGCACAAGCGGATGCGCCTACATTTAATGATAATGGTGGTACTAATAACCAAGATAAAGCTACCACTGACAAGGTTGACCTTGATTTAGCTAAGATTGAGCTAGAGGAGAGAAGAGATAGAATAAAGGCTGCTGAGCATGAGAGAGAAATGGAACGAAAGAGGTTGGAATTTGAAATGATGCGTCATCATGAAATGACTTCTCATGGTAGTCAGTCTGGTGAGAGAGACAAGAGGTCGATAGAAGCTGGGTTCTCTGCTAGGGTTAAGCTTGTTCCTAGATATGATGAAAGTGAGTTAGACTCATTCTTTCTTATGTTTGAGAGGGTTGCCAAGAGAATGGAGTGGCCGGAAGATGAATGGGCATTGCTCATCCAACAAGTGATTTCTGGTAAAGCTCAGTCGGTTGTGTCTGCACTGAGTTATGAGCAGGCATTTGATTATTGGACAATGAAGGATGCTATTCTTCATTCATTTGAGTTGATTCCAGAAGCCTACCGTCAGAGGTTTCGCAATCTCAGGAGAGAAACTGGAGAGACTTGTGTAGAGTTTGCTTGGAAAAAAGAAGTTTCCTTCGATCAGTGGATCAGATCTTTGAAAATAGATGCCACATATGATTCTCTTAGAGAGATTATGCTCATTGATGAGCTTAAAAGATGTATGTCTCAAGAGGTTAGGACATATGTCAATGATAATGTAGTTAGTGATGTGAGAAAGGCTGCCATGTTGGCAGATGGGTACGAATTGACACATAAAGGGAGTAGTTCACCACTTACTAGGCGTAGGAATCAATCTAGGTCACCTACGACTCAGAGGAAGTCAGGTAACACCGGCACTAATCAGAGTAGTGGTTTTGGAACTGAAGGCAGACTTCTCTGTGCCTACTGTAAGAAAGAGGGCCACCTTAAGACGCAATGTCCAAGACTAAAAGTAAAAGAAAAAAATCTTGAACAAGAAATTACACAGCCTAGTGGCTTTGTGCGCATAGCAGCAGTCGACATGCAAAAACGTGTAATGAATGATCACAATGAAACAAAAAGAAGTGATCAAGTAAGAGATATTGGACATGATGAGGAGATTGATGAAGGATTTCTAGATTTTGTTTCTTATGGCACAGTTAGGTTCAGTGTTGATGATAAGGAGTTGCCTATCACGATTTTAAGGGATAGTGGTTCTATGAAGACTCTGCTTATTGCTGATGCGTCGTCCTTGGACGCAGAGAATTTCACAGGCAAGAAAGTTTTGATTCAAGATGTGAATGATGGCTTCAAACCGGTTCCATTATATAACATCGAGCTTAGCAGTGGATTAGTTTCTGGACCAGTGACTGTTGGCATTGTGCCTAAGTTGCCTATGAGGGGAATTTCAATGTTGCTCGGCAATGATTTAGCCGGAGGTAAGGTGTTCCCATCACCCGTTGTGTGTGACATTCCTGAGGTGAGTTCAGAGACAGAGGAATTGGAAACTGATATTCCTGGTATTTTTCCTTCATGTGTAGTTACTAGAGCCCAGGCTATGAAAAAGAAAGAAGAAGTAGATGACAATGATGGTGACGTCAATTTGGGTGACACCTTTTCCAGAACGTTGGAGGAGGGTCAAAATGACCAGAGTCATGCTAAGACTATCTTCAGTCAGCCTGCCTTGATTGAGGTTCAGAAAGCAGCAGAGGACTTGAAGAAGTTGAATGATGTTGCTCTACCAGCAGGAGAAGCTAAAAAGGTGTCACAGTGCTACTCCACAAAATGTGATGTACTGATGTCAAAACCAGTACTGGATGCTCCAAACTTCCAGAAGCCTTATCAGCTTGCCACTGACGCCAGTGATGTAGGAGTTGGTGCTGTCCTCCTACAGATGGAAGACATGGGTTTCCTGAAACCCATGAGCTACTTTTCCAAGAAGCTCAACCCCCACCAGCGAAGACATTCTACTATAGAGAAGGAGTGCCTTGGTCTCGTCTTGCCAGTCCAGCACTTCGATGTGTACCTTAGCAACTCTTCAGAGGTGACTGTATCCACAGATCATAATCCATTGACGTTTTTTGAGCGCTTCAGAAACGAAAACCAGAGACTGTTTCGTCGGAGCCCGTTTCTCTAGCCTTATGGACTGAAAGTGACTCATTTCAAAGGAAAGGACAATATAATCGCAAACACGCTTTCTAGAGCTTAAGCAAGCCTACTGAACATTTGACAAATTGTGAAGAAATTAGAACTTTAATATTTTGTTTTTATTCTTTATAAGGAAGCTACACGCGATTTATGGCTTTGTACTTTGTACATGTATTTTGATCAGACAATTTAATAATTTTGAACAGTGATATGAATGATCATGTAGGAACATTTCACCTATTTACAGGGAGACGCCAGTATGGACAGGGGACTATATTCTGTGGAAAATGTGCACCACATGTCATTGTTTTACCTGTGCCTGCATGTATACTGATATCATGTCTTTTTTTTTGGAGTGTGTTTTTACCTTATTCAGAAAAGTTTTCTTTTGATCAAAAGAGAACAGTTATTATTCATACCCAGCACTGTTAAGTATGCTATGTAAAGTTTGAGGTATTTATCATTTCATAAGAACAACAGCTGTTATCTTATCAATTTTACAGGTGTAAAACAAATTGAAAGCAAAACAAAAGTGTAGCATCACAAATTACATAATGTTGTTATGCAGTTTTCAAAGAGTATTGACTGCCAGTATTGCAAATGTAGGCTATGTGTTTGTGATTTAATTGATAAGTCGTGCTTATTTGTTTATATTTAAACAACTTTCAATTAATAGCTTGCAGCAGTAACTTAACAGATTATGTTTTTCATGTATGTGTACAAGAAATATGTATGTACCCTTATTCTTACATTTAATGTCAGAAATATTTCAAATCTAGCTGTGCACAGTTATGTGGATCATTATAACATATTGCTTCTGTTCACCGACATAATTAATGAGACACTGCATTCCGACATAGTAATGAGGTGTCGTCATAGAAACGCGTCATGTGACTACGTTGTACGCGTTCATTATATGAATATGCAATCATTTGTTATTGTAGTTGTGCGCATTTAGGATATCGGCGCCTTCGCTGAATATTCAGTGTTTCATTTATCGCGCACGCTTATTACGCTCGTGTATTCATGTATTCATATATTCATTATGTGTGATGTGTAGAGACGTGTTTCGGCCACCACAGTTTGTGGTTCTTTATAAAATACAGGCATTGTGTCTGATTAATGTCCTGATATTTACTTCCAGGATTCAGGAAGAAAACATACATGTATAATGTTATCTATCGAATTTGTTTTCATTTTCTGCAGTTTGTGTTTTGTTTTTGAACGTTGAAATGAAAGGACTAATCGGTCTGTCTTCGATATTAGAAAAATGATGTTCATGCCAGCTTGTTATACCTTTTGTGTGGTTAATTTCTCGCCTTTAAATCTTACTATTGTTCAGAAGAAAGTTCTAACTACTGATAGAAACTTTCTTTTATGGGGGGAGATATGTTACGAATATGCAAATGAGATGGTGATCAACATGCTAATTCCAAGATGTGGCTCGAGTTGAGAGCAATAAACGGATCAAAGGTAACCAAATCATCTTGATTGTTCTTTATTTATCGAAATAATTCTGAGTTGTGGAAGGGCCAATATGAGTAGATTGCCCCGACCCAACAACATGAAATCTCCATGATAATAGAAAATATGAAATATTTGAATAAACATTTTATGCCTTTGAAAATAATTTTCACAAAATATTTTCATAGATGCTTAACAGATTTCCATAATTGTTAAGTCCAACTTAGAGAAAAGTTTGACTTAGGATCTTTGTTAAACACTCCCAGGTTTTGGCTATATTTTACAAGTATCTCTCCATGTTGTTTCTGCACAGGATCGAGCACCTCAGGGACGAGTTCAGAAAGTAAACTCAAGCAGATCGTTCCTCCATACCTGGACGATGACGACGACAGCGACGAGGAAGACGAGGACTACCGGTCCGGAGACGAAGAGGAGGAGGAGGAAGACGAAGAGGATGATGATGAGGAGGAGGAGGAGGACTTTGATGGGGAGGATGAGGAGGAATTAGGAGAAGGAGAAGACAGTGGTGATTTTGAGGAGGAGGAGGAGGAGGATTACAGAATGCAGTTGCCAGGTGGAAAAGAAGAGGTACAAGTACGTCAATGTTGGGGAAAGAAGTTTGCAATATTTGGATACACCCATAACATCCTTTCATAACCTTGTTTTAAACGATCTACAATTATAAAGTAACAACATGTTAGGTTTCATTCTTTTTAAATACTTAATACATGTATATCGTCTCTAAATATTGAGAAGGCCCTTTTGGCTCCAAACAGACGCTTCATTGGCTCACGTGATGATGAATGTCTAATTTATAAACCGTTTCTGTGCATAAATTCAATGATGAGGCTGTTAGGCCCCATTTTATAAAACAGATGATGCACAGGTTCAATTCGTGGGTTGGTGGAATTTTGTCACACAGTATCTTCATATTGGGTGTAAAACCATTCAAAGGTACCTTGTGCACACTATTCCAACCGATGCACTCAAACCTGTGCTTCATTTGTATACTGTATTCCTAATTTTGCCTTGAGATATTCCTAATTTTTGCCGTGAAAGGGTGGCAGGTATGGACAGCTCAAGTAAATCTATTACCCTGATCAACCAATCAGCTCTCTCTGATAACCCTGATCAACCAATCAATCTCTCATGATAACCCTGATCAACCAATCAATCTCTCTCTAATAACCCTGATCAACCAATCAATCTCTCTCTAATAACCCTGAATAACCAATCAATCTCTCTCATGATAACCCTAATCAACCAATCAGCTCTCTCTGATAACCCTGATCAACCAATCAATCTCTCTCTAATAACCCTGATCAACCCATCAATCTCTCTCTAATAATCCTTATCAACCAATCAGCTCTCTCTTTTAACCCTGATCAACCAATCAATCTTTCTCTAATAACCCTGATTAACCCATCAATCTCTCTCTAATAACCCTGATCAACCAATCAGCTCTCTCTTTTAACCCTGATCAACCAATCAAGCTCTCTCTTTTGTGTCTCTTTTTTTATAGCCTGGCAGTGACAGCGGGTCAACGGCTGTGGTGGCGCTCCTCAGAGGAAAAACACTCACGGTCGCAAACATCGGCGATTCACGATGCGTGCTGTCAAGGGACGGGGTGGCCCTTGACATGTCGTACGACCACAAGCCCGAGGACGATGTCGAGCTGAGAAGGATAGAGAAGGCAGGCGGGAAGGTCACGCCGGACGGGAGGGTCAACGGGGGACTCAACCTCTCCAGAGCATTTGGTGAGTTAAAGCCCCACTGCACTACTTATAGCTGCTTGCACCCTCTATATAGCAAACCATTCCTAATCGGTGACCATAAGTCCCCCATGATCCCCTTTTTCTTATGTGAATTGAGAGCTGATTAGATGAGGTAACCACCTGTCAGTGACCTTGCAGGGAGGTCCAATCCCCCCTGGCCAAACTAGTTCAGATGGGCTTTAAGCAAAAGAAATTTGAGATGTTTGTAGAGGTGTCATAGTCGAGTGGTTTAATCCCTAGGCTTGGGATGAAGAGGTTGTTGGTTCGAGCCCCGGCACGGCACTTGTGCCCTTGGGCAATTTATCAACATTGCTTCTCTCCACCCACGTGTCAAACAGTAGATTGTGCCTAATTGAATCAATCACAATCGGCACAATGCATCATTTTTGCTGTTTATGACAATTTCTTTCTTTCCATGAAAATGGCCATCCTAAACAATTTTATCTGTGGAAGTTTTATGACACAAAGTTAATCTTGTTCTGCAGTATATGTTTATAGTCTTTGTTTGTATATGAAATCCAACCTCAAGTTTTGGTTGCAATAAAAAACAGAGTATTCATCAGAATTTTATAATGAATAGTCTTAAATTTATAGATAGTGACTAAAATGACAACGCATCTTTTTTACTCTTTTTAGCAAGAATCCTTGTCTGCAGTGGAGGAAGAAAATCAAATACTCTCACCTTGGTCATTTGACCGGTAACATTTGTAAATTGACCGCACTCATGTACCCATTCTGTACCTCTCTCCACAACAGGTGACCATTGCTATAAGATGACGACATCTCTACCTCCTGAAGAACAGATGATAAGTGCCTTCCCTGACATCAAAACCGCCACACTCACAGAGCATGACGACTTCATGGTCGTTGCATGTGATGGCATCTGGTATGTATTATTCATGGCATTTTTTTTTTCAGTGGGACTCTTTAATGGGATCGTTTAACAATGTTAAATCTGAGATGCACGGCCCTTTGTATACTGTTATCAGTGTCTGTGATATGGTGTAATATTGAAGCCCTGAAAAAATTGCGCTTCAAAATGATCATGAAGTGCGTCGAAAAAGTAAGACCAGTTTTACCATACTCATTTTTCCCAATAGACTGTAGTGTTATAAAAAAAAAAACGATAGGAAAACAAATTCTGAAATTTCTAATTTCTATCATAGATATCTTGATAATCAGACAGGCCATTGGCTTGTAAAATTCATGGGATGCATGTACGACGTAAAGGTTTGTAATCATGATTGCAGCATGAGCAAAATCCAGGATTTTTTTTTAAATCTTAGGCAAAGTTTCCCAATCTGTTTAATGCCTTCATACTACAGTCAAATCTAGTTTAGAAACTTCCAGTCTACAAAGACCACATTTTTTGTTTCCCCTGAAAATGGTTTCTCATTGAAACTTGTGCCATGGGTGGTACCTGTCTACAAAGACCACCTTTTGTGTTTCCCTTGGGCGGCCGCTGTAGACAGGTTTGACTGTATGAGAAATTGTTTCATAATTTGTTACAGAATTATTGTATTGTGAAAGTGGTGTACACATCTGAAAAAATATGGTATAAAGAAACTAGTTTGAAGAGATCGGTCGACACAAGGTTAATGTCAGCTTTATACATGTAGGTGAAAGCTGGGCCCCATTTCACAAAACTTTTCATCGGTGATAAATGACAGTTTTTTGTTATAAGCTACTGAAATCCTTGCTTCTGATTGGTTATCAATTTCAATTTTTTTTTTTTTCCAATTCAAGTTGCAAATTATTGTCTTTTATTAGTCAGAATGCGAATCGCATATAATAATTGTTGCTCGGTAAGAAAAACAATATGCAATTTGATTCTGACTTATTGAGATATATTCAGGCCTGATAAAAACCCGATTTAAATCGGTTTTCCGATTTTTTATATTTTTCCCAATTTTTTCCCAATTTTTTTTTTTCTTCCCGATTTAAAAAAAAAAAAAATCAAGATTTTTTTTATTTTTTTAATTTTTTTTACCAGATTTTTTTTCTTCTTCGCTATTAATTTTATCCTGATTTTCCTGATTTCCACTTTATTTTCTCTGTTCTACCCTATTTTTTTCCCAAATTTCCCTATTTTTTCCCAATTTTCTCACTCGAAAGGGGGGAATGTTGTTAGATGCCATTTTTTCCCCGCGAATCCTCTTCTTTTTTTTTTTACTCAAGCGGGGGCGTGGTTGAGGGGAAAACAAAAAACCTTTTTTTTTTTTAGTGCTCACTATCACCCCTGTATATTGTAACGAGGCACTGACAGATTTGTCCACTAATTGGATCGCATTAGGAAAATGGCCTATTAGTGAAATGACAAAGTTCTTTGATTACATAGGTAGATTACTCTGATATCACCTTTATTACAGGAATGCCATGACCAGTCAAGATGTGATTGACTTTGTAACGCACAGACTGGAAAATTCAAGAGAGTCCGACCAAAGTAATAAACTTTCCAAGATTTGTGAAGAGGTGAGTATACTTTTTTATGCCTCTGTTACAAAGTAGCCGAAGGCATTATGTTTGGAGGTTGTCTGTACGTCCTGTTCTTGTGATTGCGTTATCTCAAGAACCGATTTAAGGATTACCACTAAACTTGGGTCATGTATGTATCTTGCAGAGCCAGTGAACTGATTAGATTTTGGGGTCACAGGGCTCATTATGTGTGCACAAATAGCTTGTGATCACATTATCGTTGGAACGGATGGACGGATTACCATCAAACTCAAGGCATGTATGTATCTTGCAGAGCCCATGAACTGATTAGATTTTAGGGTCATGAGGTCAAAGATCAAAGGGTCATACATGTAAATAAAAAATAGCTTATATTCACGATATTCTGAGAACCTGTTAATGGATTACAATCAAACTTGAATTTTAAAAATTGCTTCTGTTTGGTTCGTAACATCGCTCTATGGCCGAGGCATCATTTTCGAAAATCCATCTAGTTTTATAGTATTTCCGTTGTTTTGTTTTTAACATGTATAAGTGTCCCAATACCAAGCAAATATCTGCTGACAGAAAGATGCCGGTGAGGAATTTAAATTTGGCACAGCCGTTACATATGTTAAAAGATATCCCATTGGTACATACTGTGTGTTTGCGTTTGCAAGGGTTTTTACAGACGTGTATTAACAGGATAATCGTTTTCGTCTTGACACGGCAAACCTTTAACACTGGTCAAGTTGTAGGTAGATCACAGTGTTAACCACTGGACTATTCCTTGGTATCTGGTGTAGTCTTCCCTATTACCCTTGAAAAGTTTTATGTCAGTACTTTTTATTTAAAGATACTATGTCCCTTTTGCAGCCAACATCAAATTCTGTAGAACTTTGCAGGAATTATGAATATGTCATGTATGTCGTATCTGTGATATTCAAACGTTAGCAATGTCCTAATATTCAAATTATGCAAGGAAACCTGTGTACTTGCTAGACTTCACTGTCAGACACTATGGAGCGACACTATTATGTAATAACATACATAAAATGAGCTGTAAAGGGTACATGAGCATTTGTCTACATCAATCACCCACTTCTTGTAACGGCCAAACTTAAACTGATTAAATCTTTGCGCAGCATTAAACATTCAACTAATCGGTACAATGGTATGAAAATCAGACTATTACTTCCTAGCTCTATACCTCTTAAGTCGATTCGACAACTTATATTCGTTATTTTCCCACTTAAAGACATTTTCAAGCCCACCCCCCCCCCTTTTTTTGTTTAGGGAAGTTCTAAATTAGTATTATCTTTCAAATGCCGTTGGAATTTAACCTTCTCATTTTTTGGGCCTGCAAATGAACATAGTACCTTTAAAGTCATGAGAATCTTAGAATACTGTGACAAACCCTAGAAGGTTAGAGCAGTTTGTTGGTTTAAAGATGTTCAAGCGGCGGTATATAGTCGTTCGTGAAGAAGCCAACTTGTCAAATACTGAGCCAACAGGTTTTACACTCCCGTACGGACGTATGCATAAAGTGACACTAGTACACTTGGGAGCGTAATAACTGTTGGCTCAGTGTGCTGCCCTCTATATACCCACGCATGAGCAACTTTAATACAGGAGTAGTTAAGATTTCAGACTATTGGAGACTGGAGTCTATAAAATATTTTAATTTAACCAACCCAGTTCTTGGTAGAGGGCTAAAAGTCATTTACTTCTGTGACATTTTACATCTTTTCATTCCTTAAAGGTACTATGTCCCATTTGCAGGCCAAAAAAATAAAAAGGTTAAATTCCAACGGCATTTGAAAGATAAAAAAAATAATTTAGAACTTCCCTAAAAAAAGAGGGGCTCAAAAATAACAACTGTTGTCAAATCGACTTAAGAGCTATAGAGCCAGTAAGTAATAGTCTGATTTTCAGACCATTGTACCGAATGGTCATACGTTTTATGCTGCGCAAAGATTCAATCAGTTTAATTTTGGCCATCACAAGAAATGGGTTATTGATGTAGACAAATGCTCATGTACCTTTTACTGCTCATTTTTTACCAAAGAAGAAGAAAAAAAGACATTCAGTCACTAAATAGTGTCTGACAGTGAAGTCTAGCAAGTAAACAGGTTTCCTTGCATAATTTGAATATTAGGACACTGCTAACGTTTAAATTTCACAGATAGGACATACATGACATATTCAGAATTCCTGCAAAGTTCTACAAAATTTGATGTTGGTTGCAAAAGGGACATAGTATCTTTAACTCCTTCTCCAGCTCTTTCACTTCTGGTTAGCCCCTGACACGGCGGGCGATGGAACAGGGTGTGACAATATATTCATTGTACAATTCCTTTACGATGGCTCAGACTCCATCTGAAATGTTTTACGGTCATATTTTTATGTCCATTTATAATTATATGTATCTCTTTTCCTTCTTTCAATCTTCCCCCAGCTCTTTGATTTCTGCTTATCACCCGACACGTCTGGCGACGGAACCGGGTGCGACAACATGACCTGCGTCATTGTACAATTCCACAGCAACGGCGCAGACTCCATCTCGGGGGCTTCGGTCAGCGCCAAGAGAAAATCGGCCGAGGATAAACCGGAAGAGACGGACAGCAAGAAACCAAGACATTGACCTTCGACCTATGCAGTAACTTCTCTGTCGGAAAGTGGAAGTCGACCCGTGAAATAAGTTGGTTTATTGAGAGCAGAAAAAAGAAGAGAATCAATTGGTGAAATTTTTTTAGGGGCAAATCCGATACAGAATAAGAAAGTTATCAATTTTGTTGAAGTTGCAATCAATCACATGGTAATTAGCAACTTTGTGACATACCTCTCCCTTTACCCTGTACTGTACGTCCATAAATTTCCAATTCCATGGTGGTTGATGAATCGAATTAATCTTTTTATATAGAGCCTGTTGTAAAATAAACATGTGTCCAGTCATATCTCTAGGGCAGGGGTATAAGGAAAACAATATCTCATTTTAAATCAAATTGAAATTAATTTGAATTTCCTTGTGCAGAACATGCGGGGGAGGTGCGTAGAGAGGACATGTACACTGTATGTCAAAGTATATTGCCGATTTGCGCTTGATCAATTACAACTTGCAAAATTCATAACTGTCATACCTTTTAGCAGATTCTCTGATTATTTTTGTTCTCATTTTCATGCTCTTGTTTGAACGAACTTGATGCGAGAGTGGACTTCCGACTTGACCTGCATAGCCATCATTTCCAAAGCCCTGGGCCCGTTTCACAAAGCCGTTTTTCAATGACCAATCACAAAAATCATTGACAAATCTGCTGATAACCAATCAGAAACAAGGATTTCAGTAGCTTATAACAAAGCCTGTCATTTGTCACGGATGACAAGTTTTGTGAAACACCCCCCTTTTCTCACAAGTCTGTATTCGCCCTATAAGTGCAAACCAGCATAGAAATCCTACAACTGAACATTGGGGGCGCACTTCTACAGAGTTGTGGAGTGCTTCTGCCAGTTTATTCTCATTCTCTTTCTTAAATGACTCTTTGCTCATGATGACTACCTATATATCACAGCAACAACAACTTTTCTGCCTGGTATTTCCACCTCCACACTTAGTTGTGATACTTGAAAGGTTTTCTCTTCGTTCAATCTTTATAATTATATCATACCTCCTCTTTCATGGTACCAGAAATATGCGGCGTTCACAAGTGACTACCTGAAAAGAACGTCAAAATATTGTGGCGTAACCGGGATCTGCAGGGGTTATCTTCTGCCTTGCAGTCTCTCAAAATCCGGTCCACGCTCTCGACAATCATTCATCAACGATCTCACAGTGGGCTCTCAGAAAAGTGTATCGTGAAAGAAAAACGTGGACTAGCTCTCATTCACTCACTCCCGCAACCACTGAATGTATGACAGGACTAAAGAAAAAACACTTACAGAGTATTTGCAGTTCAGGTAACTTTATCTCGTTTCTTGTACCTGTCGCAACGACAGCTCAACATTGACTGACTGACATCTCACGATGTACATGTTTCTTCTCACAATCAATTATAACGCCCTCTACATCTTACTAAATTACTGGACTAGTTATGCTACAATATAATCAAATATATGATTAATACGGGAATGCAGGATCAGGTTTTGAAGTCTTTGAAAACTCACGACTAATACAGTTTCTGTCATGCTGCTCAAGTGAGGAACTCTTTCTAGTTTCTCACATTCTTCACCAAATGAACAAATCAAAGGTGCTTGTAATCCTCTTTCTTGTGGACAGTGCTGCAATGGCATAGCTTTAGTAGTGACAGTCAACTCCACAGTCTTTAGTTTTGTATGTATACTATGCTTCCTGATCGTACATGTATGTGGTCTTCAAATTATTCTAGGAGTTCACTCAACCTAACCCATATCTCGCTTGAATCCCAAACCCTAACCCCATTTTCTTTGACAAATGTCGCCAGAACAAATGTCGGATCATCGTTCAAGTAGACGATAATACAATTTTTCTTGCGTGTTGTCACCTGCGTTTTGTGTAAGTTCTGTGTTGCCAGGCTCCTGTTTCTGATAATGCATTCCATTCTGTAGCCTATGGTTCGAATATACAGTATGTCAACTGTTTTATATCACAACTGTGAAATGGGGACCTTAGTCGTCCCTGACAGAGAAAATGGATTGAATCTTCCACAGATTGAATTAAATCATTTTGTAATTAAATTTCACGATAATGATCTGAAAAAAAGAAGAAAAAAAATATTTTTCTTGATCTGCATGTACATGAGTTTCAGTTATTCCTCTCTGTATATTGTAGACATTAAGAGAGTAATTATGACATCTGTGTTAAGAACTTTAAGAAGTTCATCGTAATAAGGCCTAATCAATGGTCAATTGTTTGTAAGTTTCAATAATGTTGAATTCCTCAGAAATTGTCAGTCCTTGTTCCTACCTTCAATTTGTACAAACGTTTTCACATTTTGTAAGATGTATTATGCAATCGAAAATTGCTGAAAGTAATTCGATTTGAAAACTTCAAAATTGATCATCGATACGAGTCATATACAGCACACGTGTATAAAGTGCAAGCACACATACACATGTACATGTATATTTTTTCAGTTGATAGATAAAAGCAGCTTTACCGGTGTTCAAATATAGTGGTACTAATTTTTCCAGTGATTTTTATTTGCTGAAAAGACAGCCACGTAAACCTATTTTTATATTCAATTGATGATGTGGTGTTATTTGTTGAAATGCTTTGTGCTGTCCGGTTTCTTTTTATCTTCCCGACACATGTTACAAATTGTTGTTCTCGTTATCTGTTGGGCTGAGAAATATTCCAATACAGTGGGAACTCATTATGATCGGTACATTTGGACCAAGAAAATTATCTAGTTATATCAGGATTATCATTCTTTTTTAAAGAATATAAAGTGTTGGAACCAGCAAAATTACCTTGGTTTATGAGGTTTCTCAATATCAGAGTTCTTTATATTAAAGACAGTCAATACTACTGGGCCAGAAGGGATTAGACCACACAGCGAGGTCACTGACAGGTGGCTATCTCATTAACTCAGCTCTGAACTAACATAAGAAAAAGAGGATCATGGGGGACCAACAGGCACCGATTGGGGAAGTTTTCTATAATGAGGGAGCAAGTAGCTACAAGTAGGACAGTGGGGCTTTAAACAACTTTCCTCCGTACAACCAGTGTATTCTATGTTGGCTAAAAGATTAAAGTTAAAGACGGGGTATTCTACTGACGCTACTCTAGATTTACGAACACTGCCATCTGCTGCTCACAATGTCCTGACGTGTCGACAACCATGTCCCACAATGCATGATGATGCTTCGGTCACGGACCAGGAAATCACTCTATGTTCACCTTCACCGAAACATGGCGTAATTGAAAATACATTACAGCAGTCAGAGCGTTGTCAGTAGAATACTCTGTCTTTAAGATGTTCATGCATGGGTATATACCGGTAGTCATTCGTGAAGTAGGCAACTTGGTGATCACTACATAACACTGAGCCAACAGGTATTACGCTCCAGTGCATACGTCCGTTTGCTGCCATCTTTATACCCACGCTTGAGCAACTTGAACTTTAAGTCTCCTAGGATCTTTATCTGTAATGAACAAATCAAGAAAATGAGTCGGGTCAATCTATTATTCTCATCTCTAAAATTATGCCAAAAAATATCTAAATTTGCCTTGGCACTGAAAGGGTTCAAACAAAACAATTTTTAACAATTTTCTAAAGAGACTAATTAGGACTACCAAGTATTCTATATCCCATCATGTTTGGATAGCCTAATAAGTCATTTTTTGCAAATTTTGAAGGCTGATGGACAAGGCTATTGAATTTGCCTGAAGGTCATTCTTTGCAATTTGGCCAATCGCATTAATGAGGAAGAGGTTTTTCTTTTGGTAAAATATATCTTCGGATCAGAAACCATACTCGTCTGCAATGGCCACCGCCATACCATGTTGTAGATAAGATAAAGGTGAGTTCTGGTAAAAAAAAAAATAATAATAATTCTCACAGAATCAAACGAAAATTGCACTGAATGTTCAAGATTACAAATAAATGTCATTTGTTCTCTTGATATCCACCAAAGATTCATGACGAAATTTGGAGATTTCTGGCCAGGCAGCCCGATGGAAATGTCAAATCGCAAAATGGGGGAGTGAATATTTTTTATATTCTGAGACTAGAATGTTTATAAACTGTGAATTACCCATCAACTATAACAAACAAATTTTGGAGACTTGATAGTGGTTTTGAGCTTACAACTCTCATGGTAGGCTTAATAAATTATTTTACATGATCAACTATCCCAAATAACAATCTGTTCTAAAATGCATTTTCATTAATTGGGACTAGTTTCTATTGAATTAGGACTTAAAAAGCTTAAAGCAATCCACAACATTTCACCTGTAAATGACCCCTCACCAATCAAATTGCTCTATTTTACTCTTTTTTTTTCTGTTAGTGCCTGTCCTTTCGGAGCGAGGATATTACGGTTATTTTCAAAAGGACATGATCAGTCGTCGCTGTTCTACATTGTACATGTATGTTTGTTTTGTTGGGAAGAAAACAGAAATCTTAATTGATGATTATGTTTCATATGTTGGAATAAATAGAACAATGCAAATTTGCTACACATTTGACTGACGTGAGTGTACTTTCATCGTAGTTTCTTATTTAGTGGAGCTTGAGAGCGTTTTCATTTTGTTTTCTCTCTTTCTCTCTCTCTCTCTCTCTCTCTCTCTCTCTCTCTTCTCTCTCTCTCTCTCCCTCTCTTTCTCTCTCTCTCTCTCTCTCTCTCTCTCTTTATCTCTCTCTCTCTCTCTCTCTTGATTGTTTGATGGTTTGTTTTCTACCCGACTGGTAAAAAAGCATATGTGTGTATAGGCCTGAGAAACAAGGGAACTATTGGTTTAAATCCTATCCTAGGAACTTGCATATGAAGATTAATGCAATAACAAAGAAAATAGTCTCTCATCCGCCAGCGTCTTATTTAGTGAAATAGTTAGGTTGTTACTTGTTACTAACTTTTCAAAAACGTCCCAATTTTCTGATAAAGATGAAGCCGATTTCTTTACAGGTAAAAGAGTTTGAACTTGAACACGGATGCGCTTTCCACAAAACAAATTCCAATTCTATTCCTCAAACTTATTGCACACCGTGTGGAAGTGTGTGGGTGTGTGATGGCCTGTGGGAGTGTGATAGTTTTGGTGAGTTGCTGTTTGGTCCAATTTCGTCTACTAACCGATTGGTTTATAACTTTATTCCCATTTGATCTACACCCAGCCCGTCTACTATCCACGTGGTCTAATAATAATTTTGTCTCATTATCATTTGGTCTAACGTCCATTTAGGCTAATAGTCATTTGGTCTAATTTTCATTTGGTGTAATCTCAAATAGGTCTACTACCCATTTGGTCTTTCACTCATTTGGTCTACTTGCCAGGCGGTCTAATTCCCATTTTGGCTAATATCCATATGGTATACTAGTTATTCAATGACAAAAATAATCACCAAATGATTATTAGAACTTATGGATGGTAGTCGAAATAGGAATTAGACCGACTGGCAATAAGACCAAATGACTATCAGCATAAATGGTCATAGACCAAATTTTAAGTAGATGGAATGATTATTTGACCATTTGGATTGTAGACTGGCTAGGCCGGTGTAGACAATAGGGGGAATAGACCAACTGGGTTTCATATTACGAACTAGTAGTAAACCAAACGGATACGAACCATAGTTATGTGGGTGTGTAATGGTTTTGAGAGTATATGATAGAATTTAGGGAGTGCGGTGATTGTGTGAATGTACGATGGTTTGTAGCATGCGTTCGATGGTTGCATAGCCGTAAAGTTGTAAAGTCGTACAGTTTACTGCGTTCTGATTGGTCAAAACCTTACTTCCATAAAATGGATGTATGGTTGTATATTGTCATGAATATGGCATGTTCCGCCCGCCATATGCGGTGGGTGTGTTATGATTGTGTGGGTGATTAATGTTTGTGTGGGGGGGGGGGATGTGACGAATATGTGGGAATGTGATGAGTGTGACGGTTGTGTGTTTCATTACTTTTAACTTCTTTGTTTGATCAAATCAAATGCAGTATAAAATCTTCACAAGTCATATAATTTGATTCTAGTAACCGTATTTTAGTACATTTTTCCATTTCAGCTATTTATATACAGATTCCAGTATGATTACATTTGTAACTTGACATTACTAAATATATATAGGCTTATACCTATTCGTTTTATTTACCTTTAAACTGAAATGAGATCACAATATTCCACAAGGGTACAATTAAGATGATTTTGAAGAAAACAAATTAAGACACTTTGATGAGAAATTCCAAGCCGTGAAATATACGTATAGACAACAAGTAGAAAGATGAAAACCAAATATTTGATAAACAGACTTTCAATTGAAAACAATATAGATACTGAACTTATGTACATCAATTATTATCAATGCAATGTATTTCAAGTAAGGTAAGGGCCTCATTACCACAGTATAAAATATATCACTTTCATTTCATTTCATTTCTAGCTCTTTTTGACACGATTATACATTGTGTATAAAATATATACATGTGTATCAATACAAAATGTTCATTCATTCATTCGGGCAATGTACATGGCTCGTTCTAAGAATAATTACATGTATAGGGCACTTTATACAGGTGTGTCTAAGCGCTCTAATTCGAGGGCCCGTGGATTCTTTGTCATTTGTATTGCATTTTTGCCTGAATAAACAATCTAAACTGCAATTACTGTGTGTAACTGCAGTATCTAAGTTTTGTTTTCATTCAATGTATACAATGACAATCGACATGAATTTTCTTCACCATTTAATTTTGGAAATCTGTCGATAGAAAGTCAGCAATGGTATCCCGACCGCCTTATTACTAAATAAGTGCTGTACGAAGCATGTGAATGCCGAATATAAGATTTATTCCCCTTCAAATTCAGAATCGAGCTGAGTTCTTTATAAATCTGACACCAGACGGCTTAGCGGTAGAGCTTGAACTTTGTTCCTCCCTCTCCGGCCAGAGGATCGCTTACAGAGAACATCATAATGTTGGCGTGGTCTGCAAGAGGTTAAAGGCAAGGTAGCAGGTATTTTACATGTTACTTAGAAAAAAATCTTTCTAACATTGTTCCTTCAAAATTTTGTTCAAATATTTAAGTTTTATCCGATTTTTAACAATGCATGTATTCTCTTGAAATACGTATTTACTTAAAACCCAATGGTAAAAGAATTAAAGAAAGATTTAACTCAACAAACTGATAGCCTTAAACTTATGAGCCCGTTAAAGACATCATCAAATTACTCCTCTATATTTTATAACTCAACAAGCTAAAATTCTCCAAAGTATGCATCTTTCCTTGCTAGCCATCGTTACATAAAACTAAATTATACGTGCATTAGAACTTAGAACATATTTAAGCTACAGTCTAAAAATATATCATTAACTGTCTCAGTGGATTTGTATCATGATCTATTATTAACAGATAAATATTGATTAACTTCCTTTCTAAAATCTCAAAAGCAGCCATTATGATATCGAGAGAAAAACAACAACATGAATACAAAGGTACTGCATATTCATTCCAAAAATAGTGCTTGACCTATGTAGATATGTTTGCGTTTGCGAAAATGTGTGCGTGTGTGTGTGTGTGTGTATGTTTGTTTGTGAGCTGTTGGAATATAAGATGTGCAAATGTTCACAGCGTGGCAACTTTTGTTGTGGTGTGTGATAAGATGTGTTTTAGGGTGTGGGTTTTGTATGCTTGTGTGTATGAATGTGGTGTGTTTTGTGGGTGTGTGTGTGTGTTTTGTGGGTGTGTGTGTGTTTGTGTGAGGGAGGGGGATCTGGGAGTACCAGTAAAATAACCTCCGGTTTTTTGTTTTTTTCTTTTTTGTTATTATAAATGAATAATATGTACAATTGACTTATAACTTATGTTTATGTACTTTAAGTTTACTTTCAATTTTTGCTCAGTTATATAAACTGCATATGAGTTGTTGTTTAATTACGGTTTTTTTTTTCTTTCAAAGTGTGTAGTGAGCAAGACTTACTTTCTCCAGAGGTAGTAACAGGCAATGATAGTCGGTAGGCCGGCCCCGAAAACTACTATTGAAATGGGAAACAGATAGCTCTGATCTGTAAGAAAAGCAATGATACCACAACACATATAAAAACGAGTGTATCCTTCTCAATTTTTTTTTTTTGGGGGGGGGGGAAATAACAATAATATTAATATTCGGTTCACATTTTTGGAAATTGATACCCCGGCTTTAGCCTAGCTGCCATTATGGCGCTCTAGCATTTTAAGAAATTAATTCCTGCCAGGTACCCATTTACCTCACCTGGGTCGAGTCGACATTAGTGCCGCAGCGAGACTCGAACCGCGGACCTTGTGATCCACAGTCCGGTGACATATCCACTCGACCACGACACTTTTACAAAGAATTGACTATTTCATTGCATATCTCGTGGACATTGACTGAATATCACGGTCCTCAGTGGCCTAATGACACAAGTGCCCCGTATATCAAAAAAATTAAAAGAGGGAATGCATTTGGCAACGTTACATTTATTTGGCCCCTCACAGCGGATACAGGGGGTACCTGCCCCCCCCCCCCCCATTTCCCACTCGAGTGGGGAACAAGGGGAAGTAAAATATGATTTTTAGGGTGGACGAAAAAAGGAGGAAGGAAAATTAGGCTCTTTCTTTTCTTACTTTTTTTTTTACTTGCCATAACATTTTGGGTCTTGTGACTGCCCCCTGCCAGATCCTCCTGAAACTGATGATTGTTTTTATTCTCCTAGTTTTCCTCAAATAACAATTGTCAGGGGGGAAAGGGTACCTCGTGTAAATATTAGCTTGAAACTTCAAAAATAATGCATTAAACTTTAATACAGTTTGGTATTTTAAAAGAGGCGAAATTAAAGATACAGTTTCTGGCAATGTATTACCAAATGAATGAAAAGGTCTGGACTTTCCATTTTATTGCAAACGTTTCCATAAGCGCCATACTCACTTTTTCTGACTTGTGGGTCGATCATGCCTTCATCGTTAGGTAACTGCGTAGCGGTCCGAACACTACTGCCTTTCGTGGGCTGACTAGCAATGCCTGGAAAATATATTTGTAAGATTTGCATTTTTACCCAAGCATTTTAGGTTTTAAGGTAGATTCATGAATAATTTCTCGTTAGTAATATGTGAAGTACTGAAGTGCACTTGTTTTATAAATCAACATTATTTGTTTCCTATTCATTTTTTTGTGTATACAAATCAGTATTTCACGGCGAGGAACTCTTCTAAAAAGGCTTAATTTGAATTCGAAAGTACAATACCGCTAAATGGCAACGCTTTAACGGAGCGGGATTTTTTTACTTCTTCTTTTCCTTATTCTTTTTAGACATAATAATGATGATCATGATGATAATGGTGATGAACATGAGTATCTACAAGACAGATGCCAAATATAATGATGTGATTATGATGATGTTAATGATAACACTAATTGTAGAGAAAATGGTGAGGCTAGTAAAGGTGACGATGATGACGATAAGGATGATGATGATGACGGGGATGATGACGATCATCATCGTGAATTGTGTGATAAAGACAAGAATACGGATAAAGATGACGATGGTGATGATGATGATGATGATGATGATGATAATGATGGCAATGGTGGTAGTAATGATTATGATCACAAATTGTGATTCACAATTATACTGAAAATGCTGAATAAAGCATAATAATGAAAATAATGATGACGATGGTGATGTTGGTGGTGCTGGTTATGACGATTAATTTAAAAATTAAAAAAAAAATGGCATTGATTTTGTTACTTTCGTCCTATGATGATACAAAAAAAACTGTCTCTGCTCCGATATGAGGGAATTATGGAGGTAATGGCACAGGAAATGAACAGTCGGCAAACAATAATTGTACCTCGAAACCTGCTTTCTTTTCATCAATGGAGAGATGGAGAGATGGAGAATCACATATCGATTTACATATATAAAGCGTAGGAGTATAATTAGCTATTGGAAATGGTTTCTCTGATAAGGGTAGCGCTACCGGAAGTAGGGAACGGTTTGTTCACTTTTGATCAATACACAATATTCATAACAATTTAGATTTAACAATGAAACCATCTTTCTAATTAGAAAATTGCGATGACTTCAGGCAAGAAGAAATATGAAAAACAATCTAAAAATGCTTATAGTTACGAGACTAAAGATGTGTATCTAAGATGTTGCCCTTGGTTACAAATTAATGGCAGGTGCATTTATATGACTATATCATTCTCTCTTTCTTCATCATGTTCATCTCTCTTTGTACCGCCATTACCCTTCATTTTTGTCACCCTCTTCTCCATCTCCTTTCTTCATGAAATAGTTTCATATTGTATAGTCTGTTTCCTATCAAATTCACCAACGATCCAAACGAACTTCCCACATCAATTTCGATATGCGGGTAACATACTGAAATATGCGAATATGACAATGATATAGTCATGTAATACGAACATGGTTTCTAATGGGTATTGAAACGAGGACGTGTCGTGGTATAGTGGTTTACTCCCTTGACTTTCAAACCAAGGATTGAGGGTTCTAATCAGAGCATGGCACTAATTTCCTTTTGCAAGACGTTAATCCACATTTTCCACTCTCCACATAGGTGTATATGGTTACCTAGCGATCGCTGGTGTGAAAATAATTGCAAAGAAGAGTATCATTTAAGCTGATGAGACTTCCCTGGGTAAAGAAATAACTATAATTATTATTACAATTATTATTATATTGCATGCAATTGATCTATTGCCAGCGCCCCCGTAAAACATAGAACATCCCATTTTTCAAATGTAAGCTTTGGTATTATTTGCTAAGCAACTTTTTATTTTATTTATTTGTTTTGAGGTTTTTTCCCGCTTTGTCTTTGTCGTTGTACGACGCATACTCCGGGGGAAATCGTCGTACGGGATCTGTTTTACTCTAACCGAATTCCTAACTTCCCCATCCCTAACCACAAAACTATACCTTACCCTAACCTTAACACAAAACTAACAAACCCGGTTGCGATCCTAACCCTATGTCTTTGACTAATAAGGCCCGGATCGAATGCCACATGATCAATAGTCGGATCACCACATACATATTTATATCATTTCTCAATGTCATTACCTCCAAATTCGGCAGAGTTTCCAGAAGTCCACGATGATTGTGGTGGTGATGATGATGATTTCATTGATGCGACGCACTTTGGTGACGTTGTCGAACGCCTCAACTCCAGCTTTAATCTCGCCAGGTAAAAACACATCGTCATCGCACTCGTCGGCGAAGTGAACGTCGACCTCGAAAGCAGCTGTATTGTATCAGCTAACGCACTTGTGGCTTCTGGTGTAGATGTCACTTCACCAGTGGTTGTGGATGTTGTGGCACTTGCTTGATACTCTGTGGTTGCGGGTGGTAGGCGTGTGATCAACGGGGACAATGCATTTGATGACATGGCTGTCTCTGTTTGTAATATAGCTATTGTTGACCTACTTAAAGTAGAATTTGAAGTAGCAACAGCAGTAGGAGTACTAGCATCAACAGTATTAGATCTAGAAGTAGGAGTGATGATAATAGTAGTAGAAGTAGTAGTAGTAGTAGTAGTAGTAGTAGTAGCGTCAGTAGTAGCATCAGCAGTAGTAGTAGTAATAGTAGTAACATCAGCAGTAGCAGTAGTAGTAGCATCAGCAGTAGCAGTAGTAGTAGCATCAGTAGTAGTATCAGTAGTAGAAGTAACATCAGCAGTAGCAGTAGTAGTAGCATCAGTAGTAGTAGTAGCATCAACAGTAGTAGTAGCAGTAGTAGTAGTAGCATCAGTAGTAGTAGTAGTAGTAGTAGTGGCATCAGCAGTAGCAGTAGTAGTAGCATCAGCAGTAGCAGTAGTATCAGTAGTAGAAGTAACATCAGCAGTAGCAGTAGTAGTAGCATCAACAGTAGCAGTAGTATCAGTAGTAGAAGTAACATCAGCAGGAGCAGTAGTAGTAGCATCAACAGTAGCAGTAGTATCAGAAGTAGAAGTAACATCAGCAGTAGCAGTAGTAGTAGCATCATCAGAAGTCGTGGTGGCATCATCGGAAGCAGTAGTAATAGTAGTAGTAGCATCAGGAGTATTAGTTGTAGAAGTAGCAGGAGTAGAATCAGTAGTATTGGCAGGGGTTGCATATGTCGTCGTACTCTGAGTCTGTGAAATTGTCGTCCCCATTGACGATGTTGCATTTGTTGAGTAAGTGATAGTATTTGTAAGGTTTGTCAACATGATATACTCAGTTGTATATTCCGATGAATTGGTCATTAAGGTTCCTGTTGCAGCCAAAGTACTATGATATGTTGAAGATGTAGGTGTAATCGATGTCTTTATTGTGGTGGTTCCTGTATGTGTTAAAATTTAAAATTGAGAAAAGTAATTGATAGTTAAGTTAAACCAATTTTGTTTTGGAACTTATTTATCCTTGACACGGTTGTCATAGAAAATGGAGCAATTTATTAGTCTAAATTTTCACAATCTTTCACATCCCGATGCCATATCTACAAGATCAATCTGAATCTACGTCATTGTTTGTTTTTCGTTTCAGGAATGTTTATCAGATTGTACAATGTTGTAATTTTATTGTTAAGCCTATACAACAATGTTAATAGTTGTGATATAAGGCAAAATGTGTAATGCACTGTATGTGTAGCATCAATTATTAAATCAAATCCTGAGTTTTTATGAATATAAAGACCTATAGCTCATAGTATCATTTTATTTGCCTTACGTATGATAAAGAGTATTGCACCATTTAGTAAATCCACTTACCGTATAGTAGCAAATCGTAGTCGATACACCGCAACCGCTCGTATTTTTGATTTCCAACATAAGCAAAGGTACCTGAGGAGGATCTTGCATACACCTCCACGAAGAACCCAGACCGTGGGTCTGAATGCGTGATTGTGTACGTATGGTCTTCTATCCCGGAACTGCTGAAGGCACATACACCATCATTACTCCACAAGGAGAAGGACGCCAAGGACATCATAGTCTCTGACGTCCCAACCTTCTCATGAGTGACGTTAAGACCCGAACTGTTGAAGCACGATGTGACGATGGTGAAATAATGAGAGAAAGAGTGGCCCTCGAAGTCGTCCATTCGGATGTAGGTAGTTTGGTTGGTATACTGCTCTTCGGGTGGTACTAGCACCATGGAGGTTACGCCCTTCATGAACTTCACGACCTGAACAGGTTGTTCACTTGTGATTCTCAGAATGGAATCTTCGGTAATGTCCAAATCGAATGTTTCTCCTGTGGTCAGATTCACCCGAGTACCGTTAATTGTGACTGTGGTGTTATCCCGACCAGCTGTCACTTGGACAAAGTATCCAGAAGTAGCGCCACCGTTAAACGGCGCCACGTTGAAGATAGTACCCCATCGGTCGTACGGTAGCAGCTGTTCTATGGCATAGTCGCATGGTCCATCTACGGCGTCAGGGCTATAGGCGCATGCTGCTCCGCTCACCACAGACACAGATTGGTTGGCTAAGATCCTTGATCCGGAGAAATTATTATAGCGAGTCGCGATAATGGCCTGGCTCCAGGCAGGAAGCTCGATGTCGAGCTCATTCGTGCCGTCGTAAAGGATCTCGTCGAATTTAAAGGCTGCGTTAGGCGTAAGGCGGACCAGAGTAGACTGTCCCGTAGATGATATGACTAGCTGGCCAAGACCAGGGTCTGCTCGGACCACCACAAAGTATTCTTGGCCCAGGTAGTCCAGCGGTATGGTGCCCATGGCCCCGAACCTAAGGTTCTTTGACAAAATAAAGAGCATCGAAACTGTCAGTATGATGAAACTCTACTACGATTGTAAAAACGATGTGTGGCAGATCTGTAGTTAGGTAGTTAGGTGTCAAAAGAGGATCGGAAGGGCTATCAAAATTGCCCTGGAATTATTTCTTATTTTGGTAAAGTGTTATATTTTGCCTATCCACCTCGGAACGAAACAATTTGTTTACGAGAAAAGATCATGAGAAATATACAATAACCATTCATCTGATCATGGCATTTTAGTATACATTCACAAGATCGCAAAATCAGGACAGACTGTTATAAAAAAAAAAGTTAGAAAACGCCTGGTACTGTTTCCTTTTCCTCTTTAACTGTTTTTGTAGTGTGGTCAAGCTGTTCAATATAATAGTTCTTCTTTTATTCTTCTGTCGCTTTTAGTCAATGTTGTTTTACATTTTAAAATTCAAGAGAGAAAAGTGGTACGTAAAATTTGAGCAACGGCGGAACCAATTATTGATTGGTCTAATGTGTAGTCTCCATGCGAGTAGGACAACTGTAAACAATACAAAGGAACACAGTTTCACAGACATTAGTATCTTCTAGCCTATGACCCCTTCTAAGCACTATACACTCCTAATTGAGGTATTGGGCATACATTTTAAAGTATAACTTACTGCATTGTCGATCCCATAAGCATACGTGCTGAAGGGATCATCTGATACTATTCGAAGCGTTCCTTCGTGCAAGCCCGTAGTTCTTGTGACGGTCGTGGCTGATGTGAACACGACTATCTTTCCTTTGGGCATAGCGTCCACCGGCGCTGCCAAGAACGCCCCGGTGAAAGGGCGGGAAAGATTAACTTCCGTTCCCGGGAGAAGGCGTGTTGTCTGCGTGATGCTTCCGAAGTTTCCTAGATCCGAGGAGGACTCGCCGTTCGGAAAGAGACCGAAGACTATCTCTTTCCCAAATCGAGACGAGTCTGCGTCTTCCCCAACTGCCAATGGTCATAAACAAGGTAACATTTTACTTTCCTATTCAGTGCAGACGAGATTAAAATGCAGTAATACTAGCATTCATAATTTTCCATGCAGGGCAAAATGAGGTACGAATGAAATTTAAAAGTAGTAAACTTCATGGAGCATTTTTTGCTCGGAAGTGAGATATAGCCAAGCAAACATTGAACATTAAACTTAAAACGTATTTTACTTGTTTTTATTATTATAAAACTAGCAGAACCCGCGGGATTCTAGAGGGGGGGGGGTGTAAATAGATATATAAATTGAAACCATGAAGAATTGTATTCGCAAATTAGAGGAAACCATAAGATACCACCCCAATGAAAGTGCTCTCCTGAAGATTGCATTAGAACAAACCCAAATTCATTACGGATGGTAATACCTATATATGTTTCATTTTACAACATATATTTTCTATAGAAATAAAGTATTACCCCGATGCTGTCGTTCCATCTCCCTATCCATTTTTCCTTTACTTCTACATTAATGTTTTGTCTACTGTGCGACACCAAAGACAACCTTTTTTAAAATAACTTTTCCTTTTTTATTTATTGATAATACCGGTTCTCCTTTCTATCTTGAAGCGTACCTGCGCAAGAGCTACCCAGTGCCATTGAAGAGTTGCAGATTACAACGAAAACAAAAATTCCAGTCCATATCCGTAGCACGCGTTTTTCGGTGAATTCCATCTGTGTAAGAGAAGTTGATGAATGACTGTATAACAAAAATAAAAACATACTTTCTTGAAAATAATGACGTGGATTTTTATTCGAATGTTTGTGTAAAGAGGGTTGCGATAGAGCGTAATTTCATTTCGTGCGATGTAAAGTATAGATTATCAAGCCATTATAAAGTAAAATAAGCCAAATGTACGAAACAAAAAGTGATGTATTCTGATACTAATTATCAGATATTGGTTATTGACAATTTCCTTTTGATACCATGGAAAGTAGAAAAACGTATAAGGTAGTTTTTAAGCAAATCGTCATTTCTAAAAAGTAATAGAAATTTAATTTCATATTAGTGTTTTATATACAGTGTTTACTATACGTATTTCCATTTAGGAGCGAAATAGTTAAACTTACCGTCCAGTGTCGAGTTTCTAGACGTGCAGTAATATAGATTTACATGTTTCCAGCAGATGTACAAGTATATCTTGAAAAGCCCTCTCTATATTCTTAAATGATGATCACCGCGATTGCAAATATGCCATGTCTTCCAGTCGATACTGTTTAATAGACCAGTGTTTCCAAGCACAGGTCCATATCGTTTTCCTGTCAATTTAAATTAACAAAAAATCCATTGTCTATGACGTTTGAGATGACAATCAAATTACATCTATGACGTCACAATAGAGGTCTTGAAGGGAGGGATCGCATAAGCACAACCGGAACTAATTTAATTGTATATAGGCCTATTGGTTAGAAATGTAGGTTATCAATCATTTTTCTCTTTCTTTTAAATACGTGGTTATCATCTGTTCTTTATTTTATTTTATTTTCATTTTTATTTCATTTTCATGTTTAAATGCTTTTTCTATCGAAATATTTCTTTTGAATGATCAATGATAATTATTGGATGAATGGTTTTATTTCACGAGGATACCAATTAATTAGTACTATAACTTTTTATATGCCTGTGTATTTATCAATTTTGTTTTTGCTGCTGTTATTTGTTTAATTATACCAAACAGGTATGTGCGCCACCCTGTATAAATATCGGAAATAAATAGTAATAATAATAACAACAAGATATTTGTATACCGCAAATACCGTAAATAAATAAATAAAAAAGATTCAGGAATGGTAGTAGGTGAATCCAGTGGTGAGAGCAGAGTGGTTTGGTGGTTGAAAGGTCTTGACTCTCCTACCAGAGGTCCTGGGTTCGATGGTTGCTCAGTGCTTACATCCACGGACAACGACTGGTGTTTTCCTCACACTTATCCCTCTTTACCCAGGTATATTAAATGGGCACCTGGCAATGCTGGGGTAGTAATAGGGACTTTTAGATTTGCACAACGACAACGTGGATTGCTACGATCGACGTCATTTTAATGCACTGCCTTGAATAGACGTCACACGTATCAGTCCACGCAAATCTAAAAGTCCCTATTATAATAATTGCATGACGCAAAGGAGGAGCAGTAATAATACTAAGGTGCCGCCTACACTTGGCTATTACAGTAAAACCTGTGTATAAAGACCACTCAAGGGAGACAAGAAAAGTGATCTTAATACTTAAAGGCAGGTGGTCTTTATGTACACGTTAAGTACATGTTTCGACGAGAAACCACTTTAAAGGTAAACAAAAAAGTAGTCTTTGTAGACAGATGGTCTTTGTATAAAGGTGGTCACTAAAACAGGTTTGACTGTATTACCAATTTATATTTTAATTAGGGTTAAAGGTAAAGACCAGTATTGGAAACGCCCCAATTTCAAAAAAATGAAATGGAAGCTCTCATTACCAATCATGTGAAAGAGTATGTTTTGACTAATACATGATGATAAAAAATTTGCCGGGAAACCGCCTACTAATTCATATATTTGGTAAATTTGTTTCTCTCATCGTCTGTGAGAGATATAGGGTAGTCCCATATACATCTTTCTGTGTATAGTGCTTGTAACTTTACGAAGAATGGGCCAAATTTCTTATCATTTTGATGATTCCAGAACCTTGCAGATGCTAGATGCTAGATGATCAACCTGATCTGATCGATTCCACAACGTTTCTTTCACAATGCAATCGCATGACCATAACTGGTCTTTACCTTTAAGAATACAGATGGGAGCAAAACGCTATATAGTAACAATTTGAAAAAAGGAAAATAAAATAAATGCCAGCAATGTCGATCTCAAGCCCATTTCAGCTTCTATACAAAATTACTTTTGATATATAAATCAACTTTGTATGCATTATTTACTGCCATTCCTATTGAGCTTTAATGTTCGTCAATGTAAATTACAAAACAGCCCTAAAAATAACACTTTTTTAATCTCAATTGTAGTCATACTATAACCAAGTATATTTTTTCATCTGAATATCGATTTCACAACTTTTATGCAAACGAGAATTGACGTCAAAACCTCCCTAGCAAAATACTTTCATATATATTGATTTTTTGTAGCCTTTCCCTAAAACTAAGAGGTGACCCACTTTTTTCTTTATCGGCAAGCAGCTGATGGGTTTCGATTGTTTATTTCGTATTATCATTTTTATTGTTATTAATATTATTATTATAACTATTATTATTATCATAACCATTATCATCATTATTATCATTACTTTTTTTTAAATGTTATTATCATTCTAAGTTATATTGGTATTATTATTAGAAACACTAGTAGCTGTAGTAATAGTAGTAGTCGTAGTAGTAGTAGAAGTAGTAGCAGTAGTAGTAGTAGTAGTAGTAGTAGTAGTAGTAGTAGTAGTAGTAGTAATAGTAGAAGTAGAAGTAGTAGTAGTAGTAGTAGTAGCACATGTAGTTTCTTTATTGCTTAATTTCGTTTTACCTTTGTATATTTCTTTCTTTTTTTGTGTTGATGGATGGATGAGATGTATTAATTTGCATTTTTATAAATATGTGCATTTGAAGAAGAAAAACAAAATGTTAATGATTTAGCACTGATTTAACATTTTAAGATCGAAATAATATTATGTAGTCTAAACGTCCACATAATTGCATCACAATGTTGTGCTATGTGTTCCATCGGAGAGGGGATTTTTTTTAGGGGTGGTGGTAGTTTCGTATAAGTTATGATCCATGAATTGGAACAATTTTGCTCCCTCTCTCTCTCTCTCTCTCTCTCTCTCTCTCTCTTTCGCTTTCCCTCTATCTCTATCCGTCTATCTCTCTCTCCCTCTCTGCCCCTTCCCTCATTTTCGTTCCGTCACTCTCTTAGTTTATAATTCTCTTGCACTCTCTCTTTCTCTTTCTCTCTCTCTCTCTCTCTCTCTCTCTCTCTCTCTCTTCTGTGTCTTTCTATCTACCCCCTTCTCCCCCACCCCCTCTCTCTCTCTCTCTCTCTAGCCCCCATTTTCGTTCCGTCACTCTCTCGGTTTTTATATCTGCCATGCACTTTTTCTTTCTCTCTCTTCCTTCTCTGTCTCTCTCCCTTTCTCTCATTTTCTCTCTCCCTTTCTCTTTCTACATTATTCTATATTATTATATATATTTTCTCTCCTGTTTGCATTATGTATCTTGAAGCATACCCAAAAGGATAATAGAAACGGGAAAAATGGAAACACAATGCACAATGTCAATGATTATTTTTATTGTATTTATTTATACTGAGAGGGGTAATATATGGTTGGTATTCTTCTGCACTGGTGTAAAAGCTGTAATATATCAAACTTGTGTTGTTGTTACAATATTATCATTTCTTGCTTTTTATCGTTTCATAAAGAAGCATTCAGTTGTTTTATCAAAATTGATAAAGCAACACAAAAGACCTAAACATCCTGGGAATTACTAATCATGTTCACACAAAGGAGTCGTTGTGTAAAGCATTTGACAGGCCGATGAGCTCAATTTTCTTAAATGATCTATTTGTAGACTTTAACTTTCGCTGTACGTTTAGTTTGATTCTAGGAGAATATATTTTAACCGCACAATTCAAGACAAGTTGCGAATTTTTGGCGACTCCAAAAATAAATCAGTTTTGTATTAAAATTAATCAGTTTGAAAATTCAATTACATATACAAGTTTGTATTTTGTTTGTTCTTAAATTGTTGTTACGTTAAACAAAGTGGTTACAAACTGAAATGTCCGGTAGCTTAGTTTCTTTGCAGAATTTCACTACGTCATTTTGGAGTATACAAACTCATTAAAACATTATATTCACACCAAGAATTTACTCTAATTCATTGGCGTCTAAGTTACTTGTAAATAAATATAATATTTTACAGTAATTATGGTACATTATTATATATTGTTTTTATAGCTTATCAAAGATAAATGTACAAATAAAAAGTATAGTAACAATAAGGGAAACAAATAGCAGTAATTTACGTCCAGCTAAGATTAAAATATAATGAACTGCAAACATCATTTAATAATTGTTCGTCTTTTTTATTTCTTGAATATATAAAGAACATAAATCTACTTACAATAAATACAGTCTATAACTATTTTCAGCAAATGCTCACCACACGTAATAATATATCAAGACATTTATAAACAATAATATTGCCTTCAATTAATGAATTAGTCATGAAATTTTATGCAAAGTTTATTTTTACATTATTGCACTCAAAGAAATTATCCAAGAATACGTTGTGTAGCAAAGATTTTTTATGTAGTAAAATTCACAAAATGTTCATTTTTATGATATGTATATACACACTCATGAATATTGTGATAACAGTTTGCCTTCAAAGCAGTGCACAATGTACAGCGTATACTAAATTTATATATAGGTCATTTACAGATAGAGTTATTATTTAGAGATAGACGTCTTTCGATATTGAATCGTCACCACACATTCGTAGGAATGTATTGTGTAAATTTATCTTCATTATGACTTATGTAGTATTATTAAGTGATATATTTACTAAAAATGTTTCCTAAGATTCACATTTTACTGAAAGGGTTCCTAATCTAACACAAAATACATGCTTAAGTTGTAAATAAACAACATAAATAAACAAACAAAAACTATTGTCACACGCTAAACATTTGGAATGGACGGGACAGAAGAATTGCACTTAAATTGATTATTGCATATGAGAAAGATTTGTTCTTTTTACTTTCAGATTAACCAATTGCTAGATGTATGTCATTTTTCCGAGAGTGGACTAATTGGAAAAAAATAATTTTTGCAATAATCCATTGCTAACTGGTAGAAATTCTGTTATTCAGAAATAGTCTACAGAGGAATACAAGTAGTTCTTTTTAAAATTATACTCTTCAAAACTTCTGTGAGCTGCTCTTCACTGATTTCCAATCTCAATCCTTTCTTTTCCAATGTCTATACCAAACGTCATGGGCCAATTAATAATTCCCATCTACTCTGTACAAACTGGAATGTTAACTCACCATGTTCAAAGTGTTAATCTACCATTTTGATAGAGTGGACTTTCCTCGGTCCTTTTAAAGGCCCACTGCACTACTTGTAGCTACTTGCGCCCTCTATACAACAAACAATGCCTGATCGGTGACCATTGGTCCCCCATGATCCTCTTTTTCTTATGTTAACTGAGAGCTGAGTTGATGAGATAACCACCTGCCAAGTGACCTTTGCAGGGCGGTCTAAATCCCTCCTATAAACTACGGCAGATAAGCTTTAAATAGGGATTTAACATTTCATTTTTTAGAGTGTATACAGATAGCTCATACAGATTTTACACATACCTCATCAAACATGATCATTCCTATAACGCAAACAAATTGTCTCATGAACACAATGTATTGATACGGTGATTACTTTTAGAAATTGTCAAGTAAACAGTATACTGCATTAGGCAATCTAGGCTCATGACATCTACTGACCGAATATTGGTTGGCACTCTGGTAGTTAAAGCCCCACTGTCCTAGTTGTAGCTACTTGCTCCCTCTATATAGAAAACTTCCACAATCGGTGCCTGTTGGTCTTTTTCTTATGTTAGTTGAGAGCTGAGTTAATGAGATAGCCACCTGTCAGTGACCTCGCTGTGTGGTCTGCTCTAATCCCTTCTGGCCCAGTAGTAATGACGGTCTTTAACTGTACTATGGTTGATTCTCTTCTTGTTGCTGGGCAAGTTTTTGCTTCCTGTCTTCGATTAATCGCTGCTCCTGTATCTCTGCGGGTGTTCGCCTATTGGAAAGGAATCAGCAAAATGATGAAGACGATATTTATAATGATAATGAGGAGGGGGATAATGCTATGATGATAGTGATGTTAATGGATAATGATAATTATAATGATAATGAAAATGATGTGATGATGATGATGATGATGTTAATGGATAATGATAATTATAATGATAATGAAAATGATGTGATGATGATGATGATGATGTTAATGGATAATGATAATTATAATGATAATGAAAATGATGTGATGATGATGATGATGATGATGATGATGGATAATGATGACGATAATTGTACTGATAATGATGTGATGATAGTGATGCGATGATGATGATGATGATGATGATGATGATGAAATTCATAATGATGATGAGGAGGAGGATTATGACATGATGTTAATGGATAATGATAATTATAATGATAATGATAATGATGCGATGATGATGATGATAATGATGATGAAATTCATAATGATGATGAGGAGGAGGATTATGACATGATGATTATGATGTTAATGGATAATGATAATTATAATGATGATGAAAATGATGTGATGCTGATGATGATGCTGATGACGATAATGGATAATGATGACGATTGTACTGATAATGATGTGATGATAGTGATGATGATGATGATGGTGGTGCTGCTACTACTACAACTTCTACTACTATTACTGGTGATAACGATAATAATAAAAATAATATTAATATTAATAATAATAATAATAATAATAATAATAACAATGATAATGATAATTACAACAGATACTATTCTTGTTCAAATTTAATGCTTGTTTTCATGGAAAGTATCTTTTCTTCTATTTTCTTCTAACCAGAAAATATGTAAGTCCTTGTATTACATCATATCAATTAGTAAATAGATATTGTTATATTCTTATGAATGTTCGTGTAGAGTTCTTATGAATACTATTGATTACATCATATCGATTAGTAAATAGATATTGTTATATTCTTATGAATGTTCGTGTAGAGTTCCTATGAATAATATTGTTTTGCTTTTGACTAGAAGATAATATGTGTGTATACAATATAAAAATGAATTAGCATTTGTACCTTGAAGATTAAAAAGTGAAAGGGAGGGTGTTTCTTACTTTCGACAAAGGTAGTAGCATGCAGTAAGGGTTGGTACCCCAAGTCCAAGCGCCACTATCATGACGGGATATAAGTATGTCAGAGCTGCGAAAAAAAGTTGGAAATCTAATAAGGCCTGGCTGAGACATGACGCGGTAAAATGCCTCACAATAAATGGCAAGAGACAACTTTGTTTTTATGCGGCATGTTTTTTTTAAGCGTTAGAACGCCTCATGTCTAAAGTAAAATCAAAGTACTCTTTTTTACTCTGACATAGTAATGAACAATCTTTAATAGGAATTTTCATCAGCGATTCTTAAGATAAACACACAAAAAAGACAAAAAAGGGAAAATCTGTTTGTGTGACGAAAGAAAGGAGGTTTCGTCCCTGAAATAAAGAGCGGACGGGGTTGGGGGCCAGGGGTCGGAGCAGGTATTTGACGAAGGTTTTGACCCGGTCTACAAATACCCCCAACGTCCCTCCCCACCCCCCCCCCTCTCTCTCTCTCTCTCTCTCTATTGCCCACCCCCCCCCCCCCCTTTGTCCATACATACACACACACGCACACTGACACACGCACACACACGCACATACACACACACACAATCTATCTCGCTCCTCCTCCTTCCCGTAATTTCCCTCTCTCTGAATCTCTCACCCACACACTCTCCCTCATCCCTAGAAAGGGTACTTACCGTATCTTTTTCCAGTAATAGGGTCTTCGTTGCCTGTCGATTTGCCTGAATCCTTACCTCCCTCTGGGGGCGCTGTAATAGGGATACTACTTACAGTGGCATCTACGGAGAGGTACAGAGAGTCAGCAGTTTGGTTTGGTTTTATTTTCCGTGTTTAAAAAGATCCACATAATTACACAGTACAATAATTTATACTTGTAGAGCACTCCTACATACTAATCATTATTTCATAAAGCATCCCATCAATACAACAAATTAAAGGAATAATATTGTTTATTACTGATTTTGGCCCGGACTATAAATACCCCCTGGCCCTCTCCCTGACTTGATTTCGAATTGCCCGTTTAGTTTACGACATACCCATTCGCAAGTATTATTATTGTTAATATTGGTCGCTTATTCTTAATATCTGGCAACCTGTTCCGAATATTGACCCCCGTCTTCCCATGTATTCGACCCCTCAAAGTTACTAGACCATCTAACTCATTGCATTGATTTCAAGGTTGTCAGCTTGACCGTCGCTGTCTTGTTTTATTGCTTCCAGAGACACACAAAGTCGGGTCGATTTCACACCATCTAACCCTTGCACCAAACTTGTTAGTATGAAGTAGTATGACTGGACATTACAGAAACACAACAAAAACTGACAAAAAAATATGTTGGGATGGGGTTACAGACGGCCCGAAAAGTTGTGGTCAATTTTTCCACTTAGCCCCACAAAGTTAAAACATCGAAGTACCTTGGTCTTCAACCAAGTTTTTCTCTGCCCCAAAATTGTCTCAATAAAAATAAAAATTAATTTCTCTAACATTTTGACCTAAATCACTCAAAAGTTTTTAATTCAATTTAGTTAAAAGTGCAATCTTGAGAATTATGATTTCCGTACGCTGCAATTTGGTGTCAAATTTTTAGTTTACTAATAAGTTTAAATTTTAAGGATTTCATTGCTTTCTCCAAAGTAGCAAAAAATATTGTGAGGATTAAGTAAAGACACACATCGCCCATCTAAACTTGTTTTAAATTGCATTTCGCTGTAATATTCTTTGCCGCATCTGCCCATAATGTGGTACACAGCTTTCCCTTTTGTTTAGTGTCATCATCTATGATGAAATTATTATAAACTGTTTGGTGTTGTTATAGTTTGTGGTTTCGAATTGATTCTTTCTATTTTGAAATTCAAGCTACAGTTTGTAGAAAATTCCGGATGACTCAAGACCCAAATCAAGACCCAATATACTCACCGTCTATAGTCTCTACGGTGCTGGGAGCAATGCTAGCACCACTGAGGGTAACCGTAGTGGTCTTTGAAGCATCTTCATCTGCAGGGGAACGGCTTTCGTCCGGTTTTGACTTGGTGGACGGGAGTGTAGTTGCTGGGGCATCGGGTGTAGTGCTTACATCAACATCATTCCGCGCAGTTCTGGTGCTAGTGTCTTGGACCTGTTCGACAGTGGTGCTGCTCTTGGTGTCAGGTGCAATTGTGGCAATGGTGGGTGTAGTGCTAGTGCTAGTATCTTGTGCCCGTCTGGTGCTGGGCACGATATCAGGTGCAGTGCTGACATCAGGTGTAGTGCTAGTGCTAGTATTTTGTGCCCGTCTGGTGCTGTGCCCGATGTCAGGTCTAGTGTCGGGCGGGGGTGAGGATCTTGGGCTGACAGATGAAGTGGTGCGTTCGGGAGATGACCCAATACCACCAACTGGGTCTCTTGTGACTTCTTGAATACTCGAGCTCCTCGTCGTAGTCGGAGTATGGATGTCACTCCTGCTCGTCGACGTCGAGTCCTCGACTCCACCCGAGATGGTGTCTGGTTGCCGGGGAAAAGGTGGTTCTTTGCTATTGTTACCACTGGTTGTGGTGTGACTGGTGTCTATTTTACCAATACCAGACATGCTGGTGCTGTAAAGAACGGTTGCACCTAACAGGTGTAGAAGGTGAAAAATGGACAATACTTGTAAGCGAAGATGATGCTAACATGATGAATTATAACATGTTTTCCTTTTTGAGTTCATATATATATATATATATGTGGCATAACGTGAGTCGGTGAAGGAAGGCACTTTAGCAAGGATTGTTAGGGCTTTAGGGATTATTGGTATCATTAGTAATATCATTATCATTATTATTATTATTATTATAAGTATTACGTTTGATATTGTTGTTATCATTATTATTATTATCATCATTATAATTGTTATTATAATTATCATTATTATAATCATCATTATTATTATTATAATTTGTATTATTGTTATCATTATTAGTATCATCATTATTATGTAGACTGGCTCGTTTACACTCGTTCGGCTTGTGGGTATTCTCCTAGACTTGAACAAAACAAACAAAAAACACAATCGCAAGGACTCTATATCGACTCCGGGGCAATTTTAATATCTTACTGTATTACCTTTAAAAATCCTTTCCTGATTATGAAACATATTATTGCAATTCTCTCACATTTTAGAAGATGCCGCAAAAATTACTTGAACTAGTTGAGGTTCATTTTTCGAAAATCTTATTAAAGGTAGGCCTATACTTACTGGTAACAGGGCAGGCATAGCGGACTTGCAGATCAGGACATTCCTGACGGCCTGACTGAATATGTCTATCCCCATCAACAGAGCATCGAATACCGTTGCCATCGCACGGGTAGTTGACGTCCGGCACAAATGAAGGCAATATTTCATACCACAGCTGCTGGTCAGAATCTTGCGCCGTTCTGCAGTCGGCGTAGATCGGGTTTTGGCACAGCGAATTTGTTTCATCCTTCTCAGCCTGAATATAAATAATTTCGCCAAATAAAGTTTTTCTCCCGTCTATTTTAAGATTTGTTTTCATTCCTCACTCTTTCTTTTATATAGATACTTTGTCTTTTCATTTTTACCTTAAACCTGAATTTAAGCTTTACATTATCAAACAACCGGCAATATGATTTATAATGCAGGTGATACTTGTTTGAAATCATACTCGGCATATATCCATTACAAGACTTGCAAATGTGTGTACTTTGGAGCAACAATATATTCCCCATAGTCGGCCTTTAATATCTATCTATATACAGTTTTTTCTTATTTTACCTTTTCACGGGTCCCCACAACTTCTGCCATAATATTATTTGAATTGCGACTCTATGTGTAACTGTTTTCATTTATTATCTTAGTACTCCTTCTTCTTCTCCTTCTTCTCCTCCTCATCCCCCATCTTATTATTATTCCTCCTCCTTCTTCTTCTTTTCCTTCTTCATAGTATCCATTTTCTTCTTCTCCCTCCTGTTCTTATCGTTGTTGTTGTTCTTCTGCTTCTGTTTCTGTTATTTCCTTATTGATTTTGATCATGTTTTCGTTCCTTTTCTGAGGTATAAAGAAGAACTAGAGATTGAAGTAAAACTTGAATATAATCACCATAGCGAGATGATTTTCCTTTGTCTCTATTTCGTCCCCGTCATCAGAAGTGTCGGCATCGAAGAATCCTGTCCAGTAATAAGCGTCCGTGTCATCAACTTAGGGTGGCCGACAAAGATAAAGACAAAAGAAAATTGCATAAAACATAGTATTTTCTCACACAGTGGCTTAGTATAGATAATATCGACTGCTATGAGAGGCCTGGGCCCCGTCTTCCAAAGAGTTGATATGAATCGTAACTTATTTGCGATTGATATTAATCGTAACTATGTACATAAGAGATAGGAGACTGCAAACTTGCGATTGATTGGAGGACTTACGATTGATTTGGATCGATCGTAACTCTTTGTAAGACGGGGCCCTGGTTTTTATTATAAGCTCACGGGGACGTTGCATCCTGCCATGACCCCGAGGCGCGCCCAGGGGTCATGACAGGATGCCAGGCCTCGAATATTAAAGCAGTCGATATATCGTTTATATACCGAATTGACACGAAAATTTACCAAGAATTCTTACCTTATCCTTTTATTGAGTAAAGATTGGTTAAAACATCACAGAAAATCTGAGACACTGTCTGTTAATCTTCGCTGGAAAGATGACTGAATGTTACTATCATTTGGGAATTGCAGACAAAAAGCACTGTATGGTATCCGCGCTCGCACAAAATAAGTTTTAACACGTAAACCAATGGGGATCTCATCATTATTTAACTATTTTCCCGCTGCCCGGAATCTTTGGGGAATCTCACTCATGAACTATTTACTGTTACTGGCACTGTTCGTTTCTTAACGGGAATGGCTTAGATCACGACTCCAATTTCAACCATCAGATGGCTAGATCTCTAAAGAGATGTATATAATAATCAATATCAAAAGTATATTTTCACAACCAATAGTCACCATACCATGCAGAGAACATGATGGATCATAAATTATTAGAAGGGGTTGATCCAGGATTTTGTAACACGGGGGAAGATTTGTTAACCCATTGATAACTACAACCTGTAATTCCCATAGGCTTTAACACAGTCGCCATCAGGTTTCCAGAGTCATTGGATTCAAAACTGCCAAGTCCCAGTGGAAAAATATATCATAATGATGATGAAGATGAAGTTAACAAAACGGTTTCCGTATACTCAACAAAAGGCGGGGGCTCAAGTCTCTAACATAACCATGGTAATCGCAATCTATAGACAAAGGAGGGTGCACAGGTGTAAAACATAATCCTAAACGAATATCGAAACAAAAGGGCTCTCATATCTTTCAGAAGCTTCATTTTGTTCATCAAAAATCGCTGACCCTACCCCGAATATTCTAGTATATTTTTTGAGGTAAATTTGTTGGTCTTAAACAGGGAGTTGGGACAAACCAGTTGTGCCTATATACACAATCATACACTGTTGGTCATAATGATGGAATATTTATTTTTACCCCAGTTTAGGGAAGGATTTGAAAAAATTATTTATTTCTAATAGATCTAGATAATGGCATACATTCTCAGATTTTATTGAATATTAATTTGCGAGTGTTTGTTTTGCGTGACTGCTTAATCATATGTGTTCTTCTATGCTAATCAGATAAGGGACCTACGTCCTTAAGTCATAATTGACAGTAATGAGGATTAGTGCCTCACAAAAGGGCACTAATATATAGCTGATCGACACGATTTTTATCCTGGGGCCTCACAGTAACGAGGCCATTGCTTAGCCCCTGAATCATGACTGTACGCAGTGTTTGCTAGGGTACGCGGCCCCTTCCACAAATCCCCCAAAACGAAGAAAATGCAATAAATTGTCAAAAATTCATTGCATTCCCCCCCGGCCCCCAACAGAAAATAATATTCGGTAGGGCCGTGCATTATGGTTCAAGGCATGGCCACATAGAGGAATTTTTCCTGTTGGGGGCCGGGGGGAAATGCAATGAATTTTTGACAATTTATTGCATTTTCTTCGTTTGGGGGGATTTGTGGAAGGGGCCGCGTACCCTAGCAAACACTGCGTAAAGTCATGATTCAGGGGCTAAGCAATGGCCATGTTACTGTGAGGCCCCAGGATAAAAAATTGTGTCGATCAGCTATATTAGTGCCCTTTTGTGAGGCATTAATCCTCATTACTGTCAATTATGATTTAAGGACGTAGGTTCCCTAGCTGATTAGCATAGTAGCACACATATGATTTAGCAGTCACGCAAAAACAAACACTCGCAAATTAATATTCAATAAAATCTGAGAATGTATGCCATTATCTAGATCTATTAGAAATAAATAATTTTTTCAAATCCTTCCCTAAACTGGGGTGAAAATAAATATTCCATCATTATGACCAACAGTGTACAAAGAATAAAATTAAAAGAAGAAAAAAACACAAGATATTCAAGCTCCTTCCTTAACAGAATATTATCATATGTGCATAATATATCCTTCGCTGTTAACTTACGATCTGTTGATTCATATGTTTCTATAATCGGGTATCCGTAGGCGCTGAGTTGACTGTCGGAGACCACTTCACAAGTGAACCGGGAAGGGAGATATCCGGCGGTTTGATCATGTTTGCCAAATATGTATAACACGGCTGGAAAACGACACGAAATTGAGTGGAAAAAAAGTATAAGTAGAAGACAGTGATACATCGACTCGGGTTTTCATAGTGATAAACAACAGACAATTATTAAATCAGCTCAACTTTCCCTCATTTTGTTTATTCTTTGCTTCTTACTGAAATCTGAAATGCCTCAAAACTAAGTACATCAAATGGTCAATATGTAAATGATATGACAATGATGGTAAATAATGGAACCAGTCACGCAATACCTGTCGTGCGATATTCATTCTGTTCTTGGAGATATGACGTCATGAAGAACTCGTTCGATGTGAGTTCTTCAAAATGTCCGTACTCCTCGTACATGAAACGGACGTTGAGGTCGGATCCATTTTGGGCGCGAATCAGGCAAGTTAGCTTGATGTGGTTTACCTCCTCTTGTTCCTCGTAGTCCATGAAGCTCTTCTGACTGATTGCCATTCTCAGGACCTTTGGCGGGCCGTCTAGGGATTTAAAGATAAAGTTGAGTTTTGGTCATGTGATTGCATTGTGAAAGAAACAGTGTGGAATCTATCAGAAAAGGTTGATCATCTAGTATATAAGTATTCGTGTGTATTGCAAGGTTCTGGAATCATCAAAATGATAAGAAATTTGGCCAAATCTTGGCAAAGTTACAAGCACTGTACACAGAATGATATATATGGGACTAAACGAGCACATGGCGAAAAAAACCTACCCCGGATTTTTACGATGTTTCATGTCATATTTAGAATATGAAGGCATTTTAAATTAAAGAGCCATGCTTTTCAGGGAACATGTTTAATCTGATGTTCTTCCACCCTTGCGTTATAACAATGATAACGCTCACAAATTATTTTTTACCTCTTCCCAGAACTCAACCTTCTCTTTAAATACGTGTATCATAAGTTTAAAAATAACGTAATCTGCGGTATACTGCAACACCAAGTCCAACACCGAATCCCTAGAGGCTGGTGTTGTTGAATGGGAAATTATTAAACATTAAGTACAAGTAAAACTAATTGATAATCACATGACATCAAATGCGATTTGGCCTCAGTGCTCAATGGAGTCACTAACCAATGCAGAACTGGCTGCTGTTTATTATGATGACGGTTTGTTTCGGCTAGGACAAGAAAAACGCCAACGCCTACGATGGGCTGAAATGGTACCGACACCAAACAGCCAGGGGAACCGTATTCTCCGTAACAGAGGTGTTAAGAAGGAAAGGTAAGAACCCTTTACAAAAAAGTTTAAGGTAATATAAAGTTTTGGTATGGGGTCATGCATTTGGTGGAAATTAACATACATTTGGAAGCATATGCGATCCTACAATATTCAGTAATCGTTGTCGCGGTTGAAATCGAGTCTAAAGTTATGAAATTGTAAATAATAAACTCTTTATGTTGTAAAACTCCCCCTCAAGGCCAAAATGTAAATTAAGCTACAAAACAATGTTTCTTGACTAAAATCAACCAATTAGTTATTCCCGTTTAGAAATTATATATCACAAAAAATTCACAACTACATAATATTCTGAGATTTTTATGGTCACAGCTACCATTCTACGGCCGTAGGCGCTATTTGAAACTTAACAAAAAATTTACCGGGAGCACCGGTAATTTTTTATATTCAATTGTTCTCGAAAGCAGAAGTGTTTTAGGGGCTTAATTTTCTAGTGATTAAAATACATCCACAGGGGCATCCAAATGTATCAACATTGTAATGAATCACTATCCACCCAATTTTCAAAATTTCCCAAAACTTAGTATTATGTGATTTCGTTCTGCCTGCTTTTATAAGAATTGGATCTTTGCATTTGTGATTTAAATTTACCTTCACGTTCATTTTGGAATATTCGGCGAATGAGGTCCGCTGACAATGCTGAGTAAAACACTTTCAGTTCCGTCATCATTATTGGACGAATTTCTGACGACGTCACAACATCATCTCTTGAGAAAACCCAGAAGGACGTATTGTCTTTCTCGAATTCGTCCAGGATGTCTGCGAATGGTTGCGAAGTTGTCGTCGGGATTCCTTGGCCCTTCACCTCACTGTTGAAGTACACCGTCAGGTTGGTGAGCGGGTCAAAGGTTATGGTCACATGAACCCATTCCTTGTCTATCAGCGTCTGGTTGACTGTCCACGTGGTGCCCAAGTGCAAGTACGTCACAATCAGATGCCCGTTTTGTACCGTGGCGACCAGCGATGGGGATCGAAACGCGTGGCGGGGAGAGGACTGAGGCCGAGATTCATTGCCATACATCTCGTTCTTCTGAAGCCAGAACATGACCGAGATGCCGTGGGCCGAATCGCAGCAGTCGGGGTTCGTTAAGCAGTTCTGCACAAATGGTTTGAAGGCCAGGCTGGTTCGAACCGCGCATAGGTCGTAGTGAGAATTCGGACCAAACGTCTGACGAAGCCGCTCATTGCTACAATGAAAAGGGAGAATACATAATAATATTGCGGAGAAGAAAGAAAGAAAATCACATTATTGGCTAACGTCAATAGTACTCGAAATACATAATTAATACTTCAAGCTTATTAGGCCTATACTTGTTTTGTTTTTCTTGGAAAAGTTCCTTAAATCTACAAGGTAAAAATCGTTCCAGTTTAGTTCGCTTTCACTTCAGAGCAGAAGGCTGCGATCGCGTTCTGAAATAAAATACTTGACATTCTTAGCCTTCGGCTAGTCATATACCTGACAGAAACATCAGTCGATGTTCATATCGAGTGATTTTGTTTTAATAATCCTTAATTTGGAAAACAGTCTTGGAAAACAATTGCGTGTCACATGGGCCTCATAGGGTAATTTTTATTTAAATTTTGGTCACCCTCCCCCGAAGAAAAGTGAATAAATAAATGGATACTGAAAATCCTTCATGACCATGGAATAATAATGGCTCTCTGGCAAGAGGTCTAAGTTTATTATAGAATTACGATTATATAAAAGCTTTTAACTAAATGGATAAATCCCCTTTCTAAAATGGAATCGCCCTTAATCACAATGTATCTTTATTAGATGTGAAATATTGATAATAATAATGTTAATAATAATTTAATGATAATATTAACAATAACTAAACTAACAAAAATAAAAATCGAAATGGAATTCGTCACGGAGACGAATTAGGTGATCTGCCGTTTTGATCGAGGCATAACACATGTAGGAACTTACTGGGTGATTCGGTCTTTAAAAAATATTCCACCCTCCATTCACATAACACGTAAAAGTAAAAACCATAACGGCGCAAACGTCCACGCGCATAAAGTTTATAAGGTCTAAAAACGTGTGGTAAATTAACTCAATCAGCATTTTGATGATTGTTATAGTTTGACTCACACGAACGCGTCCGCTATAACGCGCGCACGGATATGGGTATGACCAAAAGTTAACCCATGACGTCAAGTTTAGGCATATCAAATATCAGAAATGACAATGAATGATGGGAAAATGGTCAATGATAGAAAGTAACAAAATGGCGCCTAGATGACGTCACGCATCAGTAACAACCAACAAATTCTTCGTTGGGATCAATAATATGGCAAAGGTCATGGGAATGTCATTGTCATTAACCATGTCTTTCACGAGACATCCACAGTCCAGCGACAGATCCACCTGACCACAACCCCTCCCTCCCTTCCCTCTCCTTCTCCTCCCTCTCCCCTCTCCCCCTCCCCTCCAATACACACAGATAATCACTTAGTTGAGTGGGAAAGGAAAAAAGGTAGGAAGAAATGCGAGTGGAAAAACATAGTGAGGGGTTGATCAAGGCGAAAATGTATGACATTCATAATCCTATGTTCCAAAAGTATTCTCTTTATTATGAAACTACCAATACTACATGTCTTTAATGCCCATCTGCACTAGTTTGGCCAGGAGGTTTTAGACCTCCCTGCATGGTCACTGTCAGGTGGTTATCTCATCAAATCAGCTTTCTATTAACATAATAGGGGTACATGGGGGGGGGGGGACCAACGGTCACAGATTAGGCATTGTTTGCTATATATAGAGCGCAAGTAGCTATAAGTAGTGCAGTGGGGTTTTAATAAGAGCAGGTGGAGAATTTTTAATCTGGTAATCTCACCCTAGAACCACCTCGCCCACCATCGTTCCAGCTATCGGATCGACTCGTACAACTTTGTCATTGCAGGTCCAGGACTCGTTGGCTCCCATTGTGGCACCGCTGTCCAGCTCGCTCAGTGACCAGTGTAAGTCCGGCTCTGGGAGTGTTTCTATGGTAACATTGAGGTAAACATGACCAAATATCCTAGTCAAGACTTGTTATTTCTTTATTTGGGAATGTGTTTTTCTTTTGAAAGACACCATAAATACGATGGCGAAGATTTCTAAAAAAAAGTCTCCCTAAAGCACTTTCATTTCAATAGCCTTGTCCATCGTCTTTTGAAATGTGCGAAGATCATAATGAGAAATACGAAATCTGAACATGATTTTTATTGGATCCTGAGCTTTGTTTTTATTTCTCAAAAGTATACTTTTGATCATGTTCATAGATTTTCCCCGAGATTCAGCCTCTCCTTGCAATGAATACTGCTGGAGTCGGTGGTATCACATTGTAAACTGAATTGCTATCTTTCAACCAAAGATTTTCATCATGTCCAGCATAAACGGGCAAGTTCAATGCATTCGTTCACTCTGTGTTCTGTACGTTTCCAAAGTTTTAGAGAATTGTGGACAAAAATCTACATCCAGACTTCATAAGTTTTTCGTCTGTCTCAAGCTCCAGTAGGGCTTTCGTCTTTAGCTAATAATGTCTGTTTTGCTTCAATATTGTCTAACAGGTAAAACAAAACGGTTTTGAGTGACTTCATATTATAATAGGCCAAAATATGATGCCACCCCATCCCTCTGTCCAAATCAAGGACCCCCCAATGCTGGTCGCTATACCGATCTTTTAAGGAAATCTTAAACAAGTCAAATGTGGAGATATAAATTAGGGGTGCCTTCGCCCACGTTTTAAAGGCCTAAATTGTGGGGAAAAGTATTCTAGATATTGATATTGACTGAAACACGTTGTGTATATCCGGACAGGTTGCCGGGTATGCGGACATTGATTTTAAACATTAATTGAAGGACGTTTACATTTCATTTATATCTCAAGACATTTGTTAGAAGACACTAACTGACAATATAGTTAGCGTAAATTTATGCAAATTTTCCTTAAATTCAAGGCAAAAAGTGCCAGCTTTATTTTTGCTAATAAGTGTCTGGACACACAACCCCCGTCATAAGGAAACAGGATTATACTGTACCGTTTGTGTTAGTGCATAGTAGTCTCACTTCAGCGTTCTCGCAGGATTGCAACGGGGTCTCACAATCCAACACACCATCATTGCAAATCACATAGGGGACAATGCCTGTATCGTCAAAACTACGATGGGTATATTTCTCTCTACATTGGGTTTCTTCGATGTTAGAGCACAGCTGAAAGAAGGAAAACAAATTTCTTTATAAATATGCCTCGATTTACTTTTATCTTTTAACATTCTTACGAAAAATGCCGTATTGCCCTAATACTGCCGTATTTACACTATGCAATTCTTGCTTGGGGTAATTCAAACACTACCACATATATCAATAGAATACTTCTTTTACAGAAACGTGTACTCAGAGTGCTAAGTAATGCTGACTATTGCTCACATACTGACCCTTTATTTTCGAAAGACAAACTTTTAAAAGTTAAAGATAAACTTGAGCTCTGGTAAAAAAAAAATTATAACTCTTACAGAATCAAACGAAACTTACACTGAATGTTCAAGATTACAAATAAATGTCATTTGCCGAACAATTTTGGTCGAAAATGTATAATGGCTGAGTAGTGAGCATAGAAACATTGATAAATCAAGGTGTCGGGCCCCGACACCATTTGTGTAGTCCCATATACATCCAAGTTCTGTGTACAGTATTTGTTACTATACCAAGACTGGGCCAGAATTATTATGATGTTGATGACTCCAGAACCTTGCAGTACACACCAATACTTACATGCTACATGATCAACTTTTTTTCTGATCCAATCAACACCTTTTCTTTCACAATGCAATTGCATGACTAGAACTCAACTTTATCTTTAAAGATCTATACCTTCCAAATCTCGGCATATTCATGTTTCAGTTGTCTCGCCAAGAACTCCCATCAGCCTTAATTGAACTCTTTACAAAAAATGACGCTATACAAAACATACCAAACACGACATGCAACACGTGCAAAATATCATCTTCCTCCATACTTCTACCTTATCATGAATGACACTGTGTCAACATTATTTTGGCTATAAGCTTTTTATTAAGTTCCTTTTTTCACATGTACTTTCGAAATTATTTAGTGTAAATGCCATACAAAATTATGCTGTGTAGATGTCTATATTGTTCACGAATATAAATTTTGTAAATATGTTATGTCTTGTTAATGTTTGTTTTTTCTTCATATGAAATAAAAGAAACTAAAGTACACTAAAGTAAACTGAGCCATGCTGCTCGCATGGCTCAGAAGCCCCGCAAACACAGCACAAAAACAGAGAAATTTAAAGTGACAATCCATTCATATTTGAGCAGCAAGATAGTTTTGATATTTGGAATAATAATTGATGATAGCAATATAATTAAAATAATAAAGCCAGCGTCAAAAAGTG
>NW_022145598.1:9596820-9656820 GCF_000002235.5 Strongylocentrotus purpuratus
GAACAAATACTTCCAGTATGAAAAAAAAAAATCGACAAAATGTCAAACACGGAGACATTCATGAAAATGTAATAGATATCAAATTGCTTTCAAAGGTATCTATGATATTCATTTAAAATTCAATTCAAGGTAAGATTTATTTTCTTCCATTTCTTTTTCCATATCAACAAAAGTAATAAATGTATGCATAATAACATAAGGCATTCAACATAGCAACAGGTTAATACTAGCGGGAGCAACCCAAGTGGCGTATCAAGACCTTGGCTTATGGGGTGGGGGGAGGCAAAACATTTGCGTTTGCATTGATGTAATTCATGAAGGAAACCACATTTTTTTTGGGAGGCGAAGATACATGTATCCGGCGCCCCATAAGTTTCCTTGTTTTATATTTTTAGCTTTGGCATCATAAACGAAGGGTGGTCTAATCCCTCCTGGCCGGATTAGTGCAGAGGGGGTTTAACTTATATAAGAATAATCTCAAATGACAAATTGTTTCGCAAACTGCAAACAAAAATGAGTCTGCATCCTTCTTTTTCTTCTTCTTCTTCTTCTTCTTCTTCTTCTTCTTCTTCTTCTTCTTCTTCTTCTTCTCCTTCTTCTTCTTCTTCTTCTTCTTCTTCTTCTTCTTCTTCTTCTTCTTCTTTTTCTTCTTTTTCTTTTTTTCTTCTTCTTCTTCTTCTTCTTCTTCTTCTTCTTCTTCTTCTTCTTCTTCTTTTTCTTCTTCTTCTTCTTCTTCTTCTTCTTCTTCTTCTTCTTCTTTTTCTTCTTCTTCTTCTTCTTCTTCTTCTTCTTCTTCTTCTTCTTCTTCTTCTTCTTCTTCTTCTTCTTTTTCTTCTTTTCTTTTTCTTCTTCTTCTTTCTTCTTCTTCTCTTCTTCTTCTTCTTCTTCTTCTTCTTCTTCTTCTTTTCCTTCTTCTTCTTCTTTTTCTTCTTGCTCATCCTCCTCTTCTATTTATTTGGCTCATTAAATATTCCGTTTCTGTTCTAGTTCTACTATTCTCCTTTTTCTTCTTTATCTTCTTCTTTTGTTATGCGTTCTTTTCACATACTATATACTAAGCATACGAAATATCAAATTGGCCTTGCATATTAATTGATAATATTTTAAATGTTGTTTGAATGCAATCCTAGATAGAAAGGACGTTTAAAGATAATGTAAGCTTTAACTTATTTTGATTGCGTATGCCTATACGTTTAAAAAAGCAGATTCAAGGGTCGACTTTTGATGACGGTGTGATAACTGAACTTGACGTAAGACGTCAAATTTAAGTTTTTATATGTATGTATATATATATATATATATATATATATATATTCCGACATCTTTCTACTCCAACACGCTTGTGTTTTTTTTTATAAATAGAAGCCTTTAAAAGGGAAATAAAATAAACATCTACATAACATTATTGCAACGAAAAGTATTTTAATATAATACGGAGGTTTGAACTTCGACAGTTCTTCTGTTTGTGTCAAATTATCGGCTTCCTTTATCCATTCAGAAAAACGAAAATCATTTTTAATTATAGCTTACTTATAAATTGTCATAGTTTTGTGATAAAACGTCCTTTTTCTATTCTTTTTACTTACTGAAGGATGTTTTACCTCATATCCATAAAGGAGACTTAAACAAAAATATTGTACTTGATGATAACAATTTCTTTTATTAATGTATTAGCACTATTTTTTTTTAGGGGGGTGGGGCTATTCCAAAAATGTATGAACGTATTTTATTTGAACATTGACAGACTCGTATTAATGTTTGCTTGTTGCTAAGAAATAGCCTTCGTGTTGTTTCATTAAAAACGATGAATTATTTAGCTCCGTTTCTCCGCTTCGCCAACTAAGTAATCACTTTCAGCCTTGTGTCCTAAATACATTCATCAACATCTCGTGTCATGTGACAGTAGGTTACCATGACAAAGACACAACTTTTTGAATATTGCCTTGTTATTTTTTTTTACCCGTTCTCCAGGTTAAAAAAAAAACATCAATTACTTTATATAGGTATATGATTATCTACTGAACTGTTGTAGATATTTACGATATCGTTGTCCATAAATAAATAATAAGATTTAGCTATTTTTGTACATAATTTGTTATGTACGTACATATCTACATGAACCGTTTTAGATATTTACGATATCGTTGTCCATAAATAAATAATAAGATTTGGCTATTTTTGTACATAATTTGTGATGTACATGCGTTGTGTTGAGGCTACAACGGACGAGGCCGATATTCCATTAGACTCGAAACTGGCGATCTTTTTGTTGTCGGTTTACGGTGGGTTTGTCAGTTTTTGTGAACATTTTTCTCTCGCTCTTTCTGTCTCTGTGTATCTTTATTTATACTTATTTCGTTGCCTTTTTCGGTCGTGTGTGTCTTCAGTCTAATGGACCGTCGCGTCGGTTTCAGTGTTGTTTTCGGAACTTTAAATATTTATAATATTCTCTTTCTTCTCTTTATTAGTGGCGGAATAAGCAAAAACGCTTGGGGGCAGAAACAAATCCGCATCCCCACCACTCTTACATGTTACATGCATGCCCCGCGGAACGTTTTTCACAGTGGAGAGGGGGGGGCTAAAGTATTTAGTAGAGCATAGATTGGCGTGAGTTCCAGGGGCAAAACCCGGCGGGGGTCAAGGGGCGGAAGCTCGGTGGTTTTGAGCATCTAATTACGGTCACATGAGCATATTTTGATACCTTACTTGTGCCGTTGGCAGGTCGCTAATCGGCTTGGGGTCCAGGGGCGGAGCCCCAGGAGCTTAGGGGTTATAGGCATTTAATTACGGTCAAGTGAGCATCCAGGGGCCCGCATTGGGGGTCTTGGTGGGGGTAAAGGGGGCATTTATTTCTCTTTAACATACTTTTTCAAGAAAGTGAGGGGGGCTCGAGCCGAATCGAATGATCTGAAACCATGTAACACTTACCTTGTACACACGCCTGGTGGGCAGGAGTATCGATCGTCCCCTTGCTTTGGCCATTATCAGTGTATGCCACAATCAGAAGCGACAGAAATACCGCCTACAAAAGAACAAAAGAGCAAAGGGAATATGCCCCCAATGAATAGTTAAGTCATCAACATCAATTTATGTAATCCCGCAACTGTTTCCCAATTTTTAGCAAAAGGGCCCATATAGGATCAGCGATCACGTCGCGGTTCCTCCAGATTCTTCTGAAGCCCTGCGAATCCTGCCACTACATCCCACACGACTATGCTTTCCCCTCGACATAACTAACGTGTATCACTTTAAAGGGGGTGTAAACTGACCAATACAGGCGGACGCCATCTACGTCTCCTTCTGGACAACTACACGTAAACGAATGGACTTGATTAACGGTAGTCAGCGACTTAATCTCTAATGGTCAGCTTTTGCGAAACAGACCGAAGTTCTCCACACGCTTCGGTTTCGCGTATGTTATACGCCTGGACCCGATTGGCCCCGAGTCAGACCAAGGGAAAGACACGTATATGTAGTCTCATCAGTTTACACCCTTTAAAGTGATACACAACGTTAGTTATGTCGAGGGGAAGCATTTATTTAATCAACTCCTTCTGGTCCTCAGCTGAAAATATCCATGGGCAAAGAGGGGGAAGGGAGAGGGAAGGAAAGAAAGCGAGAGAGGAAGAGAGAGAGAGAGAGAGCGGAGTGGGAAAGAGAAGTCGGAAAGCGAGAAAGAGAGAGGAGGAGGCGAGAGGGCGAGAGGGCGAGAAGGCAAGAGGGCGAGAGAGAGAGAGAGAGAGAGAGAGAGAGAGAGAGAGGAGGAGGAGAGGTAGATCATAGATTGATAAAAGGATGAGAAAAGAAGATAGCCGACATCTGATAGTACTCTCACTTACTGATCAATGGCCATTTAATTTGTGTTTCAGGCATCGAGTAAAACCGTTTCATCCAAGATGCACCAATCCCCCCCCCCCTCCTCACCACCCTCCCTTGATGGCCGCCACTCAAGCTATATGTCACTGGTATAAACAACCTCAATAGATTACACCTGTAATCTCATAATCTTGATAATTCAATTAATCTCTAAACAATGACAGTGCGCAACGATCTAATTAATGAAATAATGTTTATTATAGGCGTCATTAAAAATCTCAAAATGCGAACAAAGCTTGATCTATTTATGGACATTGTACATGAGGCCACAACACTTCTTTGAGAACACTGACACTATGAACATGACGGACAAAGAAAGAGGACAAAATATACAGTTCATCAAGGTAGACAAAGGAACATCCCTTCACTTCTATTATGCAAAAATGTGTAGAACAGGTGTCACATGCACATTCACCTGTTCTACACATGACATTTTTACATAATAGCAGTGAAGGGATGTTCCTTTATCTACCTGAGGAACTGTATATTTTGTCCGCTTTCTTTGTCCGTCATATTCATAGTGTGTGGTGTATGTGAAAAGGTTGTCGACTCTCATTCGAGAGGTCATGGGCAGCGTTTAACGAGAGCGTCATCAGTCATGTACGTTGAGCAGCTCTTGGCTTGAGCATCCCCGCCAAAAAGGCCGTTTGGTTAAAGTTCACTAGGGCTCATTAAAGGGATCCGGTAACTTTACTCATATTCTGAAACAAAATCCTGGATTTAGCTCATGCTGCAATGATAATTATAAACCTTTAGATCAGTCAGGAACTCCATGATGTTTACAAGCCGATCGCCTGTCTGATTATCAAGATATTTATGATTGGAAATCAAAACGAAATTTTGCGTTTGCCAAACGGTTTTCATAACACTACAGTCTACTGGTGAAAACAAGTGTGGTAAAAAGCGGTCGCTCAAAGATTTTTTTTCTTTTTTGAGGCACTTCTTGATCATTTTAAAGCGAGATTTTTTTTTTAGGGCTTCAATATTACACCATATCTCAGACACTGATAACACGTAGATCTCAGATTTAACATTGTGAAACGACGCCTTTAAAATCCATTAAAAACACGATCGAAAAAAATTATAATGAAGGAAACTCCAATACCCTTTTGTAGGCCAACTGCTTTTATAAATCATGTTTGGATTACTAATATTTCATTGTCATGTTTGCACATTTTCAAAGGTGATGTACAAGGCTATTGTCTTGAAATTGGTTTTAAATTCGAAACAAAATTGCAATAGTGAATCAAATTTAAACATTTGGAAACGGGTAATTCCCTGTTACACGAGCCAACCATTCACCTTTAAATTATCAGGTTTTAAAATTTAGGCTTCTCAAAATTTAATGTAATTCGCGATTCCCCGTCCTTGACCGCAAACTTCTGGGAACAATACCCATCGATGAAAAGAATTCAAACAATACACCCCGTCTAACTATCTAGCTTCCTTTCTCTTTTTGATTAAATAAAAGTCTCTGTGTGCAACATTCAGTGGATCTAATGCAATTTCCTTTGTCATTAGGCATTCTGCGCAGTCAATTAATGAAACACATACCTGAGGCCGATGTTAATGAAGTGACATTCATTGTAGCGTGTGGCTTTCCATAATACATGTATGTGAAAATTGTCAGCAACGAGACAGTGTACCGTGGAAACGAGGACGTGTATCGTGGATAAGAGAGCATACAAAGACACTCTCTCTCTCTCTCTCTCTCTCTCTACCTCTCCCCTAGCCTATCCGGTATGCGTCGGGCTTTACAAGTATACCAGGAAGCTGTAATTAATGGAGATCCCGTCCAAGAGGTCCCTTTGAAGTCATCCGTGGCACCGCGCGTCTTTTGTTCCCCCTACCGTAATCCCCTTAATCCCCCTCCGAAACCGTACAGCTCTCTTGTAGCACTAAGTCCTCCCTTTCCACATACAGCCCAGCCCAGCGAGCACGGCGGCTTTTGCTTTGCCGGCCCGTACTTGGGGTGAATAGTGGTGATAACTTGACAACTTCTAGCACTAAATCAATAAATGCGCAAACATATAACACAATATCATTTAGTTCATTAGAAAGATAAACCTTTGGACTACCTTCCTAGCTATGTAAAAATTTCGGAAATTTTCGGGAAATGTCAATAATTAGATGAGAAAATCATGATGATAAAAACCTTTCATTCGCTCTAACTCATGATTTCCTTGGTCGATTTCGCTGGTTGAAATGGCCATGTCTTCAGTACAGCTATCTGAGAACGGAAAAGTCATTTGATGACTTATAGAAAGTTGCATTGGTCATTATGTTGTGAATTCTGTATTTTATATGTTATAGCTAAATACGTCTTCACTAAACATGACTTAATTTGTCGGTGCCACGCATGGCTTCAAAGCTCGATGCTTGCATATTTTTGCAAAAAAGTGAATAGAGAACTTAGGGAAGCAGATGGCGTTGCGTAACATTTCGTACTATTTGGAATGCCAGAGAGGGACTGTGCATTGATATGGACAGCTGTGGATGGAAATGATGGCTGGAGAGGGTTACATTTCTTTTTGTTAAGCCAGGTTAATCTTGAATATTTTATCCTCGGAAAATTCTTTTGAGACGGTATCTCCATTCATTACAGCTTCCTGAGTATACTAATCGCGTTTATATTGAGAGTGACATCGGCGCGGGTGTCAGCCCCAGTACCTCTCCCCTTTCTCCCTCTCTATCTCAATTTCTCTCTCTCTTAATCTCTCTCTCTCTCCCAAATGGATTGATCCCGTTCATGCGTCACATTCCGCTGGACCCTCTAATGATTTTGAGACCCTTTTTTAAATTTGTTCATCAACCTTTTTCTCTCTTTTTTATGCCCTCCTTTAAAAATGTTATAATATTAATAATAATATTGCGCACAGGTAGAGAGAGGGTTGTGTGTAATGTAGGTCCAGTCAATGTTTAGTAGACCGACTGACTAACATAATCAAATTTATAGATGTTTCTTTCTTGGCAACCTAGTGACGAATTACTAACGAACTACACTAGGGACTTTTAGATTTGCGTGGACTGATACGTGTGACGTCCATTCAAGGCAGTGCATTATAAGGACGTCGATCGTAGCAATCCACGTTGTCGTTGTGCAAATCTAAAAGTCCCTAATACTAAGAATCCAGTCTGCACATAGTACTTGTTGCTATATCGGACAAAGCCTCAGGCAAGCTTTCAGGTTGTTAAGCACATCCTTTGATTTAAAGTATGCGTACAATTTAAAGACCCTATCCGATAAAAATTCAACTTGATTTAAATTCAGATTCAGATTCAGATTCAGATTAATTGTATTGGTCCATTTGGAAATTCAGTTGTTGGCATTACATAAAGCACATGAACAGAAAACTGAATGAATGTAGAATACAAATATAAAGGAATAAAAGGAATATTATTGCACAAAAGCTAATTAAAACCTCATTTTACGCACCCCTCCAAATTACGGGTCAACAGGGGTCAACTGTGCCGAAGTTACAGTGACGATATAACATGTAGACCCCATCGGTTTACTATATAGCTGAGGCGATGAACCGTGCTTAATTAATGCAAAGTCATATATGCGTTCTCCACATAAGATGATATCAAAGTCAATAGCAAGTTTTTAGGTCGACAACTTCCGTTTTTTAAAGCTTTGGATTTTGGGTTTTCAAAGAGTTGATACTCCTCTGACAGACACTAAAATAGCATATAATTGATGTTATTGTAATCCATGGCTTATAAGCTTTCCGTTGATTCATAATTCATTGATTTCATTGTTCAGTTCGGATATGGTCTGCTAGTATACTGGTCTATTGCAGCGCTGCTCAATTAATCTAATTTACTGGCCTCACCTACTTTGTTAATTGTCATAATGTTATGAACCATGACAAAATGAGAACATCATGGTTATTAAGTGCTGTTTTGGATAACAAAATTATTGGATATAAATTATGAGCTGTATAGGAGCTAAAATGGAGGATTTACATGCAAATAAGAGGAGAATGAAAAGTAATTGCTATCATGAGTGGCTGCTCTTTAAAAAAAAAATCGTTCATATCTCTATCTCGCCCCCCCCCCTCCTTTATAATAAGAAGTGGCAGATATTTTGTTCAGTAATTTTGGTTGATGAGTTCACTCATACATTATATTTTAATATTTATTCTTTGTCTATACGTGTTATTTTCATGTATGAGAATTGCTTTAATAAATACTTTAAAAAATTGGAAAGTAATGCATTGAAATGGATATTGAAATGGATTTGACCTTTTCAAGGGCATTTTATAGAACCTAACTGCCTCGCTCCCGTCTGGCTCAATCTGAGATTAATTTTAAAAGCAATGTAATTTTACAAAGGGATTTAATATGAGCCTCAAAGTATTAACACATCTATTCCCGGCTCAAAAATGATAAAAGGAAGGTAATTGCATTTCCAGGGTCGTAGTAATAAATCAAGTAAATTGTCATGAGGGCAAAATGATTTATAGTATATTATTTAACAGTGAATGGGTGGCATCGGTCATGTGGGGGAGGGGTACACCGGGCTCGTGCTTCCACCCACCCCCCCCCCCCCACCCTACTCCTCCCAAAATGCAAATTGAATGAAGTAGATAAGTGGAAATAGAGAAAAGCAGGGAAAGAAGATGGAAAGGACGAGATCCCTGTCCCTTGATGGCATTGTCTCGACTTACTTATACACTACACCACTGTTTAAATCTAGTGTCAGGCTGTTCATTTCTTGGATATACTGGGAAAAGCAGTTTACTTGAAAGGATTTATACGAAAGGGGAGATAAAATCCTATATAATTGTTATGGGGCTGGTTGAAGTCAGAATCTGTAATCTCTCATCTGCATAATTATTCGGATATGTGGTTGTTGCTGTTGTTGTTTTCATCAATTCAGGCCGGAGAGAAAAATGACACTTTGATTTGGTGGGTGTATTTTACGAGTATTCACAAAGAAAAGTGTAGATTTAAATCTCATCTCGTTTCATTTCCCGCCTGCAACCTTTCTCATTTTTTCTTTCCCCCCCCCCCCTTCTCTCTCTCTCTCTCTCTCTCTCCCTCTCTTTCTTCTCTCTCTATCTTTGTATTTCTCTCTCTCTCTCTTTCTCTCTCTCTCTTTCTTTCTCTCTTTCTCTCTCCCACTCTCTTTCTCTCAAGTTTGTTTGTCGTTGTTGTTGTTGTTGCTTTATATATCATTTCCATATACATTTACACGCTTATACGTGAAATTCATGAAGTGTAACTACATTTACTTTTGATTTGAAACTTGTGCCTATTCTCAAACTGTTCTGTCAGGGTATACTGTTGGTGCACTGTTTGTTGACAAGGTCGAATTGTGTGTTGGGTGTGCGTGTGGAATTTTTTTTTTTTTTACAGGCGGTTACCCGTATTATTATTATTATTTTCTTCTAACAGGTCCCTCTTCTTTACGCATCTGCAGGACGGTGATTATTTTAACGATGTATTATTGTTTGAAAATATAAGTAAGAAGAAAGAGTTGAAGTATTGTTTTTAAGGGGAAAACACTTAAAGAGAATGTTGAGTTCTGGGAAGAGGTAACCAATAAGTTGTGAGTGTTATCATTGTTATTATGCAAGTGTGGAAGAACATCATATAGAAAATGTTCACTGAAAAGCATGGCTCTTCAAATGCCTTCATATTCGAAATATGGCATTTAACAGCATACAAATCGGGACGGATTTGTATGCCATATACATAGTTATGTGTACAGTGATTGTAACTTTCCCAAGACTGTGCCAAATGTGTTATCATTTTGATGATACCAGAACCTTGCAACACACACCAATACTTATATGCTAGATGATTCACCTTTTCTGATTGATTCCACACCGTTTCTTTCACAATGCAATCGCATGACCAGAACTCAACTTTGTCTTTAACTATTCACAAGGTTTGCTGTATATGCGAGATCAATGTTATGTTTATGTAGACACACAAATTTAATCTGAACTTCCACTTTATTATTCAATTGTTTAACGACACAATGACGTCAGTGATCTGCATCTGCTGATTTAAAGAATTCAAGAGAGATTCATAAAAATCTTTGTTTCCATACCCATCAAGCTTGCTATTCTGGGGACTCGAGTTTTTCCAATTCCTTTCTTTACTGAAGAATGAGAACTAATTAACTTTCGAACATGAGGTATCGTTCCGTCATTCCGGCAGTTTCTCATCAAATTTGATTGATATCTCCTAATCTGGGAGAAATCGATTGGCCTTAATTCTCGCTGCGTTAATTTCATATGCTATTCACGCCGTCCTAGATTAAAACAAAAAGCCGTAGAAAGAATTCCTATGGCTCATTGTTTCATGCAGAAAGTGACATGCTCTGTGGTGATTTAAATTGATTGTTATTCAGCAAGGAAGTATCCTATATAGATATATTCATGCAAATAATACAATTACATGAAATAGAATTGTATCTCAATTTAATTTGCAATTCTTACTAGGACTTCGAAACTGGACGGTAGTGGGCAATTATACTGCCCCTCCCGCAAGGGGTTCAGTGCCCCTCCTGGAATTGCCTCTTCTTAATCTGAAGTGTCTTTATTTCTACAATCCTTCTTGACAATGACTGGTGCCCCTTCCTCTTTGCTTGGTTCCTAACGGGACGTTGAGGAGTATACCAGAACAAGAAGAAGAAAATAGGTTGGCCTGCATTTGTATTTCTGGCCCTCGATGCAATAAGCCCGTTTTAATCAGTAGAAAAATGCAGTGATAAGATGAAAGAGGCTTTCATAATCAATTTAAAGGTCTAAATTTAAGGTTCAGAAAGCGTGAGGCACTGAAACGCCATCTTGGCTACCGAGAGGAAGGCCACCTCTGCCGCTGCACAAGCCGCAGCAGCAGCCGAAAAGACCGGCAAGTAAAAGAAAGACTCATGTGAACAAGATATATGTTTTCTAAACCCTACCCCCCCCCCTTCGTTTCCCTTTCTCTCTTGCATGTCATTTAAAGGGAAGATGGTCGTCAGCTTCTATGTGCAGAATGGCATAATTCGCCGACACAAAACTTGGTGGAGATACCATCGATGGGTGTCAAAGTCTGGACACAGGTATAGTCCAATCAAGAATTACCCACCTAGTCTCTCGGAGAGTCTTCGGGTGAGGGCAAAAGTAAAATTATAACTTTACCAAATGGGGAATTGGTAATGCAGAGCATTACATAAGGCCTGTTGGTCAAGATTTATTTTTTCCTTTAAACGAGCCTCTGCTCATAACAGCACCAGCACGTGCAGGCTTATTTTGGTTATTCTTACTATTTTATATTCCCAAGTATTCTTTACTGATAGAAGTGTATATTTTACATGATTTAATAATGGTTTTAAATGAAAAAAAAGGAGAAATAAAACCAAAAAATGTTTCTGGAATATTTAATCATAGATTCATCGGTAACTCAGCCACTTTTATATCCATTTTAAGTGCTATGTTACAAATCGCTGTTATACCAATGGCATGTGATAACTAAACGTCACCTTCATCAGCCAAATATTCCTCCATCTATTTAAGTTTCATCTTTAATTTCCTCCCCTTTCTTCTCGTCTAGCACGTTTTTCCTGCGCGGTTGACAACCTTTCATATAAACGTCGTTCTTGGGCCATGGTCATCGGCATTTCTTTCATTATTTTCTGCTTCTTCTTTCTTCCAATCTTGATGAATAATTGTCCCTCTGTATAGCTGTTATACACTCAACAAAAAACTCACTTCCCCCATTGATAATGACCTCTGCTTGCCGGGAGAAACCACTTAACATTTGTATGAGAAATCTATTTGGACATAAAGTCTTAAAATATCAAATTTGATATATCATTTCTCGAGGAATATTAAAAATATGACAGGGAGACCAATGCATTAATTGGCGGATTTGTCTTTAAACATGAGCTATTACTTTTATTTACTCTGTCGGTCCGTTTTTCGTTTTATAATGCAATGTTTATCAAGTAAGTGAAATGAGTGATGGCTTGTTCAAGTCTGTTGATTGTCTGGATGGTGTGCTGCTCAAAAGCTAGATTGATCAATTTGATTGATCTACTATTCCACGGTTGTGTACTTCATGGCTCATTTCATATACAGTTAACAACAGAAATATTCATACTCCTTATTCAATAATTGATGTATGTTTTTCTTAAATCAAGAAGGAAAAGTGGAATTGTTGAATTGGGGCATTTGTTGAATACTTTTAGATGTAAGCTTTAGTATGTAACGTTCTCAAGAAGCATAAATCGGGACAAAAAACTCTTTCTCTCCCTTGAAAATTACAAAATATTACGTTGTTAAAGGTAAAGACCAGTATTGGAAACGCCCCAATTTCAAAAAATGAAATGGAAGCTCTCATTACCAATCATGTGAAAGAATATGTTTTGACTAATACATGATGATAAAAAATTTGCCGGGAAACCGCCTACTAATTCATATATTTGGTAAATTTGTTTCTCTCATGGTCTGTGAGAGATATAGGGTAGTCCCATGTACATCTTTCTGTGTATAGTGCTTGTAACTTTACGAAGAATGGGCCAAATTTCTTATCATTTTGATGATTCCAGAACCTTGCAGATGCTAGATGCTAGATGACCAACCTTTTCTGATCGATTCCACAACGTTTCTTTCACAATGCAATCGCATGACCATAACTGGTCTTTACCTTTAACTGTTTATACATGTATAACTTTCAGGTGACAAGCCTTTAGAGCAAGGGTTTTCAAACCTTTGTCTAGGCGGTCTTAATGAGATTTTCATGGCGGCTATAAGGTCCGAAACAATGGGCAAATTTTGTGTTTGTTTAACCAATTATTTCCAATTTGTCCACAGTTACATAATGTGTCTTTACACGTACCTTAATTAGTTTTAAGAGTTGAGACATGTATGGGGTATATCAGTGGGAAAGAAATTAGCCTTGTTTTCCAACAATAAGCTGCTTAGAAATTGATGCAAATGTTCAGACAATCTACACCCAAAATTTACATTAATGACACTAATATACTGAAGAAAAGGAGGCTAAAAAAGTTCTATATCTGATATAATTATAAAGGGAATCGTTACAGTTTAACCCTAAAAAAAGCCTGTTGTTTTAATACTCTTTAAGCCGAGGGTGGGGGTGGGTGCCCCCTTGGAATCTGGGCCATGGAATGACGACAAATTATTCATCTCATAGAGAATAAGTTCATGACATTTCATATTATGTCTCAAATAGCTTTTGAATGATAACTGATTAACTATTCACATAACAACGAAGCGACAGTCCGCATTGTTGGGGTAGTAGTGGTGGTGGTGGTTATTTGACCTGACTGCTAAGGAAGCAGTAAATGCTTGTTTGTAAGCAACGGAGGACCCACAACTTTAAGGTCCTCTCCGAGAGATCTGGTAATGAGGATTAATGCCTTACCAAAGAGCACTAGCTCATCGCCTTGGTTTCGAACCTGGGTCGCCGGATTACGTTATTATGTTATGGTGAAATTTTCATTGATTTCAGTGATTCTAGACACGATACAGTACCCGTGGTACCCTTTGGTCGAAATTATATACATTTGGTACAAAAAAGATAGAAGGGCGGGTGGGTTCTGCCCCTGCCCTTTGATGGTTAAAAACAGTGCCTTTCCGGCAGTCCTGAATGAAATAAGGCGTGGTCCGGACTTTGAGAAGCCCTGCTTCAGAGTAATTAATACAATTCATTATAAAAAGATTAGGCATTGATTGATAAAATACCAAATACCTTTTAGGATTTAAGTAAGGTTCAAATGTAGACAGGTAAAGATATAAGCTGTATAAATGTAGCTTGCTGTTGTAACCACGGTAAAATAAATAGAGAATATGGAGAGATAAACAGGGAGCAACGGAATATGAGAAATAGAAGTGACAAAGGTAGAGTAAGAAAGAGAGGCGAACAAAGGAGATGAGAGGAAAAGAGAGAGCAGGAAACTGTCTGTAACTGTAAGAAATGCAAATGAAAAAGTTGACTTACCCCTTTGAAAATCATGATTGATCGGATGGCCGGTTCTGATACTTAAAATTAATTAAGAAAACTCCCACACCAAAATCAGTCAAGATTTACAATTTTTGGAACAGAATCCGAGCAGCATGTATTCAGGATGACCTGTTATTGAAATTCCTCCATTGAACTAATTTAGTTACTAATTTGGCAGGGAAAAAAAAGATAATTACTCGCGGTTGCGTTTCCAACGATGAGATCTTGATATAAAATCACAATTGCTAATATTTTAAAGGATTCCAATGTCAAGGAGATTCCGAAATATATCTCGCAACATATTATAGCACACCAGAGATGAAAAAGATAATTATTGCTTTCCCAGTCAAGGCCTAAAACTGAAGCTGATGTTGCGACCGCTGCAGAAACAGAGAGAAATCCTTCGGTTCAATATGAATATTATTATCTGCAAACTTCCCTCATCCGGTCGCAGCTTTCGCGTGTTCCGTGCGGGAGAGAGAGACAAAAAAGGCGTGCACCGTAACCATAGAAACGTAAAAAGCGGGTGATGCCAAAATGATCGACGGCCCGAACGATATTTGTCTTTTCGATCGAACCCACTTTAGTAAGATTGATCGTAAATCGAAAGGCTCCGCTGAACAGAAAGTTAAAGATTGCTCATGAAACATTCATGCGGGCGTTGCACGAAAATAATCAGTGGAGTGATGGACGAGTGTAGGTGGCTGTACCCCCTACCCCCCCCCCCCCCCCCCCTCCCCCGCCGATGATAATGTGAGAATATTGACATCGGTAGTGGTTCTAGAGAGGGGCTGGGGGAGGGGGTGAAGCCCCAACTAAATGCCCCCCCCCCCAAAAAAAAATATAAAAAAAATGATGATGCATGCATGCATGCAAACATGGCAGGCAAGAACACCCCCCCCTTTCCCCACCCCACCTACCCCATTTTTGGTTTTATAATCGCTCCTGGTCGAAAGTGAGGAAACCACCACATTATATTTGTTCGACAGAGCATACAACAGAATGAGTAATAATTTCACCCAGCAATCTGTTGTCGAGCAGCCAAGGAGTACATATTATAAAGAAAGAATTATCTCCACTATTTCTTTATACACTCAGCAACAACCAACAAAAAATATTGTAGCACCTTAGGATTCGATTTTAGCGTTTATTCGTTGCTCGCATTATAACTGCACTCGATGTATACAGCACCCCCAAAAAGTCCTACCAATGTTGCACTAAGGTTGCTATTTCTAGCACCGGGGGAGCTATTTTTCAGCACTTTCCAAGTGACTGCTCTGACAGGACTGCTTTAACACCGCACCACTGCAGGTGCTAACTGGTACAGCATTCAAAGATGCCCCTATTTTCACACTAAGGGATGAACAGAAATAGGGGCCATTAACAACAGCTACATTAAGCGTCTTAAGATTCATATGATAATACATACAATTCATATTTAGCATTATTAAAAATTGCTATCAAATCATTAGAGAGAATAAATTAACAAAAATTACAAACTCACTGACCGATATCTGAATCACATTTCCCTTCGTGTATTTATGGATCGAGTTTATATTTGAGATGCTGACAGAGGCACAACAAAATCAAAATGTGTATTATCTTTAAACAAAAATATCAATATTCATCTACAATATTCATATTCATCTACAATATTCCTTCCCAATGGTGTAAAGGAAATAGAAAACTATGCTCATTTTAAGAGGAAATTAAAGGAATACCTAATACTTGACAGTCAGAGAAGAGAAGTGAATGACACGTTATAATTATGATTGAAATTTGTATTCTTCTGCCGGTTCATATTTTTTCATTTTGTATATACTTATGTTTTCGTACGTTATAGAAATTTTACAAATTCATCATTATTTTCCTCTTCTTCCTCCTCCTCATTTTTTTCTTCTCCTTCTTCCTTTACTTCTTGTACTTGTTATCATTTTTATCATTATTGTTATTATTATTATTATCTTTAATAAGTAATTCTTTTATTTTTCTTATCTGTCTGTAAATATAACTATTTTAACTTATTAATTGTATACATGTCTGTAAGGGACCCCACTGGAAATAAGCTCTCGAGCTTTCGTGAGTTATCCTGTTTGATTTTTGATCTGTTATTATTGTATATTGTTGTATGTTGGAAGCTTGTCGAATAAAAATCAATTAATATGATGTACACACTTATTAGGGCTCTGTTTTATCGGCTTCGTTGATTCCCTTGGCTCAGCACTAATCCATCAGCTCTATCTAAAACCTTTTTTTGACAGGAATTAATTGTTCTAAAGTGTAATGTGTCCACATCTACTATAGATAAACGCCTCAACGGAAAATATTCCAGGAGAAATAAACAGTTTTCAAGTTGATTTTAGGCGTCTGAAATATGAAGGAAATGGTACGGTTCTTAATGTTACAAAAGGTAAATCAGACAGTTCGTAGATGCTATCTGCTCATTGGCATATATATGTCATTCATACAAAACTGTAAACTCACCGAGATGAAGGCTGGATAATATTTTCATGAAAGATACGAAATCATTATTTATTTATGTACCGTCGCGAAACACGTGGGTGGAGATATTCTTCTCAAGGTTGGCAAACATAATATATATTCATGAAACACCTCCATCAATTTGGCAGATAGGCCTATTATTATAAATTGCACAAAGTGGGAATTCCTCATGATTATTGGGGGTGATTATTAATTTTATTCTTATGTTATCTCTGAAGAGGTCTGGTTATTCATATTTGTGATCGACATGCAACGCAAAGTACTTTGGAAATGAATAGCAATGTCGTGGACGAGTGGATATGTCACCGGACTGTGGATCACAAGGTCCGCGGTTCAAGTCCCACCACGGCACTAATGTCCTTTGGCAAGACATTGATCTACATTTGCCACTCTCCACCCAGGTGTTGAATGGGTACCCGGTAGGATGCGAAAGCTAATGTGCACTAGATTAACAAGTGTGCGCTTGTAAAAATGATGCACTGGCTGGAATGCTCCCCAGGGAGAGGAGAATGTGCATACACTGTGTGCCCGAATCCGATGACCTGGGTAATAATATGATTGCAGGGCCCTCAGGGAGAACAGTATAAATACTGATGAGGCTACCCTGGGTAAACAAGACATAATTATTATTCTTATTATTAATACCAAAGTTCCTAATTAGATGGCAAAACACCCGTCATGGCTAGATAGTCGATATAAAAAAAGGATGTTGAACTTGTGTCAGGAAGCCGTGAAAAAACGGGCAATGACGTAGCTTGAGACCTTGGGATAGGAGGGGGCTGGAACCATATGTACAAAGGGCCAGAAGCATGTATAGACGCACTATATTTAAGTTCCCCGCGCCTTTTTTTTTGGAACATAATTTGCTTCTCTACTCTCTCCCCCTCTCTCTCTCTCCCCTCTCTCTCTCTCTCTCTCTCTCTCTCTCTCTCTCTCGTTCTCTCTCTGTCACTGTCTCTTTCTCTGTCCCCCTCTCTCTCTTTCTCTCGTTCTCTCTCTGTCACTGTCTCTGTCCCTGCCTCTCTCTCTCTCTCTCTCTAAATATTTTATAGTTCTTTTTATTCTTCTCCTCTCTTTCCCCTCCCCTTTCTACATATCTCTCTCTCTCAACCCCTCTATATCTCTCTTTCTCCCTCCCTTTCTCTTCCTCCCCTACCTATCTCTCATCTACTTTTCCTTCTCCTTCTTCTTCCATTTTAATTTCGTTCATAAAAATATATTTTGTATTTTCTTCTGTTCTCTTAAGATATGTCTGATCACTTCGTTGTATATTTATGTTGTATCATGTCGTTTTTAAAAATTTTAAACCGATGGGGAAATTATTTATGTTACATTGACAGATGTATCAATACATTTATTTCATTTTCTCCTTGTTATCATTATTATTTTCTTTCTTCTTCTTCTTCTTCATCTTCTTTCTTCTTCTTCTTCTTCTTCTTCTTCTTCTTCTTCTTCTTCTTCTTCTTCTTCTTCTTCTTCTTCGTCTTCTTCTTCTTCTTCTTCTTCTTCGTCTTCTTCTTCTTCTTCTTCTTCGTCTTCTTCTTCTTCTTCTTCTTCTTCTTCTTCTTCTTCTTCCTCTTCTTCCTCTTTTCTCTTATGTATGCATGCATAATTATATACGATGGATAGGGGGCGAATATAATAATAGTAATAATAATATTATTGGATATTTATATAGCGCACATTATGCACCCTACAGGGTGCTCAAAGCGCTCCAATATGTTACCCGGTTCTGCCAGGCTACCGATGTCGGTGCTCACAGCATTCAACGAATTCCTTCTTACCGGTTATGTGTGGTAAACACCAGACCCCAATCGTTACACCGATCTTATAGAGCTTGTGATGACTATGAAGATTGGAAAATCGATGAAACAAATTATCCGACAATGATAACCGCTCATTTCTAATAAGAAACCACATTCATCAAAGCAGAGACAAAAGGTCCAAGGCCGTTGTTTAAAAAAACAAATAAACACACGCTTTTTGAGTCAAGCCATTCAAAAGCGGTGATTCCATATTTCTATTGTCACTGATCACCACAATCAATATCAAATATCACGACAAAAGAATTCGAAATTGATGGGTAATTGATGGATCAATAAATCAAGGCCGAAAGATTGGATTGTATTGGTCACAAAGACAGTTTCTATGATACACAGGTACATAGGTGGAAATGTAGTATTCTACAAAGAGGGCAAACATAAGGTTTTCATGAAGCATCTCCATCAAGGATCATTTTGTCAAGGATTTTTCTAAATTGCACAAAGTAGGACTTCCTTAAGTTTAAAAAATGTGTAGATATTGGAGGGAGGGGGTCTTTTTTTCATGTGCTATTTCCGAAGTGGTCAATTCATATATTTGATTACAATGCAACGTACAGTAGGCCTACTTTTGGAGTGGGTAGCAATGCATAATTGCCCGTTTCAATGGCAAACCATCCGTCATAGATAGACAACTTGAGGGTTGTACAAAGGGTCACATTCATGCATAAGCACTGCATCTTCTCGGCATCCTCTTGTCTCCACATCTTTGCTTTTCTCCCCTCTCTCTCTAAAGTTCTTTTTACCCCCCCCCCCCCCCCCTCCTGCTAGCTCTCGCTATATATCTCTCTCTGTCTCAGAATAATCAAAGCGGAGACACAAAGGCCAAGGCCGTGGTTCATTAAACGGCTTACTTCGAATAATCGGGTCATCTCGTCGGGTCGGGTGATCGCGTTACACGACCTTTCGTGAAATCATGTCCTTTTATTCACGAAATATCGGGGGTTATATTTGTAAAATATATCCCTCTCATCTACAAGTGGTCTGGTCCAATTTAACCCGACACTTTGTTAAAAAAAAAACTCTACGGCAAATCTAATACGGTCGCGTCATATCGTAGAGGTGTCGTAGTCGAGTGGATATGTCACCAGACTTTGTATCAGAAGGTCCGCATTTCGAGTTCCGCAGCGGCACTAATGTCCTTTGGCAAGACATTAAGCTACATTTGCCACACTCAACCCATGCAGGTGAAGTAAATGGGTACCTAGTAGGATTATTCCTTGCCTGTGCGCGGATTACGGCTGCCGGAGCTAAAGCTAGGACAATAATTTCCAAAGCTCTTTGGAAGCGCATAGAGATGATATTTCATAACGTATTATGCGCTATACAGGAACTGAATAATATTATTATTATCTTCCGTTTTTCTTTTTACGAAAGGTCGTGAAACGCGACCACCCGACCGGACGCGATGACCTGATGAATCTAAGTAAGCCACATTAAACACACGCTTCCTGGGTCAAGTTATAGGATTTCCCGGCCAAATTCGCGAGTTTGTCATTCAAATTAATTTGTCTTGCGTTCAAATTCGACGGTTTTAGTGCAGTCAGGTATATCTCGGGTTTATATTCCCTTTTATAGTTTTCAAATCTATGGAATTTTCTTTAGAATCTACGTATGTTTCATTTCAATTAATGAACAATGTGCTTCTTTCGCTATTTGGTCTTTCGATTTGGCGCAACACGATTTTCTGACAACGCAACGGTGTACTTCTAGAATTCTAATTCATTAATTTGTAGCATTCAAATTAGCACTTGGTGCACTTAAATTGATGGTCAATATACATTTCTCGTTTATTAGACACTTTTTATAGAACATTCTTTTTCTTTCAAGATTGTTTTTTCATGTGTATTTCATCATATTTCATTTTCTTGCATTTATACGCTTACACTTTTTATATTAGATTTATCTGATATTCATCAGCATTTAAGTTTGATTGTTAAGAAGAAAAAACGACTTGCATCTACAGACCTGATGGTCTCAGTATATTTGTAAATGTTCATGTAAGGAAGTTGTTTGTCTTATGTTTCATCATAAATTTATCATAATTTCATCATAATTTCATTATGGAAGAAGGGTACAATATTGTGACTGGGGTAGGGACTAGAGTCAACAATTTGAACATGATTCATTATTTAGCCATGTCTTTAGCCATCGGTCTGCTGGCGGACAAGTAAACTATGAAACCCTTTAAGAAAAACAGAGGGGTGTGCTGGGTATAAGAGACGATGTGAATTACTTTTGTAAAATTCCGAGTCTGTAGTAAAAAAAGGGGCGATTGAGGGTACCCCCACCTTTCCCGGGTATATGAATATGTCCGTGCAGAAATGCCATATCCCTTGTTTTCGCCCCTTCTTTACTGTATGTCTAAATACACCAATCTGCATTGTCCTGAAAATATATAAATGGAATAGCAGCTTAGACCCCAATGGCAAATCATGCATTTTAACTGCATTATTTAAAAACTGTAAAAGTTTGTTGCAATTCTTCCCCCTAACATTCCTAACTTGGATAAAAAAAATATTACGAATACGAATGACAGGTGTTAATTTGAATGATACAAATTACGCTTCGACAAGTGAATATTAATTTGAATGCTAGTTGAGCAGTTTCTAAATTGATTGACAGATCTATGAAACTCTTCTACTAAAATCCTAACTCAAATACAAAAACTGGAAAATTGAATGATAATTGGCATGGCAAAGCCAATCTGCGCCAACTTAATTTAATTTGAAAATTCGAATGACAAACAGGCGAATTTGGCCGGGAAATCCTATATTATAAAGCGAAACTGCGTCCGGTGGTTCCACATTTCTACTGTCATTTATCAACACAGACAATAACTAATATTTTTTATTTGCATCCATGCAGCTCAGCGCAAGTTTTTTTCATATCATATTGAAATCCTTCATCGCGCTGCATTATCTCACGACAAAAGAATGCGAAGTGGATGAATAATTAATGAATCAATAATTTACGATTGAACAATTGGATTCTACTCGTCAGGAAGACAATTGTGATTTGGAAGGACAGAGTTCGGAAAATCAGATTGGGCATATCGATCGGATGGTGCACATGTATACAAATGTAAAGGAATGGACGAATGGGAAAAACATGTACAACAAAAGTTAATGCTCTGACGCTGACAATTTTCCCCATTTTGGGTCAAGGACGTGTGTTTAATTGACTAGATGTTTTAGAGTAGATGCAGATGGAAAAGCAATGGATTCCCCTGTACCCTTTCTTTACTTTATCGCTGTTTATCCCCTCTCTTTCTCTCTCTCTCTCTCTCTCCCTTTTCTCTCTCCTCCCCCCCTTCTCTCTCGCTCTTTCTTTATCTTTATCTCGTTCTGTGTGGATGCATTTTAGCGTGGTTTTAGCTTTATGACGTCATTGTAAAATGCGCGCTATAACTAAGCTAACTAAAACGCGTGAGCCTTGTGACATCATCAATGCGCGTGCGCTGTAAGTATTGCATCTTGGAAAAAAATTGTTCACTTCGCAACAGATCAAACAAGACATTGCACATGAAATGTAAACGCGAAAACCATGCTTCCATAGAAGGGTTCTTCCCCTGAAATCCTTTTTTAATCGAAAATTGCACCAAAAATGGATTCAGAATTGGCCTGCAACTCGAGAATACAGCGGTTGCTATGGACAGAGGACTATATCACACTCACAGAAGAGGTTATTCTTCTCGAAAGTTCTTTTGTCCTCAATCGACGGAAAGATATTCAGTCTCGAATGGTCCAAGTAGGTCTTACGTCATCCACTTTGCTGATTGCGGAAGAAAAACTTGCTTCTATAAAGTCATCACAGGCTAATAAAAATAAATGCGATTCGGATCTAGAACTGTTCGAGTTGATTTATCTTTTCCCTCTCGTAAATGTTCGGCTGTCTATTCGGACGCATTCGGAGGAGATCGGCGAACATGTGATTCGGGTTCGGTTGTGCAATGGTCTCATATGGTATCTGGAACCCTCGGAAAGTAAGCATCGGGAAGACACGTGGCATGAATGGGTTTGGTGGATTCATGAGTTGGAACAGCGCAGGAGAGTTGAGAGCAAACAAAAGAGAAGGAAGCAAAGAATGAAACGTCATCGAGTTCACAACTCAAACATAAGCGAACATGAATCGCTGGACAGACAATCCATAACGTCCAATAAAATCGAATCATTAGATGACAATAAAGGTGGCAGAGGCTTACCAGCAGAACCTCATTACGAACATGCTACTCTTGATTCTAATCAAAATGGAAAGACCGCGTCCTTCGGACCCACTCCCCGAATAGAAGACCGCAAAAAATCAACAGCTCATCGATGGGTCCATCATTTTGCGGAACACATCATTGACCATCACGATGAAACCCTTCCAGACAGCGATGACGAGGAAGATGACCACGGGTCGTGTCACCGCAATCACGACAAGACAAAACATGGACAATCCTCAAACATTGGCCATTCATCCCTAAAAGGTCGTCACAGTCAATCTAGAGCCACACTTAAAAATCGTATGCAGTCTGTGCTTCTTCACAACGGTGGGGTAGACTCAATGTCAAGCCTTGAGGACATTCTAAGCGTCGGGAGTCTGGTCTCGAGCAACGCTGAGAGCTGGTCGAACAGGCATGCCAGGGATACCAGGAAGGGACTCATCCTCTCCATCGACGACCTGTTCGAAAAGACCAACGTTGAGGTACATAAGCATGGTCACATGGGACGCACTCGCCCAATGGCATCGATGACGAGGTTGGATGTGCTTCTTGAAGGAAATGAGGTCGTTGACACCAAAGACAGTACCCAAAGAGTTGGCATCAACAAGGGTGAGATTCACCACACCGCGTCTCTACCAGATGTTCTTGAGGGAGAAGCGAGCTTCATCGAGGATCTACCGAATGCTGATAAGCTCACACATCGCACGTCACTCGTATATCTAGACTTGGAGAATGACGACGACCGCCGGACTCCTCATGTGATCAACGGACACGTGATGCTTCTCACGAAGGGAGAGATGGATCTGCATAAGCTGGTCGATGACTTAAGGAAAAAGAGTCCTGACCCAAGACTGAAACAAACACATACCAGGAAAGACAAACCTCATGCGAGCTTTGACGATAGTGCTCATCAGAAAGAGAAACAATGGTCAAAAACACTTTATTCCGGTACAAAAGATCGACCACGTCATCATAACCATTACAATCTTAAACGCCGGGTATCGAAGCCCACTAGCACTGGAAAGCGAATGAGCATCTTCACCGGAGCCAATCGCAAACTTCACATCTTAAAGGAATCCCCTCACGAGAGCCCTAGCTCCTTGCGAGATGTGGACCCTGATGACCTGGCGGACGAACTGACGGCAGTCGACGCAGAATTGTTCTTGCGGATCCACGAAGCAGAGATGGTCGGCTGCATGTGGCTGAAAGAAGATCGAAACTACCGAGCACCGAACGTTGTCTCAGCCATAGACTTCTTCACAAAGGTCGCTGGCATGGTAACCAAGGAGGTTCTGCTTCCGTCGGGGTCAACTGAACGGGCTTCGGTCATTAAATACTTCTTGAAGGTTGCAGAAGCTCTAAAGGAGATGAAGAATTATCATTCTTTGCTGGCAGTTCTCGCGGGCTTACAATCGCCGGCAGTCTACCGGCTGCGGGATACATGGTTGCTGCTTGACGAACAAGATCCCAAAGAGTACCAGTAAGTGTCCAAATAAATCAGTTACTTTCCACAGTGCACTTGACTTGTTTCCATACTTTGCAATGTAAGATGATCAAAATTCAATTAAAATATTGATAAATTGATATATTTGTTACAAATTTCAGATCTAACCCATCTGTTGTTTCAAGGCATTATTTTTTAGATAAGTATGATTTATCAAACAACACAATTTACTTCTTTTCCATTTATGCTTTCGTATGCTACTATCATCACGCACGAATACATGCTTTCTGTCTTCTTATCTTCCTCTTGAAGGTTGTGGCAAGATCTTCTTGACTACACAAATGACGAAGGTCTCTCCCTGGACAACGACCCTGACCTAGATCAAGCGATGAGGACGCCACCTTGCCTTCCATTCTTGGGCTCCGTGCTCATGCGCATCATCGAATTCTACTCGACTGTCGATATCAACGGAACCAGACTCGCGCACAAACTCTACGACGACCACGGTGATATTGGAAGCTCAACCAGCAGCGATAACGAGTCAGCGATAAACATCGTCGAAGGGCACTCTCTGGAGGATAACGATGAAAAGGACAAAGTTGCAGTTAAGAAGGGAAACAAAAAATCGTCTGACAATCAAAAAAGCGAGCCGAAATTATTTTCACTCTTCAATAAAATAGCCAAAAAAGTCGATTCGCTTGGTACAAAGCCGCCTTCTGATACAAGTGACAATGGAAAGAAAGGTATGAGCACATATCGGAAACAACACATTATAATGCTTGTTTTAGAATACGCCAAGCTCGTCGCAGAGGAGAGGGAGAGGGTCAACACTCGAGGTCAGATCGACAGCGCACTCCGTGATAAACTTCTCGAAGGCTTCGAACGCGGTGACGACATCGGCCACGGTGACGTGGACCACACGCGATCTAAGCATTATTCGGAGTTACGTAACATGGCGCACGAGCACGATGACGTGCCCTGGAAACACCGGTGGGAATCGGAATTCCACCTCCACGAAGCATTACTGCAGTTTCAGCTCTCTGCAGTGCAGTACCGTCCCTGTGAGAAGAGCCATGTCGTCAGGGAGCTCCTGCTAAAGGAGTTCCATCATTCTGACGAGGATAATTTTAAACTGTCTCTAGAAAGGGAGCCGCCGGAGAGATACTAGTCAGCACAAGACCTTTAAAGCCTATCTGCACTAGTTTGGCCAGGAGGGATTAGACCTCCCGGCATGGTCGCTGGCAGGTGGTTATCTCATAAAATCAGGTCTCAATTAAGATAAGAAAAGGGAACCATGGGGGGTCAACGGGTACCGCTTAGGCATTGTTTGCTGTATAGAGGGCGCACATAGCTACAAGTAGTGCAGTCCCACTTTAAAGAAGAGAAAAGGCTAAACTTTAAGTCGCTAACCACACCAAAACAACCAATTGCAATGACAGATGATTTCAGACAAAGTAATCGACTAATATAGGTCTAGGTTAGGACAGTGTCGCATCAAAAGAAACTATATCTGCTTGAACAGAAAATAAGGCAACCTACTCTATGAAAATAATCATAAGAAATTCGGATCGCGCTAGATATTAACAAACAATAATAATAAAAGATAGAAAGAAACGTCCACATCGAAACATCTTCAGGATATTATGCTAACCAATAAACGTGATTCAAATACAGACTGTGACGAGACCGTCGTGTGCCTTTATAGAGATGAAAACAAACCAGTTGTTGGAGGTGGGTGACAATGCTAGGAAGAGGGAGCGGTTGATATAATAGATAGTAAATATAGGATGTGGGCAGAGAGTGATAGTGAGTGAGAGAGAGAGACAGGGGGAGAGAGACAGAGAAAGGGACAGAGAGAGAGAGACAGAGAGAGACAGAGAGAGACAAAGAGAGAGAGAGAGAGAGGGAGTGAGAGAGAGAGAGGGGGGGGGAGGGAGAGATGAGAGAGAGAGAGAGAGAGAGAGAGAGAGAGAGCATGGAACGGTTCTTGCCTCTTATCCATCTCATTGTTCAAGGGGAGTTTTTCAAACGGGGGGAAAACGCAATGTGTTGAAACATTAAAATTGAAAATTACTGCATATCATAATTTCATTTGCCATTTATGTAACCAGCTGGCTGCTGAGAACGATCGAAGATTTTAAAGCCCGTCTACACTCGTTTAGCCAGGGGGATTAGACCTCCATGCAAGGTCACTGACAGGTGGTTATCTTATCAAATCAGCTCTCAATAAACATAAGACGAAGAGGCTCATGGGGGACCAACAGGCACCGATTAGGTACTGTTTGCTATATAGAGGGCGCAAGTAGCTATAAGTAGTACAGTAGGGCTTTAAGAAGTCAGTCGCAATACCCTCCATCTTCATTATCATGACTCACTAAAGATGATGATATCATTGCCATGGTTAACCTCCGTCTAAAAAATGTCCAGGAACTGACGATGTTAAACAAAAAAACTGACATGTGCATATATTTGCCTCTCCGTCTGTGTCAACATAATTGTCAATATGAGTTTGCTTATGCAATATGGGTTTGAGTGGCACGGATTTCAGCCCAATATCATTAATCGCATTTTTTTTAAACCGGGGTTTGCCACTTCATATTTTACGTGCCTTTATTCTATAGTTTCTTGATTTCTTCTTTTCCTTCTCTCTCTCTCTTTTCTCTCCTTTCTCTCTCTCTCTCTCCTGTTTTCTTTCTTTTCTTCCATCTATCTCCCTCTCCCTCTTCCTGTCTTTCATGTGTACGTTTCTACCCTTTTATTTCCCTCTCATCTCGTTCTGTCCCCGTTACCCCCTCTATGACCCCCCCCCCCCTCCCTTTTCTTTCTTTCTCTCCCTCTTTCTCTCTCTTTCTCTCCCTCCCTTCCCATTCCCTCTCTCACTCAAACTCACATACAAACTGTTCATGCCCTCTTTACCATATAATCTTGGTCCCTGCAGTTTCTTTTTTCCTTTCTCTCTTCTTTCCTTCCATGTACCCACCCTCGGCCTCTCTCTTCTCGTCTTTCATTGTCTGTTTATACACTTCTCTTTTCCTCTCATGTCTCTCTCTTTTCTCTCTTTATGACTCTCTTCCCCCTTCTCTCTCCACCCCCTATCTCTCTCTCTCTCTCTCTCTCTCTCTCTCTCTATGACTCTCTTCCCCCTTCTCTCTCCACCCCTATCTCTCTCTCTCTATGACTCTCTTCCCCCTTCTCTCTCCACCCCTATTTCTCTCTCTCTCTATGACTCTCTTCCCCCTTCTCTCTCCACCTCTATTTCTCTCTCTCTCCCTCTCTCTCTCTCATGTATTTATTCCTTTTTCTTTAATACTGCGTCCCCCTCTCTATCTCCATCTTATAATCCGTTTCTACAATATTATTTTCTTTAGAACTCGCAGGGTAACCTTATACTACTCCGGCCAAAATACAATACTCAACTCCAGCGCCACCACTTCACGTCATAACATGCCTTGTTTATACATACCTCAAAGCAATTACCCAGAACAATCATTTGTTTTAAAGATTCAGAAGAAAAATGAATATTTGTTATTGGTTGATATATTCTTTCAAATATTTGACAAATAGATCCGTGTCCCCAGAACACGAATGGCGCTATCACATAATGACAATCACATAATGACAATCATAAAATGACAATCATATATTATAATGTACATAAATCTGCACATGTATTTAAAAAAAAAATCATTTGATTTAAAGATTCAGAAGAAAATGAATATTCTTTATTGGTTGATATATTCTTTGAAATATTTGACAAATAGATCTGTGTCCCCAGAACACGAATGGCGCTATCACATAATGACAATCATATAATGACAATCATATAAATGACAATCATATAATGACAATCATATATTATAATGTACATGAATCTGCACATGCATTTAAAAAAAAAATCATTTGATTTAAAGATTCAGAAGAAAAATGAATATTCTTTATTGGTTGATATATTCTTTGAAATATATGAAATATAGATCCGTGTCCATAGAACACGAATGGCGCTATCACATAATGACAATCAGATAATGACAACCATATAACGACAACCACATACTGACAACCACATGATGACAATCATATAATGACAATCATATAACGACAACCACATAATTTACATGAATCGGCACATGTATATAAAAAGTGGTACATACAAAAATTGACTTCAATTTAAAATCACACATCAAGATTGGAAGAAAAGACGTCTCTAGTAATGACTACAGCCATTTACACCGTAACAAGATCACTGAGGCTTTCGAGAAATCATCATGAGGGCAATTTCGATAAACTATTTTATATCCCATAGAAGTCAGGATTGTTCCGATTACATAATAATTTCAATGTTCTCAAATATCTATAGGTGATGCATAACATATTTGAAATACTTTAAGGTTGATTTTGGGAGTCTTAATTCCCAGTTATGCTGTTATGTCCAATAAATCTAGGTCTTCAAACTTCATACATTTATTGCAGCACAATTCACTTTCTTTGCACACTACAGCACACACGCACGCACATCTTGATCGAAATGTTTTCAAAAATCAAACGTTTAAACAAAATTTGAATTGCATCTGACATACTAGTCTAGCTTTCAGGCTTTCAATGTCAATGATTGATCTGCCTAATTAAGCTACGACCATGCATAATAAAAGAATAAAATGTTAGAAAAAATATCCCTTTCTAAAAGTGGGGATATTTTGATGATAAAAACATGCTAATTGCATCAGTGGGTATAAGTTTGCTTTCAAACTTTTACTATTTCATCTAAAATGAAGATGCACTTAAAAGAAGAAGAAATTCAAAATATAAGCTGAACAAATCATGCAGAATTCAAGAAGAATTTCATAAGAAGAAAAAAGAAAGATGATAAAAATATCCCTTTCTAAAGTGAGGATATTTTGATGATAAAAACATGCTAATTGCAGCAGCATGGACAACTTGGCTTTCAATTTTTCACTATTTCATCTAAAATGAAGATGCACTTAAAAAATGAATAAATCAAACTATCCATTCATTCAAAGTATAAGATAAACACACCATTCAAAATTCAACTGCTTCCCCACTCTAGAAATGTTCAACCCTCATAAAAAGACCAGTTTACTAAACATATTACAGCCAAAACTGTCTACAGACCACCCAAGGTAAACACAGAAAGTGGCCTTTGTAGACAGGTTCCTTTAGTACATGTTTCAATGAGAAACCATTTTCAAGGGAAACAACAAATGTAGTCCTTGTAGACAGGTGGTCTTTGTAGACAGGTTTGACTGTATTGTGGATGTTTCTTTCCTAGGGACCTAGCGATGAGGTATTCCACTAACCTGTTGTTAATGAACGAACTACAATACTTGGAATCCAGTCTGCATACATTACCTGATGCTATGTCAGGCAAGCCTTGGCAAGCTTTCAGGTTGTCAAAAACAACCTTTGTTTAAAAATTATACATCAATTTGAATACGTTAGTTAACTGATCTATCAAAATAAAATTTAAATCATTTCAGTGAATAAGATCAATTATAATCCACTACATACCAGCATGTATATTTGTCTAGCACACAATAGTCATATTATAACATTGATAAAATTAAATCATGTGGTTTGTATCACCACAATCAGTGGATATGAAAACCTACACACATTGTGTGCACCATCTCCACACCCAAGGAAGTATTCCTGCCATGCAAGCTTTTCTTTCACACTTCACTCCCTTATCGTTATCATCATCATAAATTTAAAGTTGTCTTCCATAGTACAGGCAAGGTGCCTATAACCCATTTAAAATATTATTTTTCTTATAACACATGTCTAAATGGGATAGGCAACATGAAGTGTAAAAGCAGTATTCAGACTTTAAACAAATACGATGTTCGACAGTAGATGGCAACCTTCCTCCCACATTGCGCAGGACAGCACGTGCGCAGATACGATACTGGGAAGACGATAAGACAAGGATTCGTCCGGCTTGCGTAGAGAATGTACAGCAGTGTCAACTAATTCCTTATTTTGCTAAACTACTGTTAAACTTTCGTGAACTCCCCAGATGATAAGAAGAGAGCTATGTTGGCACCATCACAATATGTTATTTATAGTTTCTTGGTTCCGAAACTATAATTTCTATCTGACTTTCCAGTTCTCGACCCATTGTATTTGTATGGGAACCAGAAGCGCTTTTGTCAAATATACCCATGGCTGGTGCTGCCCTCTATGGCAAAATACCGTAATTGCAGTAGCGAGGATTGGCAAGCAAGCAAGAATAAATCACTCAAATTAATCAACAAAGTTCAAATTAACATCATTCTAATTCATTGAATAGAATTTCTATTCAGACATTTACACTTGTTGGTCAGGCAAGATGAAAGTTATTTTGTCTCATACATGTACATCAATGTCTAGTCGACTATATCTTTGCTTCTAGTATATCTAATAATTGTGTAAAGTCCTTGGGTGGTATTCCGAGAGCGCGTACTAAGTTAGCGCGTACTAAGTTAGTCCACACTTTTATGGAGTGCCAGTTGCCATCTCATTTACCCTGTACAGATTATTTTAATCCTTCAATGAAAAGTGTCCAAAAAATTAATTTTGGAATGAAAAGGGAGGAAAAAGATAATATGAGTATTAACTGAATTTTAACAAAGTCTTTGGTAGATTATCTTTGTCATGAATATTGAAGGAGGAAGATGAAACCTAGCATTCCATAGAAGTGTGAACTAAAATTCTTGTTTAGTCTGGACTTAAGTCCCGGCTTAACTTATGAGAATACCACCCGATAGGATTGGAAGCATTTGGATCACAAAAAATACGAAGAAAAATAACACTTTCTATATTAATTTTTTTTCAGTAGACAAATAAAACACAGGTGTGAGTGCGCTATGGCGATGCGGCGCATGAGGGTATCTTCAATGGTGCATTTTACCCGAATAGCGACGCATCGCCATGACGTCACGAAAGAATACCTGTGTATTATTTGTTTTATAAAATGGGTCTACTATCAAAATCAAATACTCCCGTGCATATGGTAAAAATGAATGCATGTACATGTGAACCATTTTGACGCTTCTCATTGGCTACATTCTTGGACCCATTTTATAATTTCCATTATCATTGGTAACATATGGAACAGCGTATGCATAAGAATTGCCCGAGAAACATGAAAATTATTTTATCAGAGAACAAATAAACATTCTTGTATACACTGTTATACATATATCATCAGCATAAACTTCACATTAATTTACACACAATCATAGACACTATGAATAGAAAAATAGTTTGGATCTGTACTGTAATTTTTGTATAAAAGATATATTAAAAAGTACTCTTCCTTGTGAATACATGTATTATTTAAATTTGATACAAATTAGAAGACTTCAGATATGAAAAATAGAGAAAATATTCATTTATATTCCTGTCTTTCCTAAAACGCTAAATGTTAGCTAAAGATTAGGAGGTGCAGTATGAGAAGGGTTATAATGAACATGGAATCTTTACCGATACATGTAGTTTGTTCAGGGGTGATAGTGAGCACTAAAAAAAAAATAGGTTTTTTGTTTTCCCCTCAACCACGCCCCCCTGAGTAAAAAAAAAAAAGAGGATTCGCGGGGAAAAAATGGCATCTAACAACATTCCCCCCTTTCGAGTAAGAAAATTGGGGGAAAAAATAGGGCAAAATAGGGAAGAATAGAGAAAATAAGGGGGGAATCGGGAAAATCAGGATAAAATAGGGAAGGGAAAAAAAATCTGGTAAAAAAAAAAAAAAAAAAAAAAAAAAAAAAAAAAAAATTCTTTTTTTTTTTTTTTAAATCGGGAAGAAAAAAAAAAAATCGGGAAAAAATCGGGAAAAATTAAAAAAATCGGGAAACCGATTTAAATCGGGTTTTTATCAGGCCTGTTTGTTTAAGAAAACACAAAAAGCCAAATGAAACGCAGCAGGGGCTGTTTCAACCCTACGTAGCATCATCTGACTGCTAAGCAAATATATGCTTGCAATTTTGGGGGGATTTGCTATAGTTAATGTGAGGTTCCGGTGGGGAAATATCTATATATATAGTTATAGTAATAGTAAAAGCAGGGATGCAAGTAAGAATTGGTCAGAGGGCCTGAAAATCACCTAGAATGAGCTATTTTGTACACAAAAAAGCCTAAACGATGGTCTGAAAATGACTCGCCAGGGCCTAAATTCAGGCTATTTCCGGAAAACTGGCATCCCTGTAACAGTTGTTACTATTTATTTGCTTATTAAAAGTAATAGCAATACTAATTCCCTGACAGAGAATTTACTTTCAATCTATAATTATATGTTTTATTGAATACTATTGCAATATATGCTGTAATAGTGGCTTACTCATTCGAAACCCTGTAAAATTTCTCATTCATAGATTTTCATTGTAATTTACCCGTCGTGAAATAACCATAAAATCTCAAATTGTCAAGTTTTATTGCCACATTAATCACTACACACCCTGTATTCATCATGTATGAAGTTCCTGGGGGTGTTTCATGAAGCTGTGCGAAAAGTTACGAATGAATTTACAAAGTATTTGAGTATGAAGAGCCAACTGGGATGCCTAAATTTTTTCCTCACATTTAAAAAAAGTGTGACTGTATTTCCCATAATCTCAATTAAATTGTAGACAAAAATACACTTTGCATTAAAATATTTTGTTAATAATGATAAGGTTAATGAACATCTGCATATTTCAACTTTAGCTTTTGCAATTAAAAGGATTTGAGAATCCCATTTTAGCTCTTCATATTCAAGGCATTCGTAAAGTCATGCGTTACTTTACGCAGTTTTATGAAACACCCTCCTGGGGTGTGTTTCACAAAGATCCTAATTTGAACTTAACTCGAAGTTGGACTTAATTATTATGGAGAGCCATTTGTAGCCTTAAAATAAAATTTATTCAAAAACGAAAATTCAAGTATTTTAGACTTTTTATAAATTCCACATCAAGAACATAAAGTCTCCTTGATAAAAGAAAATAAGAATGATATGAATCAACATTTTATGCCTTTAAAATAAACTTTTACAAAATATTTTCAAATATGCTAACAGCTTTTCATAATTGTTAAGTCCAACCTAGAGATAAGTTCATCTTAGGATTTTTGTGAAACACCCCCCTGGTAGGGTAGAGTTATAATACTGTCAGCTGCAGTGTTAAGGCACATTACTGGAGAGAATTGACACAAACCTGAACACATACTTCCAATGACAAGATTTAGCTAATCGAAATTTCACCCATGGGGCTTCTTTGATTGGTCGGAATGATTGGCTGGAATGTCCGAGGGGTCGCATCTACTCAAACTTCTTCTCGCTGGGACGGTAGACGATGATTGCACAGCACACGGTGAAGCTTAGACATGCTGCCACTGTGAAGTTTGTGAGCACTGGAACAGAATAGGGAGAAACAGAGAAAAAGTGAACATTGCATGAATGGCAGGCATCGCTGTACGGAATCAGTAACACCATGTATGCAATGTAAGGAAGCTTTGTTAAAATGGTTTTGATGCTGCTTGTTAGTATTGGCTTGCATGGTGATGTAGATATACAGTAGGCTTGCAGGTGCACCATGTGAGAGAGAGGGAGGATTGAGGAGTCCTGAAACTCCAGGACTACACACCCTCAAGAAAGATTACAGAGAGTCCTTTTCAGGACTTCCCAATCCTCCCTCTCTCTCGCAGAGTGCACCCGCAAGCCTACTGAAAAAATGTTTTTGTTAATCCATTGAAATGATATTGTAGAAAAACAATACCGTCAAGAGTATTTTTAATAAACAGCCTTACCCTGAATATAATGACCTACATGTATGTCTAAAACCAACAATGTGAAGCAGACTCAGATTATTATCGAGAGCATCACTACTGTATATTCTCTTGGAGCATTAAAGGTAATACAAAGTTTGGGTATGGGGTCATGAATTTGGTTCAAATGAACATATTTGAGCTTTTGTAATTTTACAATATTCTATGATTGTTGTCGCGGTTGAAATCAAATCTAAAGTGATGAAATTGTCAATAATAAACTCTTTATGTTCTATAGCTCCCTCTCAAGACAGATATTAATTTAGCTACAAAAAACAATGTTTTTCGACTACAATTGACGGATTTGCTATTCCCGTTTGGAAATTATATATCAGAACTGCATATTCTGAGATTTTCATGGTCGCAGCTACCATGGAATGGCCTTAGGCGCTATTTAAAATATTTGAAATTTGAAAAGTAGAAGAGTTTTAGGGGTTAAATTTTCTAGTACTAATACATCCACAGGGGCATACAAATATATCAAATTTTAAAGAATTTACTATCAATCCAATTTCTAAAATTTCCCAACACTTTGCATTACCTTTAAGGTAAAGCATCGCTGTACGAAATATCATGCAATACATGAATGCAGTGTAAAGGATGGTTATGGACTTTGTTGAAATGGTTGTGTTAATATATTTCAATGATATAACAACAGTACAATCAAACTAGAAAACCTGTCTATAAAAATGATGATGATAAACCTTACGATACTCACCTAATAAGTCAGGTTTTGTCATGAGAGTAGTTGCTATACGACCTGTGAGGAGAAAGAAAGGGAGAAAACATTCCTTTACACTTGTTGATGATGATGATGATGTTTCACAGCATTTATATGGTGCCCTATTTCTATTTAAAATTAATAAAAGGCACATAACAGACTCCTTCGATTCACTAAGTATTCACAACATCTGCTCAAAAATAGGTAGATTTTGAAGATTTACAGTGGCTTCTAGGCAGCATTTCATGAAACTGTTGTAAGTACAAGTTCGCTGACAACCAATTGAAACTTGTTTATTAAAATAAACATGCCTTACAATGGGATTTCGAAGGTTTTGTGAAATGATGCCCATGCAGGACTCTCCCCAAACATGTAATAGCATGGATCGGTATGAATGTCCTCTATGAAATACAGCGATTCCTTCTTTACATCAAGAAGAGAGAAGCATGTGAAGAAAATCACGACGTCATCCATTTAGACAGTAGGGCACTTTAGCAACGAGACGGTACGCACAGGAGATGGTAACGCGAGCGAAAAAAAACAAACTGCGCATGCGCGAACCTGAAACGGAACGGTACTCGGCCAACTTAGCGTTCGTTCCCTAAACACGACATAAGAGAGAGAGCTGACAAATAATTTTTATCCAAATCTAACAATGCAGGGCACTACCATGACTACTGAAGATAAAAACAGGGAATCTACTAGTGTTTCCAATGTCTGTTCAATAAGTAGCTTATTCTATACCTCAATCTACAATAAATTGATGGTTTGGCCGTTTAGGCCTACTTTGGGGGCCCTTTTTCATCGTTATGCATGACGTGCCTGCACGCTGTGCACTACCGCCCACCGCCGGGTCCATTGCCCCGGCGCTCCGGCCAAGCCTCAAGGCACCAGAGCACTAGCACCAAAAGGCAGCAGGCGTGCGGTTCAGCGCTGGAATTGGATACGGCTTTGCGTCCCCGTCGCCTTTAGCAGACAGCAAAAGCGCTTAAATATCCCGACAGTAACAAGAGTGCGAGACCCGTCACAGTTGGTTAAACACTCCGTCTCCTGTGCTTTCTGTCTCGTTGCTAAAGCGCCCTACTGATCATTAAAGGGATAGTTGAGTTCTGTTGCAGAGGGTGCTACACAAAATAATTTTTTGTGAGATAATGAAAAACTGAGTGTCAAATTTGAAAGGACATACGATTTAAATGACAAAATCATCTTTGTTTGATCAAAATCGGTTCAGAGACGGCTGAAATATCCATAAATATAACAATTCTAATACTTGTGTACCACCACAAATATTAGATAATTTGAAAAAAGACGTTGAAAAAAAGAAATAGCGCCTTTTACTTCGTATTTTAGCCAATGCCGATGTTGGCTGAGTTTGTTGGCATTTTCATGTTGGTTATATAACGCACAACCAGCCGACCCATGTATTGTTATTTTTAATTAAATAATTAATTAACGGTCACCATACTTTTTTGAAAGTGGAGCTGAATTGGTATGATCGAATTGGCTAAATTTCACACATTTTGGGGTCTAACATTACCTTCATAGCAAGTTTAGGTTCTAAAAGGGCACTAGAAATGTCATAGATAAGAATAAGAGCAATAACCATGCACTATGAAGGCATTTGCAGTCTGAAAACAGAACTCAACTATCCCTTTAAGTGACTGCATATACATTTACATGTTCATGTATATATCATCTTTTCTTGCATTTTTCTCAAACTTTCATGGACCTGCTTCGATTACTTTTTTTTCAAGGAAGCTCGATTCTAGCCGGGGTAATAATATGATTGATTGCAGGGCCCTCAGGGAGAAATGTATTAGTACTGATGAGGCTACTCTGGGTAAACAAGACGTACTAGGCCTGTCTTCATCAGCTCGAGTTTGCCAAATAACCCGCTATTTTCAGATTCAGGATAATATCCCGAAGCTCGAAATTGCGTCTTGATCAGACCGATACGCTCATCACAAACTAGCTCGGATGGGCGCAAATTAGCCCCTATTTCCCAAATAGAGGGATATTTTGGAAACAAGACCAATATTTCTCAGGATATTTTCTCGACCAAATATGATAATGAATGGAGCTGATGTAGATGCAAATTAACTGGTTAATTTGTGATCGGGATACCGGTAGTTAAAAAAGCAGGTTGTTTGGCAAACTCGAGCTGATGAAGACAGGCCTAATGTTATTTTTATAATTAATTACTCACCTGTTGATGTAAGCCCTGAGATAGACCACATAAGTAAGCTAGCTGATCCTGAGTTCTTTGCTCTATAGATGGTGTTGAGCGCTAACAGTTTACTGCCTGCTTGGAGAGGCATATTCATTGACTGAAAAAAAAGAGAAAAATAATATTGATATAATAATCAGTGATAATAGTGGAAATGTATAATGTGCAATAGGCCATTTAAGTAATGGAATCAAATTTAATGCAAAAATCTTTGTCAAGTGCCTCGTTACAAATTATTTCATTCACCTGTTACAGCTAAATGTATTTCAATAGTCCGAATGCAAATTGAGTTCCGCAAATTGCATACATTAGTTGTTGCTAGGTAGGGCAAACATTATGGCTTGCCCTACCTAGCAGTACCTAATGTATGCAGTTTGCATTCTGACTACTGAATTACAATTGTTCATTACAGGCGAATTGAATATTTGTATTAAGGCACTTAAAGATGAAGTTGAGTTCTGGTCATGCGATTGCATTGTGAAAGAAACGGTGTGGAAACGACCAGAAAAGGTTGCTCATCTAGCATATAAGAATTTGTGTGTATTGCAAGGTTCTGGAATCATCAAAATGATAATAAATTTGGCCAAGTCTTGGTAAAGTTACAAACACTGTACACAGAAAGATGTATATGGGACTTCACGAACACGTGGCGTAAAAATCCTAGCCCCGAGTTTTACGATGTAACATGACATATTTAGAATATGAAGGCATTTGAAGAGCCATGCTTTTCAGGGAACATGTCTTATCTGATGTTCTTCCACACTTGCTTAATAAGAATGATAACGCTCACAAATTATTTTTCACCTCTTCCCAGAACTCAACCTTCTCTTTAACAAAGATTTATGCATACATTTGATTACATCACAAAAAAATCTATGAAAATTCAGCAGTGCATTTATTAGAGGTGCTGTAGTCTAGTGCCTTGAACATCTGACCGGTGATGCAAAAAGTCGTGAATTCAATCCTTGGCACAACACCCATGTCCTTTGGCTTTAGCACAACACTTATATACATTTGCCACTCATGACCCAGGTGTATTAAACGGACAACTCATAGGAAGTAGGGGCTATATACTAAATGTAGCAGCCATGCTAAATCCGAAGTAGTATTTGATCATGAGGAACATAATGATAGAAAGAAAAAAAACAGCTTAACAGTACAAAAAAGTGCCCCCTAGTTAAATAAATAAATACTATCTTACTATAAAAATAAATTATAATTTATTTTTTTTAATCTTTAAAAAAACCTAACAGTATAAGGGGTATGAAGTGCCCCCAATTATAATAGATAATGAATACAGTCTTAAAATGAGCTGGATTTCGCATTAATTCATAATTAAATAAATACTTACAAAGAGAAAAGAAATAATGGACACTGGAACAGAACCAGACCCTATGATGGCCGTCACAAGAAAAAATCTGGGAAATAAATGTGTTGTCAAGGAGAAAAATGATTCAATAAATCAGTTTTTGTTTCATTTAATTGAGTGAGGTTTAAATGTGACGCTTTCTACCTGTATGCAAGAAGGCCCTGTGTCTTGTTTCAAATAAGTAGCTGTTATCAAAAACAAGATATGATAATTGTTATAAGCTACTGCAATCATTGCATTTGATTGGCTGATAGCAAGAAACAAGAAACATTGTTTTATAGCTTAATTAATATCTTGACCTTGAGAGGGAGCCAAGCAACATGAAGAGTTTATTATTTACAATTTCATAACTTTAGACTTGATTTCAACCGCGACAACGACCACTGAATATTGTAGGATCGCATATGCTTCCAATGTGTTCATTTGAACCAAATTCATGACCCGATACCAAAACTTTGTATTACCTTTAAGGTCGACTTAGGATCTTTGTGAGACACCCCCCCCCCCCCTCCCAGGGGTTGATTGCTACAGCAGTGACTGTTTTGTTTTAAAGGATACAAAGCAGCGATTGGCAATATCCTGACATCCAAATCATCTGCGTAGTGTAGAAAGATCAGTACCATGAACAGGGCTGGATGGGAAAGAAGAAGAAGAGATGATTGCAAAGTTACACTTTTGAGCTCTACATTAGAAATTCTATCATAAACTCATTCTATTAATAATACGGTGAATTCACAGCGCCATCTAGCGACACCACTGTTCAGTCGATTTCAGGTGATGCATTATGGGAAAAAGACAACAAAAATATCAGCTTTGGCATTGTCATATACTCTAGGCGATAAGGGGGTTAGAACAGAATTTTAAAGTGGAGGAGAAGGTTTGAAAAGCTTATAATCTGGGTAAGATTTTGTGCTGATTTAAAAAATATCAGTCTTCATGATCCTTCTCATAACGTTTTGGTAATTTTGAGCTGTGACTGGCTAGCATCTTGCTCTGCTGCACTTATTAAACGACGTTGACCAGCTAGCTGAATAAAATAGGCCTGTAGCAGCCTGCCAGTGAGGGCGCTAGTAATTGTGTATCCACTCTATTCAATATTCATTGCATACATATTGTCTGTTAAGAGACAGAAGGGGATAAACCCTAATCCCTAGTTAAATCAGCTTAATTAGTGCGTAGGTTTTGAGACAATATCCTTGAGCATTCCATAGATTTTTGATCCCCCTGCTTTCACCTTGCACAAATACATTGGGAGTCAGGGTGCTTAAATGGACAACACAATTTTGAAAGTATTTTTTTCGAAAGTAATTTTCTTTGGAACTGGACAAATCTCTCTTTTTCCTTTTTATAATTTTTTTAATTTTTTAAATCACAATGTGACAAGTAATATACCACTGTAAAGCTGAGAATCTCCTCTTTTAATCTTTTTTCTTTCTTCAAATGTTTTAATCCCTATTTCTCTGAAATATTATTCCCACTTGAAATGAGCCCTTCAGGATTAAATATCCTTTTCCCCCGTCTTAGATATATTTGTTGTTGCTGTTGGACCTCTAGTAACAATTTTAATAAAGAATCCTAATAACTCACCTTGAATTTCAAGAGCTACGTACTCTGCATAGGCCAGGAATGGGAAATCATTGGTGAAATAATACAGCATTCCAACCATGTACCTGCATGCAAACAACAAAATGAAAATGCTGGGATTAAATTAAATATAGCCTATAAATATTATACGTCAATCATATTATAAGTCGAGCCTGCTGCACACACTGTTGACCCTTACTGGCTACAATTTAGATAAGGGTATGTTTTGTCAGAATCGTTTTTCTTTAAAGCCACACCGTCCTACTGGTAGCTACTTGCTCCCTATATAGAAAACAATGCCTAATTGGTGACCATTGGTCCACCATGATCCTCTTTTTCTTATGTTAATTGAGAGCTGCGTTGATGAGATAAGCACCTGTCCAGTGACCTTGCAGTGTGGTCTCATCCCTCCTGTAAACTAGTACAGATAAGCTTTAAGATCTCTTCCCCAATAAAGTTTAAGGGAGAGGTTCTCCAACCACTTAAAGCTTATCTGTACTAGTTTACAGGAGGGATTAGACCACCCTGCAAGGTCATTGGACAGGTGGTTATCTCATCAACTCAGCTCTCAATTAACATAAGAAAAAGAGGATCATGGGGGACCAATGGTCACCGATTAGGCATTGTTTTCTATATAGAGGGAGCAAGTAGCTAGTACAAGTACTACAGTGTGGCTTTAAAGGTACTATGTCCCATTTGCTTGCCCAAAAAATGAAAAGGTTAAATTCCAACGGCATTTGAAAGATAATACTAATTTAAAACTCCCCTTTAAAAAAAAGTGGGCTTGAAAATGTCTTTAAGTGGCAAAATAACGACTATTAGTTGTCAAATCGACTTTATAATAGGAGCTATAGAGCCATTAAGTAAAAGTCTTGATTTTCAGACCATTGTATTGCATGGTCCTACCTTTTATGCTGCACAAAGATGCAATCAGTCTAATTTTGGCCATTACAAGAAGTGGGTTTATTGATGTAGACAAATCCTTTACAGCTCATTTTATGTATGTTATTACCGGCACCAAAGAAGAAAAAAAGCCAGTCAGTCACTCAATAGTGTCTGACAGTGAAGTCTAGCAAGTAAACAGGTTTCCTTGCATTATTTGAATATTAGGACACTGCTAACGTTTAAATTTCACAGATAGGACGTATATGACATATGCAAAATTCCTGCAAAGTTCTACAGAATTTGAGGTTGGCTGCAAAAGGGACATAGTATCTTTATAGCATGGGCGTCAATCCTTACGTAATACCTATTGTTCAGGGGGGGGGGGGATGATCTATTCATTCATCCCCCCTGAACAATAGGTATTACATGTACGTAAGGATTGACGCCCATGCTTTAAAGGGACTTGTTAACATTGTTCAGATGAGAGAAAATGGTGCTAAGGTAGTGACTTCAATGCTAGATGCCAATTTAAAAATAATCTGAAAGTTTGTAACTTGATACTTGATGAGGTAATCCCTAAAGCAGCTTTTCCAAGCTATACTGGGATGGGATGTGTTGTGACAGCAGGTGAAGGTGCAGACAACAAAAGGGTATACAATTGCTTTATACAGTAAAATAGTGACGTGCAAGTAAAAAAGAGACATGCTGCTATATGGTTTACAGCATTCTGGAACCTACAGGAGGTTCCAACTCTCTGATGACAGGGAGGGCGGTCATCTGGAAAGCAGCAACTGTTGGGGCAGTAACTGCAGTGAATGGTAGTTGATTCCAGATGCGAATGGTGCGGGGGTAAAATGAGTACTTGTAGGAGTCGATTGTTGCCTCAGGAACAGAGAGCTTGAGTGTGTGGTCTCTTCTGCTGATGTATGTAGCTTTGATTATGAGGTGAGGAAGACAAATGTTGACTAGCTGGTGGTGTATTTTAAAGAGCATGGTGCCTTGTAACAGACCATTCTTAATGTTAAAAATTGAGAAAAAATGATCTGATCGACGCCTGAAGTCTCCCAAAGCAATGAATTGGCTCTATATACCATTCCAAACATTTAAGTGTTGAAATTTGAAAGATTTAAAAAAAAAGGTCTGTTTGATGTTTTATTTTCATGGAAAAACTGTTGGGGAAAATTCAATGTTTGGTTGGGAGAATTTACCGTTAGAGGGTGTTGATATGTGATTTGAGAATTTGTTCAGGATTTTATTTACATATTAGAGGGTTAGTACAGTACAAGGAATATAGGCCTACCGGAAATTAAGTAACATTTCATACACAATTTACAGTTCGGGTTACTGGTTCACTTTAAAGTGAATGGGTTACATTGTTGAAGGTTGATATAAAAAACTGTGTAATTTAATCAAAAACCAATTAGCTTGAGCAAGAGTCAGACACGCGAGCTACCACCTGCAAATTTTGATTAGCTTTTCACCAAAGCAACCTTGAGTTTCATCAATTTGATAAATTCTTAGATTTCAATTAGTAACACGTTTTCATGCAAATTGGATAGACATGTATGTACCATTGTGCTACTGCTACCACTCCCTTAGATTTTTACTTTTTCAAACAGTTTGAGTGAAATTAAGCCTCATAATCTCCCTTTGTAATTCAGGATAAAATCTGATGGAAAGTGACAAAGACCGCATTATTTTAGCCGACGGTATCTAAATCATGAACTTGTCGCTTATCATGATGGTTTTGTGAAATGGCTTGTCTGCTTCCCGATATCTCCGTAGGTCGCAGACAAAGATATGACTGTCGTGGAATTGGTTTAATGATTCATCTCTTTCATGAAACAACCCAATTCATCACAATTCATTTCTGATTCATTTAAATAATTGCAGTTTTTCTAAAATTACTTTTTTTAATCCGGTGGAATTGCGATAAGGGCTATGTCTTGGCTCCTCTAACTGCTCACCAATATACTTTAGTATAGATTTCATGAGATGTCTAGCTAGTAAGCTCTTCGTAAAATGGTTCAGGAAGATCAGAGACATCTCTGTAGTTTGTAGATAAATTTACTGTCTATAAACTAAGTCAAAATGTCTTGTTGTTGTTCGAGAAACGGGCTCCACGTTTACAAACATGCCATAGTAATTGGCATAAATAATAGGCCTAATCTGATCAATAATAATCCTTTGGCTTTGATTGTGGACTTAGTTTAACTGAAACTTGAAAGAAATCACATTAACAAGATGAAACATAAATTATCATATCTGTCGGTGATAGCCTTAAGGGCTCCCTGGAAATGGTTTTTATGATATGTTATTCCAGGGAGCCTTAACCGGCTCCCATACCACTGCACAGAGAGGCATGTAAACAAAACCTAAAATGTGTCCCAAATCACACTTTCCCGCACCCGACCAATATTGGACTTAAGGGCTCACCTGTACCGTGTGAATTCACGATCTCTACACAATGGTGATGACCTCTGACTGGCACTTCCGTGATTGTGCTGCTTCCGTATAATGCGCTGTATGAGTGTTATTCAGCGCATTATACGGAAGCAGCACATTTATTAATTCACACGGTACACGTGAAAAGGGAGCTAAGCTGTATCGGTCTGGTAAGAAAATTGCTTTATTTCATTATTTTTACCTCTGATTATGATATTCTGGGTGTAATTACGATCAAAAGTCCCATACAATTTATCAAAGCCACTGTCCAATATTGGTCGGGTGCGGGAAAGTGTGATTTGGGACACATTTTAGGTTTTGTTTACATGCCTCTCAGTGCAGTGGTATGGGAGCCGGTTAAGGCTCCCTGGAATAACATATCATAAAAACATTTCCAGGGAGCCCTTAAGGCTAGTCTGTGATTGTGCCTGTAAAAACGATGAACCTGCTGCAAGCCGCATGATCGATCGTCACCATGGTCACGTCACGCCCACTTGCACGACGGTAATGCAGCTGGTCGAGTATAACCCTCGTCTCGCTCAGCTAGCCGCCGACTCCGCTGGCCTGGGAAATCCTGTCCCATGCCATGCCCATACCGCTGTCCAATCTAGATCTAGACCCTATTTCCCAATAATACTTACACAACGGTCTCCATCATGAAGGCTTTGAGGTTGAGCCCTCTGACACTTCCTGTTTTTACTATATTCCGCATCTGAGGTACTTTAACGAAAATATTTGGTGCAATGCATAGAAAATTGAGGATGCTTAAAATAACTTCCACGTTAGCAGACCGTTGGTTGTCCATGGTGGCTGACATCTTTGATATCCCACAATGCACATGTATACACATTCACCGAGACCGTCCACCCCTCATTCAATGAAAGCAAAGAAATTCGGCGCATCACAATAATCTAGTCGTGAATGATAGTTTTGTGCAGATGTGTGAGATCTGTTATAATTATATAGATCGATGTGATTTTTTCCTTTTTCTTTTTACCCTGGCTTTTTACATAACATATGAACATCAAAGGGTTATTATAGATCAGCATGCCATCCTTTTTTTTTTCTCTTTTTTTTTAATGATTTAGACAAAGTAGCTGTGTTGAAAAGTTTAAAAAGTCAGACAACTTTCCAACAACAAATAAATCTTTACATTTTCACAACAATAAATTGTCCATTCTACAGATAATACGACCAACTCATTAAGAATGTTGGTAAATGCGGTATAAATACTTTCTTTTTTTTCATTCGTTCATTATTTTCTTTTTCACTTTCTTTCATTCGTTTAGTCATTCTTTCTCTACTCATTCTTTTTTAAGATACAATTTAATTTTCTTCTTTCACAATTCATTTTTCTTTTCGTCATTGCTTCTCTTTAATATTTGTAGATCTGTAAGGTACCACTTGCGTAATATCGGTTTTATTCGTAAATATTTGTCCAAGTCTGCCACCGAAAAATTAGTTCATGCTCTGATTTCCTCCCGTCTTGATTTTGCCAATGCCCTCCTAATCAATCTACCCCAGAATCTAGTGTCCAAGCTTCAGAAGCTTCAAAACGCTGCAGCTCGTATTGTTTCTCTGACCACCAAGCGTACCCACATTTCCCCAGTTTTGCAGTCGCTACACTGGCTCCCAGTAAAAGATCGCATTGTTTTCAAAATTTTGTTGCTCACCTTTCATTGCGTTCACGGCTCTGCTCCTCAATACCTTATCTCTCTAATCCAAAACTACACTCCTGCAAGACCTCTACGCTCATCCACTTCCAATTTTCTTGTAACCCCCAAAATTACCAAAACGTGGGGGGAAAGATCTTTTGCATACTCTAGTCCTAAATTATGGAATGGCCTTCCTGAAGACATCAAAAAATGTTTATCCTCTGATTCTTTCAAAACTCATCTCAAAACATTTCTTTTCAAGTCTTGATCTTTTTTCCTGTTTACACGCGCCTTGAGCACTCCACAGAGTGGATTTGGCGCGATATAAGTTACATTATTATTATTATTATTATTTATATAGACCTGTTCTATTTTTTCTTGTCGCCCTTCATAGCCACCTCCCAAGTTTCCCCCTGCTCCAATATTTTCTTCTTTTCTTTTCTTCCCTTCTTTTCTGTACTTCTTTATTCTCCATTACTTTTCTCTTCTCGACTATGTTCGACTCTATCTTCTCCAGTTTTCTCTTCGGCTTTTCTTTTAATTTTCCCCTTCTCTTTCTAGCTTCCTTTCCCAACGTACGTTTCCGTCTTATACTCTTCGTTTTCCTTTGCTTCTTCTTTAATTTACTTCTTTCCCTTCTCCTCTATTATCCATTGTCTATCTGAAGCTCTAATTCTCTGCTGGTCTTCTTTTAGTTCTAATCCCATGCATGCATCAGACGGTTTCATTTTAGCAGTTTGTGTTTTTCTGGACTCAGCCATCATATAGGGTTGAGGCTCTTGCAGGTTCTAGAATGCCGTAAACTTTATTAACACGCATTTTATTCGCATATCAAAAGAAAAAAAGAACCTGAAATAATATATTGGGATATACAGATTGCTCGAAAATGCTCTATAAATATATTACTATTATGTGAATCAGCAACATGGGGACATGATATTAAGTCTTCAATGAAATCTGTTGTAAGAGGTCCATTAAAGGTAATACAAAGTTTTGGTATGCCATGGGTTCACGAATTTGGTTCAAATGAACATATTGGAAGCACATGCGATCCTACAATATTCAGTGATCATTGTCGCGGTTGAAATCGAGTCTTAGGTTATGAAATTTTAAATAATCATGAACTCTTTATGTTGTATAGCTCCCTCTCAAGGTCAAGATATTAATAAAGCCATAAAACAATGTTTCTTGATTAAAATTGACCAATCAGCTATTCCCGTTTGGAAATGACATATCACAACTACATATTCTGAGATTTTCATGGTCGCAGCACCGATAAATTTTTATATCCAATATTTCTCGAAAGTAAAAATGTTTCAGGGGCTAAATTTTTTAGTGCTCATAATACATCCACAGGAGCATCCAGATATATCAAAATTGTAAAGAATTACTATTTTGCCTATTTTCAAAATTTCCCAAAACTTTGTATTACCTTTAATATCTAAAACATGCTTTAATGTGATCCGATCTGCGCCCTATATAGTAGTGTTAAGCAGAGAAGAAAAAAGCATGAAAATATGAGTGAAAGGAAGAAGACTTACTCGAGAAGAGTATGTCCGTTTCACTTTCAAATGCAAAATGTTCCCACTTCAATGGGGAAAGGAATATATCCCCCAAGTCTGGTCAATCTGCCCACTCAAATTTTGACCATCTATAATATACAGCGTTTAAAAACCGGGGTATCCTGGCATCACATGTTGCCGTATAAGAGAACTTTAATTGTATTAAACATATCTTTTGGAATCACTTCAACTTAAAGAAAAAAAAAGAGTATCAGAAACCATCAATTTGGGTAGGATAGTAACCTTTCAGAGATATGGAATACGCTCGCTCGCAATTTATAAACAAGAATTTTTCAGGCATCGAGGTTCATGAATATAGTATGGCGATAGCAGGGTGCCCGAATATTTTATCAGATTTGTTGTACATTTATATCGAAAAGAAGTTTATACCACAACATAATGTCTTTTCCCCCCTTATCCGTTTTATTTGATCACAATTGATAAATCACCTCGTGACGACGAGATTACCAAATATATTTTTATTTTTATCTAGTGTATTTAAAAAAAGTAAATAACATGTTTGCCGTTATAAAAGGGTATTGTTTAGTTCGCTCGCTTTGCCCGATCGCAATATTTTGGATCTGGATAATTAATTTTTCGGGAACGAGGCCCTCACGACCCTAACGTAACAATCGATGCCCCGAGTATTACGTCTATGTGTTCATAGGATGGAAAACAAATCCTCTTTTTAACTCCTAAAAGGGTGCCGTGAAAAAATACAAAAATATTTTTAAAAAGCTGACTTAAGACTTGCCCCCCCCCCCTGCCCAATGAGTGAGCCCTTGCTACGCCACTGTAATGTAGATTGAAACAATTTTAAATAGCGGATACTTTAAATGTCTCTTCTTTGCATTCTTGCTGCTTATTGTCTGATGCTGAGCTAGAAAAGTTGCCATCATCCAAAAAAGCCTCTAGCAGTTGTTAGTAGTATATAAATACCATGGAAGATGAAATAAAACAATAGATACACAACAAAAGATAAAATAATAAACCCCCTCTATAATTCTCATGAGTTCATGGTATTGAGTTGACGAGAGAAAATGGCGTAATATTTTCGAGCGAGTTTTTTAGGGTGGAGATTAACCGAATACCGGAAGTTGATAATGTTGACAGAGCCTAGTCAGATCAGAGAGATCGCATAGGAGATTTCATAATTCTCAAACGCAGAGACGGGTCTAGATGAACAAATACACTGAATAGGAGAAATCCCTTCGGACTCTGGATACGTAAGTGACTGTACGGGTTATATACATATTATGAATTATGATAATAAATGCTAATGTGCTGGAGTATGAGTTAATGTCAAAGTTATTTGTTGATCAATAAATCGTGCTGGCCTTATTTGTCGAGCGTGAAGTTCATGTGCGGCACAGCTGGTGAGCCATGCCCATGCTGTTGGGGCAGCCTTAGGCAGCGCGCCGCTGGACAGTCGCGCGCGACGTGGGCGTGTACATCACTAAGCAGTAGGGTCGCTGGTCCGAGAATGATGATCGTCCTCATAAACGAGGATATCCTTGTAAACGCAGACAAATTGCGTCCTTGTTTATGAAAACTAAGGATTCTGGATTGTCCCCGTTTTTTTCTTTATCCTGCGGGTTTCCGGTTTTCGTAAGGGCGCTTGCGAAGCGAAAAATGGATTCCGCGTGGGAAAAATGGAATCCAAAATCGTACCTCACACCATACCGCGAATAGTCCGTCGCGTCGTGGGGAACTAGCCGGCTGAGAGTTTGCCAGCGATACCAACGCACCTTCGGAGCTCCGCAGCGCGCAATTTTAACAGAACTCGAAAGGTTCGAGGTGGGAAGGTGGCGGGCTAGCTTTTTGCCAAAACAACGCTAGATCGTCTGCTGGCAAAGTGAAAATAACTACAATAGAGAACATCGTCGGTTTCTTAACTTTTCAGTGAGATAATTCTGAATTCTAATTGAGACTATATAATAAATTAAATCGACAAAGAAACCTCTGTAGATCTCTTATAACTTTACAAAAGCTTGTTTATTTCTTCATTTGACATTTGTTTTCAAGCCATTTTTTCGTGCGCGAGTCAATGCAAACTATGTATTACCAAAAAAATTCAAGGGTGATTTTGAAGCAGTGAAGAAAATTGGCACTGCAATGCGCAGAAATATACTTGAAAGAAACTTAAAAAATCACACCTGAATTTTCAGAAAATCGTATTTGTATTACTGTGCCTAGTTGTGAGTTGTTTATAACTCAGATTTTATGAAGATTTGTAAGAAAAAAATGTCATTTTTTCTGTTTGGTGGTCATTTCTAGGCTAATATTTAAAAAGTTGCATCAGTAATGGGCCCGATGCTTCTCTTCTTGTACTCGCATATTATTTCTACTTAGATTAAACATAGGATGGTTAGGGGTAAGACCGGATAACATTATAAAAAAGATATATCCTTCCACCCTCCCATATCCAAGTTTTGGACTGATTATTGCCGATCCACTGCAGCAAGGCCATTAAGATTTTCGTACGCGCGCGAAGCGCCCTCTAGTGCCCCATGAATATGCCTAGCAATAGAATACTTCCAGGTCACTGTCCACTTTTACGGGTTGTCCGTCTTCCCGATGATTTTTCGCTCATTACGTGAAAGTCTCTTTACAAAGTCAATGTAAAATGCATCAAGAAAATCATCTGGGAACCAGTTTTTCACCTTTGCCAAAGTGCAGTTCAGAAATCAGAATTGTCACTGGAAATGCGGACGATCCTTATTTTGCGGACGATCCTTATTCTGCGGACGCGTCTGTTTGCGTTAAGAAGACGATCCTCGTTTGTGCAGACGATCCTTATTCTCGGACCAGCGCCCCTGCTGCTGAATCATGTCAGTGAGTGTCTAAGACTTCCAAGTTCTTTAATCTGTTTTGCTCCAATTACTTCAAAAAGACTTGATAAACAGGAGAATTTATTATTTGCTTTCTGATTTATTGTGCTCTTCTTATATTTGAAGTCTAGAGTAGATCTGAAGAAGCCGAGAGAGAAATGGTCGCTAGTGATTCATTTCTAGATGATAGATCAACTTTTCCATCAGGCATGCACTTTCTCATCGAGTGCCTGAATTGTGATTCAGTTAAATAAAATGCAAAGGCAAGACCTCATTTAAAGGTAATACAAAGTTTTGGTATGGGGTCATGAATTTGGTTCAAATTAACATATTGGAAGCATATGTGATCCTACAATATTCAGTAACCGTTGTCGCTGTTGAAATCGAGTCTAAAGAGATGAAATTGTAAATAATAAGCTGTTCGTGTTGTATAGCTCCCTCTTAAGGTCAAGATATCAATTTAGCTATAAAATAATGTTTCTTGACTAGAATCGACCGATTGGCTATTCCCATTTGGAAATTATATACCACAACTACATATTCTGAGATTTTCATGGTCGCAGCTACCATTGTTTGGCCGTAGGCGCTATTTGAAATTTATCGAAATTTACCGGGAGCACCGGTAAATTTTTTAATTCAAATTTTCTCGAAAGCAGAAGTGTTTTAGGGGCTAAATTTTCTGGTGCTTATAATACATCCACAGGGGCATCCAAATATATACAAATTGTAAAGAATCACTATCCAGCCAATTTTCAAAATTTACCAAAACTTTGTATTACCTTTAATCTGTTAATATAATGCTTTCAGAGGTAAAAGCAGCCATGCTGGACAGGAATGTGTGGAAGGCCATCACAGCTCGGGCAGTTGACCCGACTTAAGCAAATAAGCAAGTAAGTAAGTAAGCATAATGCTTGATACACTCAGTAATACTTTCTCCAGCTTTGAAAATAGGTCTTACCTTTGCATTTCATTTAATGGAAAGCCACAGAAAGACACGAACATGGACACACACGAATGCACACGCAAATAAGCCCCAGCATACATACAGGTGTCAGGTAAAAATGCAACTATGCAAGTGGAAAAAATGCCAGTGGTAAAAATGCCAAAAGTAAAAATGCCAGACGTAAAAATGCAAGTGGAAAAAATGCCAGTGACAAAAATGCCAGTGGTAAAAATGGCAGAAATAAAAATGCCAGAGGAAAAAATGCCAGAGGAAAAAATGCCAGAGGGAAAAATGCCAGTGACAAAAATGCCAGTGGTAAAACTGCCAGAAATAAAAATGCCAGAAATAAAAATGCCAGAGGAAAAAAATGCATCGCCAATCAATGATTAGTGATAGTTAAAGATCAAATGGCAATGGGAGAAAAATGTGTGCCCTATTAATAATAATAAATATCACAAAAATTTGATGATTTTGCGCACTGTAATACCTAAAATCACTTGTACCTATGATTATTCTCTCATTTTAATTTGTTGCAGTCCTGTTTGATGCAGCTATTGTCATGCCTTTAAATGTCAGAAATTTGTCTACATGTAAATATAGAGGCAGAACATGCAAGCCGCCATTTTGGATTATAATGACAATGGACAAAAAATATGTGCCTTCAAAAAAGGGCTTAAATTTGACGACAAAAAACATGTGTACCTGGGACTATTTTGTCATATGGTGTTGTTGTAGACAATGTTTTTTGCTATTTCATGTCTCTGAAATTGGAAAAATTAGTCTGAAAAATAGAGGCAAAACTTAATCCTCAAACAAATTTGCGATCATCAGGTAAGTGTAAGTTCTTTTTTTATGTGTTCTCAAACTCTGTTTGGCGAATGACCATTCACTGATCCTGCACCTAGGATATGAAACAGTTTTCGTCAGGTTATTCTCTCTTGTGACCGCTGTCCAATTTCAAATCCCAACTAAAGACAAACCTATTCCATATTGCTTCCAACTAGCCGCTACCAAGTCTTTGCAAGTTCCAATCATAATCAATAATAATAATCTTTTAAAGTCCACTCCAAATTTTATTAAGTTAAACCGAAAATGGAAATTCTTTCTGCTCAATTGATCGTGAGCCCAGCAGCCACTGAGCAGTGCCAGATCGACGTTGCTCTATCCCTTATTGTTGAACGCCAAACAAGGTAGCAGCTACTCCCGTCTTTTAACGTCTTTTGGTATGATGCGGCCGGGGTTCAAACTTTGATCCGACGACCTCCCAGTTGTGAGGCGGACGCTCTACTGACTGAGCCAACACACCGGTATCATGAACGGATAGTCAGTAGTTTTTTCAGTTTCATCAATGCCTTTGATTAGGGAACTAGATATTGGCGCCTTCAAAATTCCCGGATTGGTTTGGATTGGATTGGATATTTTTCTCACTGTGAATCCTTTCCAAGAGCAGTGACAATCTAGCTTTCCATGTGACTCCTGTTTCAATTGAACATTGATATTTATAGAAAATGTTCCTAATGTCCCTAATAATAAGGAGGGGAAGAAAAAAATCAACTCAGGAGACAAAATATTCTTCCATCGGGGGCAGGAAACTGGAAAATCTTCCAATGTAATGTTGAATATTGAGGTACCAGTAATGACTTGATAGCCTTGAACAGAACTATTAGAATATTGACGTTTGTTGAAAATGTGCCTAATTCCTATTTTTCCCTTAAAAGGCATCATTTAACAATGTTAAATCTGAGATGCATGGCCCTACATGTTATCAGTGTCTGTGATATGGTGTAATATTGAGGCCCTAAAAAAATGCGCTTCAAAATGATCATGAAGTGCCTCAAAAAAGTAAAAAATCTATGAGTGACCATTTTTTTTACCATACTGGTACCCATTTTCCCCTTATAGACTGTAGTGTTATAACAAATCGTTAAAAAAAAAGGCTTTTGAAATTTCGATTTCCAATCATAAATAACTTGATAATCAGACAGGCGATCGGCTTGTAAATAGTCATAGGGGTTCCTGACTGACCTATTAACTGTAATGGACAGTGGTTATAATTATGATTGCAGCATGAGCTAAATCCGGGATTTTGTTTCAGAATCTGAGACAAAGATCCCTTTAATAATAAGGATGGGAAAAATCAATTCAGGAGACAAAATGTTCTTTCATTTGGGGGCAGGAGAGTGGAAAATCTTCCAATGTAATGTTGAATATTGATGCACCCGTCATGACTTGATTGCTCCGTACAGAACTATTGATGCAGTCTTAATTCATCTGTCAATTTGTCTCGGCGGTTTTTATGCCCCAGTTGCTTTCATAGAAAGCAGGCTAAATGCAGAAGCTGCGTCCGCCTGGCTGATTATAAAAGGCTTGGTCGGGGACGATGATAAATATATCATTTCCTTTTCCAGTTGGGTTGCATGTTATTTGTGCACTCCCACATATTCAGAAGCATGTTATTGATTTATATTGCTACATAACATGGCATTTGATGTGTATGTTTTAAAGAAATGTTCAATTTTCAAAGCCTGTTCTTCTTTACGCGCCATGTCCTGAGGCGTTGTCGACCATGGAATGCCACAACTCTCTGTCCTATATTCTATATAATTAATTCTCGCCGAGATCAATTCCATTTTCAAAGCAGTGAACATAATAGATTCTTTATATGTACTTCTACTCATGCAGAATGCTTTATATCAGAGATGCTAATCTTCATGATTTTTCCTGAAATCATGATTTTACGAATGAATTAAGAAAATTCTGGGGAAAGAAATAAACATAATCTTATACATAATTGATAGATTTTGAAAATCTGACCAAAAATGTGTTGTGTTGCCCCATATACATCTTTCTTAGTACATTGCTTGTAACTTTACCAAGACTGGGCCAAATTTCTTATCATTTTGATGATTCCAGAACCTTGCAGTACACGCCAATACTTATATGCTAGATGATCAACCTTTTCTGATCGATTCCACAGCGTTTCTTTCACAATGCAATCGCATGACCATAACTGGTCTTTATCTTTAATATAATGTACACATGTACATGCACATGTAACGCTACCTGGCACGTCTTATCAGGCACAGTTTACATCTGTAATCTTTAGTTTATCTTGTTAGGCAAGCATGTAAATCTTGGAAGCTTTGCCGAACAACAAGAGTCACAATTTTTAACACCTCTTCATTACGAGTAGTTTACCCCCACACGCCCACGCTCTGCATACTTCATTCAGACATCGTGAAATTTTAACTGTCTGGATTTAGACTTGGCTGAGCGGGACAGTATTAGTCTGCTTGCACAGACTCTAAATTGTCACTTTTACACACAATATACTGTTTTACTTCTTCTTCTTCTTCTTCTTCTTCTTCTGGGATACTCCTCAACAGAGTTAGGACCCAAGCGAGGAGGATAACAAATACTGAGTATTGAAGTTCATTCATTAACCGTTTGAACCCGAAATGGAATCATGTGACTTTTTTCAGGTGGCTTGAAAGTTTGGGTGACCCCGTTAATTTGATCACGTGATTAGATACGTCATTGTCCGGGTCTTGACGTCAAATGTCGTTCCAAAAATTGAAGGATTATTGCCGGATTGACTTGTGTCTGCCGATAGGGAATCCCTCCTAGAATGGTGCCACAGTGTACATGTATACACACTGTGTTCCCCCCTGTCCAGTAATGGCAAGATCATAAATGTGAAGCTACAAAGAAATTAAGTACCTGCTATTTTATATCTCAACCGCAAATTATCCAGCTAATTTGCGCTTTCATCAGGCTGCAGTTGCAATTAGCGGGATATTTGTTCGAGAAATAACCCGAGAAATCTTGGTCATGTTTCCAAAATATCCTGCTATTTGGGAAATAGCGGGCTAATTTGCACCCGTCCGAGCTAGTTTGTGATGAGTGTATCAGTCTGGTGAAAACGCAACTTTGAGCTTCGGGATGATATCCCGAGTCTGAAAATAGCGGGTTATTCAGCAAACTTGAGCTGAAGAAGACAGGCCTATTGAAGATTCAAACTCTTTTATTTGAACTGCACCCTCTACATGTAGTCCCTGTAAACTACTAACAGATATTATACCCATAGGGTATGAAAACACTTAATGAGAGATGAGCTGACGTTAAGACATCTCTTATTAGATTGAGTTCTAACTTCCATAGTATTTTACCGGGGGCCTTGGGCTAGGGATTTCATCCAGTGGCAGATCCATGGTTTTGGAAGGGAAGGAGGAATCCCTGTACATGGACATATACCTGTACATGTACTGTATGATCCCCAAAACATCATTATGATCATTACTGGGTATTATTCTTACTGTTATTATATCTGTATTATTATATTGTTGTTGTTGTCGTTGTTGTTATTATCATCATCATAACTGTTGTTGTTTTTGTTGTTACTACCATTGTTATCATATAAAAAATGTATTAAATTCATTTATTGATTGATTGATTTACTTTGTATTCCCTTTTTCATTTTAATTTAAATCCTATCTGCACTAGTTTGGCCAGGAGGGATTAGACCTCCCTGCTTGATCACTGACGGGTTGTTATCTCATCAAATCAGCTCTCAATAAACATAAGAAAAAGGGGATCCTGGAGGACCAACAGGTACCGCTTAGGCATTGTTTGATATATGTACAGGGCGCAAGGAGCTACAAGTACCTGTAGTGCAGTCCTGCTTTAAACTGCATGTCTATCTTTGGATTGCCAGAGTAATTCAACATCTTCATTTACTTCTGCGACTCCACAGCTAGAGTTGTTCATTTTCCACCTCGTATCTTTCCCTCAAATCGAGATAGGGACCTCCCATCTTCAGCTCGCAGGAGGCGAATCCAGAATGGGCACTCCAGGGCATAATTTCAATTTGGATGCTAGTCTAGCATTATCCAGACTCTGTCATGTAATCGTGGGCATCGTTTCACAAACCGGCCATACAATGTATACTGTAAACAAATTCTGACTTTGAACCATGTCCCCAGCACTATACTGTTCCTTACCTTAATGACCTATCTTTCTACCTTAGGCCTACCCTAACCCTAAGGCCATGTTCAGATTAAAGGGGGTAAACCGCAAGATTCTTTTTATGATGACTTTACAAGTGTTTACAGCGCTATAGAAATGACTTTATTGTATTGTATTGTATTGTATTGAACATTTGCTTCACATTTTGGTACTTTATAATGTTCACAGAGCACAGTGAATATGTGCAGGACAATGATAAACAGGTCATTTCCTTCTCTTGTTGGCTTGCATGTTATTTGTATGCTCCCACATATTCACATGGATGTTAGTGATTAACATTAGCAGGTAGTATTCATTTACACCTTGAAAATAGGATAGGAGACATACAGGTAGTTTCACACTTCTGGTATGTCACAAAATGGTCCCAACCCCACGGAATAACCCTTTTACTAATGCTACGGTTCTTACGAACGATAATTTCGTACGAATCTCCCTGTTTTTCCATTGTCTTTCTCGAATTTCCATTTTCTGAAAATAGTTTGTACTGCATTCGTAGCAGCTCGTAATGGCATTTGTGACCGAGGCTGTAGGCAAACTTGAAAAGAGAACAAAATTACACTATGCTGTTTTCAGATATATGCCAGACAAGGTCTACTAATGAGACTAGTACCATAATGCTTGGGGGACATGTTGGGACTGCAGGTCCATGTACCACTTTCCCCCTTCCCCACCCCCGCTCTGCCGGCCTACTAATGTCCTAGCGTTAAACATGGCATTGCGCGACGGTGTAGCCCATGATCACTATATTTGCCGTGCTATAAATGAATAATGGGTGTCGTATCTCGCCTTCCCATCGCCGCGTAATTGGGTATGCCCTTGGGTAGATTTTATTAGGATTCTACCAGCTTCGCTTTATAGCTAGTCTCCTCAATAAACTCCAGGTTGGATATTACTAAAGGTAGGGCTCTAGCTGTAACGGAAAAAAAAATGCAAATAGATTGTATCTCCTCTGAATCGATCGCATCTCCTTCAAATTAATCGTAGTGTCTCTGAATTTATTGTTATACATTTCACAAATGCATCCCCTTCAATTAATGGTAAGTGTGCAATAAATAATTTACAATGAATAATTAATCTCAGGCTACAGAGAGGCCTATCTTCACCAGCTTGAGTTTGCCGAATAGCCCGCTATTTTCAGACTCGGAGTATTCAAAATTGCATCTTCACCAGACAAATACGCCCATCACGAAGTAGCTCGGTCGGGCGCAAATTAGCCTGCTTTTTTCCCAAATAGCGGAATATTTTGGAAACCAGACCGACATTTCTCTGGATATTTTCTTGACCAAATATCCCGCTAATTGCAACTGCAGGCTGATGAGAACGCAAATTAACTGGTTAATTAGCGATCAGGATAGTTAAAATAGCTGGTTATTTGGCAAACTCAAGCTGACGAAGACAGGCCTATTCTGTTTACAGGACAGGATGCTCCTATATATATTGCAAACCTTTAAGAGTCTCTTCTAGTCGCATCTTAATTCCACCTTAATTCTATTTCATATAAGTATTGTAGAGTATTTTGTTTGAAAATAAATTAATTCATTTTCTTTGTTAGTGATGACGGAATCAATTTTTTTTCTTCCATAAAGGGGTTGTATAGACACATATTTGCAATAATTATATTTAGGGTGCATGAACTATTGAAAACAATTTTGAGGGAAAATAATAAATTCTGACATTTTTTCTGAGTACAAAGCAAATGGGAGCTGGGGGACCTCGCAAGATACATCACAGAGTTGCCAATTTGTGTTTGATTGATTGCTCAAACTTTCACTGACCTATTAGTCTCATTTTTCTGCATCTATTCAAATTTTTAAACCAACTTTATGTGAGGTTATTTTGAGCTAGAAATGTTAGTTAAATTGCATTTGGATTGAGGATAATACATGTAAGAGCCTCTCTGTAAAATCAAGGATTTAAAATCATTACCGTGTGGCGCTGTGATACAGTGCTCCAACAAGTTGTTAACAAATCAAAACAAAATTCTTATTTAAATTTAATGCTATCATCATACATCTGAGGACCTTTGTGTAATCGACTAGATTTTAAATCTTTCTTTGCTCATTACACAGCTTTTATTCATTTTCTATCTCATTTTTGTGGCGGAGAATTATTTTTGGTCAAGAATTCCAGAATGTGGATCGCTGGTAGGGGCAAACTTCTGTATGACGTAAATACACTGTATGTGACGTTTTGATTTTATGATCTAACTAGAGAGTGAAACTTGAGAGACATAGCACATGATAGGAAGGCAGTAATGAAAACTACAAACATGTTTTGTTATCAAAGAGAAATTGAGACCCTGGTTAAAAATGATGAGGGCTTCAGGCGGTTAGCCGTCAAAATTGTTTTTAAAAAGCCTTTCGATACCCCCCCCCCCAGAAAAAAAGTTCTAATTAAGCTATTAAATTGAATGTAGCTATAAAAGAATAAAAAAGGGAACTTCTGAAAGACTTCAGGAGTTTGGGCTATTGATGGCTAAATATTTAATGTCACTTTGCACATACATGTACATGTAGAGTATGGGAAGTTAATGTAATTGGATATTGTAGGAAGAAATATTGTTGCATCGACGTCCTTGTTTTCGTTCGCGTTCTGATGTCTTCTTCTTCTCCTTTTTACACTTCCTTCTTCTTCTTCACATCACCATCATCATCATCATCATCTTCTTCTTCCTTTTCTTCTTTTTCTTCTTCTTCCTTTTTTATCTTTCTCCTTCTCCTTCTCCCTTTACTTCTTCTTCTCCTTCTCCATTTTCTTCTTCTTCCCCTTCTCCTCCTCCTTCTTCTTGTTCTCCTTGTTCTCCTTCTTCTCCTTCTCCATTTTCTTCTTCTTCTCCTTCCGCTTCTTCTCCTTCTTCTGCTTCTTCTGCTTCTTCTTCTTCTTCTTCTCCTTCTCCTTCTTCTTCTTCTTCTTCTTCTTCTCCTCCTTCTTTTCCTCCTTCTTTTCCTCCTCCCTTTTTTCTTCTTTTTCTTATCTTCTTCTGCTTCCTCTTCTTCTCTTCTTCTGCTTCCTCTTCTTTTCTTCTTCAACTTCTTCTTTAAGATCATCATCAGGCTCGTGCAGCAACATCACTCTTTCCTCATCACGCGTGCAAAGGTTCATAGTAGATACCCGTCAGCAAGACGAGACTAGCCCCTCTGTAAACATGATCATTGGATCTTGGCCGACAATGTGCAACGAACTCATCTTAAGTTTCCAATTGACGCAAGAGGGGCTTGAATCAGTTTAAATTTGGTATCATGGTGTCCTGGTATCCCCACACAAAGAATGCACTTTCTTTAATCATGCACTCATGTGCATCTACATTGTACATGTACATTTTACAGGGTTTAAGGTAGGGGTACGGGCGCAGCCCCCTATCAAATTGCAAATTAAATAGAACAACAGAAGCAAAAGATGATAGAGGGTTGGATAGGAAAAGAAGAAAATGCGAGGAGTTTTGACAACATAGGAAACATTAATGTTATGTTTCACCCCCTCAGTAACTTATAGATCCAAAATATTTTAATCCATAATGGCTAATAACGAAGGATGAAAAAGGCAGATAAATTAGGCATTTTGTGTGTTGTTAAGGAGCCTTTGAACATTTGATTTGTTTTAGAGATGGCAGGCCAGTATTCCTGTAATTCCTCAACAATATTCCTCTTCTTGCCGGCCCGTTCCCCCCTTTCAAAAGCCAACTACTGTAGCATACATAGAACACAAGTTCAAATCTGCTGCCCCAACCTTATTTAAGATACCGGTACATATAATTACCCTTTCTTCTGCTTGTCAGCAAATTTGGTGAATATTGTACCCCCACCCCCCCCCCCCCCCCCCCCTCCGTCTCCTTTGTGAAATCCTGGATCTGCCCCTGAATGTACAGTAGATGAATAAAGGCAATGTTGCCTCAAACTAGCCACTGAACCAGACGCCAATACATCCCCAAAATAGCCTCTCTGCCATCACGAGGGATATAAGAGTAAACTGGATTCACATTCCTATGTTGATGTGGATAATGGCTAGCAATTCCCTGATGCCTACGTCAGAACATGAATGAAAAGCATACTACATGTACCATCATCTCTCAAACCTGTTTTTGGGTCTGTCCTCATCAGCTCGAGATTGCCAAATAGCTCGCTATTTCTGATTTGGGAAATAATCTCAAAGTTACAGATTGCGTCTTCATCATCTCGAGACTTGACCTCGCAACTTGAAGCTCGAGCTCGAGAAATTAGCTCTAGATATTTTGCTCAGCGTTCACGCATAGTGCGAGTCTTCGGGCTGGTGAAGATGCACCGGACAAATAGCGGGATATTTTGCAAACTAGCCCAAGATATCTTGGGATGATTATCTCTACCAAATATCCTGCTAATTTCAACTTCGGGCTGATGAAGTTGCAAATTAACCGGATAATGTGCACTTGGGATAGTTAAAATAGCGGGATATTTGGCAATCTCGAGCTGATGAAGACAGGTCTTATGAGTTGGGGGATCGACTTTCTTTGCGGCAGCGTCGAGGGCAAATAAATAATGTTTTAGGTACATCTTTAGATTAACATGCAGATCTCAAATTGTACATACTGTAAGCTGCTATAATAAATAAAAGGGCCCTAGCTAGCTGTTACCAATGAGAGTCGAACTTAGAATCGATCGTATCTTCCCTAAATTAATCTTATCTTCAATTACATGTATTCTAATTTTACAATCAGTAATACAAATTACACTCAATGTTACACCTATTTGTTATGGAAAGTGGAAAGATAGAATTCATTATGCGATGTAATCAGTTGTAGCAAGAGTAGACGTATTTTTAATTCATTTAAAAAACAGGGGGGAGGGGTGGAGCATACAAAGCAGAGATTTCAGACCCTAAAATGTTCGGTCTGAACCTATTGTGAATTAATGAAGGTAGTGTTTACTCTTCATGGGGCCCTTGCCTGAATACGATATCATGTCGGCTGTCTGGTTGTTATACTTACAAGCATTTATGCTTTCTTAGCAGTCTGGTAAAATAACCGCCACCAATTCAATTCAATGATTATTTATTATTCAATTCAATATTCAATTGTGGTTTATTGTAAATAAAAACATATTGAATAAAAAGTCCGGGGACTCATACAATTTAGTATACAAATTATAAATGCATACAAGAATAAAAT